>NC_092422.1:165121301-165433265 GCF_036169615.1 Heliangelus exortis | reverse complement strand
AGAGCTTTGAGATGAGTTTTTTACACGTTATTCCTAAGCACTCCTAGGTCCCCTATCAAATCTGAATTTCAAAAGGTGCATTTTATTAAATCTCAAATAGGAAAGGCTAGATGTTTTGAATAGAAAAATTTTGATCTGCTAGGTGAGAAAAAAAGAACCAAATTCCCGTACTCCTGTGTACTTCATAGATCAATTTTGTTCTCAGTCCAGCAACTTCAATGTCTTTCTGCAAAGCATTTTCCTCCCATTCATGGGGGAAAAAATCCTACTCTCCATCACAGGTTTGGCTGTGTTTTTGTCTATCTCATTTCTCAGTAACCTCCCACTCAGGCTCACACCAGCATCCTGCTGAGTGTGCCTTTGTCTCTGCCAGCTCCCTCTGTTTTCCTTTGCATCCAGCTGCTCAGGAAAGGGCTCTCATCTTTTACACTGAGAGGACTCCACCTGACAAAAGGAAAGAAGGCAGATTTCCTCTTTCCTCCTAAATCACAGCCTTTTAAAGGGATATATTCAACAATTAAGTACAGCACATGGTAAATGAACAAGCTTGAACACCGGCTGTCACAAACCAGGTAAACACTTCTCCCTGGCAAGAGACCTGGAGGACACATCTGTTCTCAGTGCTAGAGGATTATATTTGAGGCTTTTATAGCAATATTCAGAGCGAGTCAAGATTAACTCAGAACTGCCAACTTGTACAGGCCTCAGTAATATGAAGGCATAAAAATTGCCAAACTATGTCAGCCTTGCTTCTAATAGTAGTCTGCTAATAGATGCTTTGGGAAATATTGTAATAGGAAGAGTAGGAATAGTGTGATCCAAGCATAGCCTCACAGCTTCCAGCAATGAGTGTTCAGAGATTTCATGAGCTGGACATTACATCTGGCCATCACACTTAATAGCTACCAAGGGAACTGCCTTCCATGAGCTTGTCTAATCTGTCTTTGAATCCATTTTTACTCTTGGCCTCCACAGCTTCTTGTAACAACAAATGCAAAAATGTTAGTACAAATTTTATGAAAGAAAAGTCCATCTTCACCAGGCCAAACACTTTGCTCCCTGTTTCTGCCATGATAAAGTAATTAGGCCTTATCCAACCTCTCCAAACCATTCATGGTTTTATAATCCTCCATGATAACCCTTTTCCAAGCTGAAGTTTCCCTATATTTACTCCTTATATAGAAGAATTTTTTCTGGTTCTTGTTAAGGGATGTTAGGAGCAGACACTTTCTCCAGTAATCTCTGGCCTGGGAATTCCTGTCCAACAGTTGGATCCCAGCTTAGTAGAACCAGAGACACAGAGCTTCTACTCAGGTTTCCATGTTCAACTGGTATTGGAGATGAGCACATATGCACACAGGTCCCCTGATTAGCAAAACAGACCCTCCACCTGCCTAATCCCCCTGCCTTGTCCCCAGGCCACCATGCTCACCAGCTGCTCCAGCCTGAGTTTTGCCAGCACGTGACACACACACAAACCCACACACACCCAGTTTGGGAAAGATGATTCTCCCAGCAGCCAGTATCTGACTCATGGATCGTGAGGAGAAAGGACCGGTATGGGCTGGTGTCTGTGCAGTCTGACAAGTAGGATTTCCCACAACGGAGTTCAGAGATCTAGATGACAAAAAAACAGTGAAATGGAGGGAAAACATCCCTAAGGGGAAAAAAAAAAAAAAAAAAAAAAAAAAAAAGAAAAGAAAATAAAAACCAAAAACAAACAAAAAACCCAAACAAACAAACAAACAAAAAAAAACCTTGGGAAATATCCTAATATCCTGAACCTTCTTAAGCAGAAGCAGGAGAAAATTAAGACCAGCTTCACGCAGTCTTGGAAGCAAAGGATAACACTTCACCAGTTTTGTCGTCTCCTAACTGTATAAACATAGTCACAGTTTTTGGATGCAGCATAAAATGCTATCTATTTTTAAAAAGTAAGATTTGCAAACATAAATTATTTGGGCAGTTTGCATAGAATATTTTTTGCAATGCGACTTTAGCTCAAAAAGTGTAGTGAAAATGGTAAATCATTCTAAATGCAAAATGACTAGAAGGCATAATAAACTTAAATGAATAATAACAAAGTACTTTCTAATTAAAGTTATCATATTTTTCATAAAGATTTGTGTGCAGATTATAATTCAGTGTTAGGTAACATTCAGCTACCAGGCCATTATGAACATAACTGAAAAATCGTCAGTCCAAAAAAACCGGTATTTACTTCAAACTGTGTGGTTTGTTTCCTTCTTGAAAACTGTCTTATTTGTAGTCTACTTCGCTCATGTCAATACTTACACAGGTGTAGACTTATAAAGTTGTAATATTTGTTTTCTTTATAGGAAATTCAAAGAAAAGCACAAGAATGAAAAAAAAGCCTACTAATGTATCATAAGAAAAAATTGCTTGCCATTAATAGTTAATGTTTTCCATTTCAAAGATAACTGGATTTTATCTCTATTCTGTTAACATTGTTCCAAAATTTTATACTTTCTTGTAATTTAGTCAAGTTACCCTATTTGTACTACTAGAATGGTACCAGAGAGTGACAGCTCAATATCTTTCCCTTACATTTTTGAAAGTAGCAGTGTATAATATAGACTGTTCACTTACACAGAGAGACAGAGCTTAAGCTTCATTCAAACAAAAATGTTCTCTTGCATATAAATGCAGCAAAAAGTACAGAGGTGTCTATGGAATAAAGTAGCAAAAAACCTACTACTTGATTTTGTAATTAAGTGATAAATAAAATGCTGACACACAGAGAGGAATTTGCTGAAACAAATGACAGGCATTTACCAAACAATCCTTCCATTACTGTCCTTTGGAGAACTGCTTTAATAGTTTATTAATATGTCAATCATTGGAAAGAAACAGACTGCTAGAGACAGGCAGCAGAGGGAGTTCAGATTTAGTGCTATGTCTTGAAAGTGGTTGCAGTACTTGGAATTTGACAAGGGAGGGGAAACAGAAAAATGCAGTTTCTAAACCCATTCAATAGTTGTTACAGCAAACAGACTTTCAGTACATACGCTTACAATCTTGCAGAATATTAGTCCCTGTGCAGAAAAATCTCCTACATGGCTGTAAAGTTGAAGCTGTAATCCCCCATATGCTGTTCCTCCCACAGAGTATGTGGTAGGCATGTGGCTAAGAAGTTGTCGTGGCAGCGATCCTCTTGTCCTGGCCCATCTCACCTTCCCTGTGTGAGCCAGTGGTGGGTGTGCCACTGCCCCAGGTCAAGGTCTTCCAGAATTTTTGATAAAATGCCACATCTTTCACAGCACCGCTTTGCAAAAAAGAAGTTCCCAATGTCTAGTATGTTTCTGTTTTGATCCTGGCTGACTACAAATCATGCTTAGTAATTTTAAAAAACACAGTACAAAAACTGAGGTCAGAGCAAGTTAGCCTCCACTATGCTAAACATGCCATTTTTCACCAAACATGGATCCATTGAATACAGAGGCTTTTGAGTTTGATGACTTTTCTGAAAGACTTTTTGGGGGCAACTTGGAAAGGCCCTCTTCTGATTTAACACAATTTTGGCTTTTTTACTAGCTAGGAAGGAAGGAAGGAAGGAAGCAAGCAAAGGTCCAGTGCAGGGTGGTGGGTCACTGGTAGGTGAAGAAGAATGAACACTCCAATGTTTCCCACAGCTCTCAAGGTTAATTCACGCCCATGGAATCTTTCCCCTGAAGTTTCCCACCATTCCCGTGGCTGATTCAGTTTCCAGGAATTTCACATCTCAGGAGGGTTCCCTTACCCATGGAAAAGGCCATTGTTGGATGGCCCTCTGTCGTTAACAGTGGTTAGAGCTCCTTGGCCAGTTTGCTCGCTTCACCTGGGTGAGAACCTCCACCAACATTTTCAGTCAGTGTGGGTTTGTGCCCTAATATTCCATTTGCTATACTGTTCTTTGAGGCAGAAGAATTAAAAAATTCCACTGAATGGAGCCTCACAATTGCCCTGTTCTTTATCTCCTTTACTAAGCCTGCTTTTAGTTTTGAGCAGCTCAGGGTAGACACTTCAAGTTGAACTCCAAGTCACACTTCAAGTAAGCCCTTTAAGTTTGTCTCAATCTAAATTGGCCCTTACCTCTGCATCATTGTGCTTACACCTTCACTGAAAGAAACAGGGAGAACAGGTATATAAGTATAATTCTTCCAGCACTTTAGAACAGTACAAGGTTTCCTTTGAGTCCTTGTACCCACATGAGTTCTCATGCCACCCCTCTTATAGGAAGCAGAGGCATTTGTATTTCCCAATTACAGTTTTACCAAATTGAGGAGAAAAGGGGAATGAAATTTCATTTCAAAGGGAGGAATATGAGCCATCCAGTCTGTTTGGGCAGTTTTGCCCTCTTGATCCTACAATAGAGTGAGGTTGTTCTGAAACAATACTCTTCTAAAAGCAGGGAAAAGGAAGTATCTGTGTGAAAAAAAGACAATTTCTGCAAAATTAATTCCAGAGAAGAAGCCAGCAGAAACTACTTTAACTGAACCGTGGTAAAAAATCCTTTTCCATTTGAGTGCAAAAGCTGGTGACATTAATGAAACACAAAACTAAGCAGTTAATACACAACCAATTTAGCAAGCAACATAACAAGGCAGCTTCTTTCCCCAGATGTTATACAGCATTTATCAGTTTCCAAGAATATGAGCCTCAGCTCTGCAAGGGATGAGGCTCTTTCTCTGAGAATTTTCCACTGAGATCAGGCCTTCTACTTGGAAGTGACAAGACATGAGTGTGAAAACAACCAGTGATTTTCAGTTTTATGAATAAATAATAATCCAGCAAAACTCAACATGAGCACAAGAGAACATCGTCTCCCAGGCTGAAAATTCTGAGACTATGTAAAAGAAGGAATTGAAAAGGAGTTTTATTTCTTTTCTTTTCCTTTTTCATGCAATAGGCCTCCACAGGTGTGAAACAGAAAAAGAGAGTTCAGTGAAGCAACATGCCTTCTTCAACTCTAGTTAATCCAGTCAATTTAACTGAAACAGTGAAGATTACTCTTTATTGTCTCACCTTTAATAACAAATTTTGCTGATCCCCTCTCTGGGGGAAATTCTTGCTATTTCAAAACACATCCAACTGCTGTGTCTCATTTTTTTTTCCTATAACACCAATTTTTATGATATTGACATTATGTAGCAAAGGTACCTGCTTTTCTTTTTATATTGATTTGTCAGTTCTTCAAAGAATACATGGTGCCCATTCTACAGAAGAGTCTGATGAGGGAATTTTGAAGAAAAACTGTTTTTAAAAGGGTAAATAAAACTCTGTTGCATAAGAAATCTTTAAATCCAGCATCTTTAGAGTTCATTACAAAGAAAAATATCTTCAGTGGTTTCTTTACTACTGGAGGTAGCATAAAAGTTTGCCAGTGTACAACATATCTCTTTTCCAAGAATTTGGCCGTGGTTTTTTTGCACCTATTGATCAGGAAGCATCTTCTCCAGAGATATTTAATTTGAAATAATGGAGAACAGGTGATTTACTTGGTTTGAATGGCTCTGAGTGGTCCTTACCATCACAGTTGTAAGTTTTGGGATTTCATCATCTCAGAAGGGAGCTATTGTTGGACTAATTGCATATGAAGAAGAGAAAAAAATTTTCTTTCCTATTTATGTATCCCCTTCCCTACCACTCCACCCCCACATACCCCTCAGGAAAGCAGTCTGGATCTGCTTCTTATTCTATGGGACTCAAATTCACTGAAGAGTTGACATCTATTATTTGACTAATAATTGTTATTATTATGTTATTAGAACAGAATCTCCTTTATTCTATTTTAGATACCAATGTAGAATTAACAGAGGGCATGAGGAAAAAATTCTTACATCAAATGCCGGATGTAAGGATGAATTTTATGGTGTAAATTAACATGGTCTAATAACTGGTAGTACCAATCCCAAGGGAGGTAAAACAGAAAACTGAATATTTATAACTAACAATTAAATAGTAACATATTAAGTGTTTCCTTTACCATGCATATATACAGAGGAAGAGATATCATAATTTTATCCTCTACTGATCAAACTGGGACAGGCCAGAGCTCAGGATGACACCCATTTCTACATATTGGAAGCAGCCACACCCAGATCCTTAGTAATGACACTTTTGTTTCTTTAATTCAGACTTGAGATTCCAAAGTCCACTCCTTGCACACAACTAATTCTTGTGTTCCCTGGCCAGCACATCATGAGCCTGCACCCTCTTTCCCTTTGTCCAGAGAGAACCATGCCATGCACTGTTCCTGTGCAAGCACAATTACTCCTTTTCTTAACTATTGAGAACAAGATCCAAGTACCACCTCTGGGACTGGCACGCTCAGAAAGGAGGTATCTCATCCAGACATGCAAAGAAATAGCACTAAATGAGCAGGAGTGGCACTCAGCAATATCTGTCATCACCTTTAAGTGCTAACAAGTACTGGATCAATGGGCAGAAAGCAAACACTTTGCTGGCCCAAAACCCTCTCCTCTCTATAGCACACTCCTCCAGCTCATTTTCCTCCTTTTCACACACCCTCTGTCCATCACAGCCAAGGTTTTAAATATATCAGTCCCTGCATAACAACTGACCACTCAGCTGTCTCCCCATGGTACAATAACTTTACAGTAAATTGACCGAGATATCGTCTTGTTTTCGGTCAGAAAAAATCAAAAGTTTTGGTTTCACAATATCAGTGTATTATGTTAGAGTGCACTAGTTTGGTTTTAAGTCACCAAATCAAATAGTTTACACCATTCCAACATGTTGGCTCTGGTTGGTTGTTTTTTTTTCATTTGCCATTTCCAAGACATAAGGTACGGTATTATTAACAAACTGAGAATTCCATTATTTACCCAGAAGACAATATATAAAAAAATAAACACTTTATTAGTGAGGCATTCAAGAATCAATCATATAAATATTTAGATAGATCATCAATTCAGTGTACTGGGAACTGAGAGCCACTGACTGCCCAAAATGACACCATTTAGAGAGATCAGAGACAGCTATTTCCTAAAGCTGTCTGAAGGCAAGCTCTTTAAGATCTGTTTCTCATGATGGGTTTCCCAAATTTTGGAGTACTAGAAATTATTAACCTATAGAAGATTAGATCTATTGAGCCAGTTAAATTTTAATTAGGGAAACTAAATTAAAATGAGAAATCTGGATTCTCAGTATAATTGTAATCAACCATGCTTAAGAAAGCTATGTTCAAACCAGAACAATTGCAGAGCATGGTCACTAGGTTGATGAGGGGAAATGAGATTTGTTTAGCCCAGTCTAACAGAGGCACTAATGATATGCATAAGCAGAACAAATGAATATAAAGTGACTGTGACGAAATTTAGGGTGGGGGAAAAAAAAAACCCACCATACCAGAAACTGAAAAAAGCATGAACTTTTGAATAAATGTGCCTGCATCCAAAGACAGTTTCTCTTCTTATGTTATTTTCCTAAAGGTGATATGAACCCAGCACTCAAAAGGACCTGCTAAACCTGCAAATCTTTACCAACTAGATTACATGGATGAAAGGCTTTTAGGTATTACATATTGAGGATTTTTCTGTGTTCACAAGACTAGGAAATGCATTCAACATAATAGTTAGATTATGTTGTATCATTCCTGAATTGTCTTTGGAAGGTTTTGTTTAGGTAGGTGTGCTTATACAACCCTGAGACTGTGAAAGATTCCTTGGACAAAAGAAGCAGTCATGGGGAGTCATGTAAAATACATAGGAGGAGGTAATTTAGTTAAGCCTGATTTAGTTTCTGCTTCAACACTCTTATGTCTGAGCATGTTTTAAGACTTCTCTGCTACTTAAACGTATGATGTGTTACTATAAATAAAACAGCATTTCCAAAAACATTCATTTATGGCTGACTGCTTTAGTGGCTTAGTGAAAGTCAAGTGGATTATTTTTGCAATATGTTCCCCCCTATTAATCCTTCTGTCCTGGCCTGACAAGAACCAAGAGCTTCCCAGAAGAGTGCACTCTAAACTGTAGTTTGGGGAAGCTACTAATGCTGCCGTGCTTGCTTGTATTAGCCATCTTTACCAGCTAAAAATGCTGGCAAGGAACACGGTTTTTGTTCTTGGCTGCAATTCTATGACAAGTGTTTCCAATCTAAGGCATTAATATTTGACTTGCTAAACCGAAGGATTCCCATAGTGGCAAAAGGAGAAATTCAACCTGTCACCTATGAAGCTTCATTTAGTTCTGTCCTAAATGCTGTCCAGGCAAAAGTTAGGAAGGACAAGAGAAATCCAGAAAGCAGAGAAGTGTATTATTTCCTCAGTTAAAATCAGTATGGTGGGTTCAACTGGCAGCAGAAAATCTTCTGCAGTCTGGTTTTAATTAAAGTTTGTCAGTGATCCTGGTTTCGGAGCTGGTCTAGGGTGTATCTGGCTGCTTTTGAGGAATGAATGCACCACCTGTTGCTCTCTGCCTTTGAAGCACTGTACATGAATACAGTGGTAACACTAAGTTTTGCTAGATGCTTTTTAATCACTCTTGCACAGAGAGATACCACAGAGCTTGCTAAGATACCTCAGCCCCATATGCAGGTTGATCTTCAAGAGTTATATCAGTTGAGCTTTTCGCATAACTTCTCTGCTTCTATCAACTTCCTTGGAAAGTTAGCAGCAGAATTTTTGCAAACACACAATACATTGCTAGAACTGAAAGCCAAACTGGCACAGTCTCCAGCTGGGCTAATAACCCAAAGAACTGATTCATCACCCAGACAATGAAGAAACACCAGAAGCCAGTTTCCAAAAGAGACTTCTGTTACCCAGATGCCCAAGATTTAGGGACTGTTATCTAGACTCTTTCCAGCTGTGTAATGTTTTCCTGTTTCAGAGTCTCCTTCTCAGTTTGCTGCCACTCACTGTTACAGTCAGTTAGTGCTTCTTAATTCTGTGTTGATGGAAATGAGCTTTGTATAACCCATCACAGGAGGCAATCTATTTGTGTAAGAGTTATGGTAGAAACAGATGAAGTAGTAAAAAGAAGAGTAGCCATCTTATTCTTGGATGATCCTCATAGCCAAAGGCAAGATGAGGAGTGATAACAAACTCCTCAGTAAATGAGGATTTGGGGTTTCTCATTCTCTCTTTAGTGAATATTTTAGAAATCCATTTAGCTGCTGCCAAAACCTAGAGCATGTGCTAAAACTTCTAGTTCTATTGCTGCAAAAAGTATAGAATAAAATATCCTTTAAAATTGCCAATTTCGTGACACGGTATTTCCATCTCACCCAGAGTTAGCATGTGTAGGTCTTCTTCAAGCAGTCAGATTTTTGGGGAGGTTTCAATATCCATCCATATGGCTGGTAATAAAATTCTAACCTCTGATTTCTTAATTATTACATCATTCACTGACTCAGTGTTAGGACCTTGTTAACATATTATAAGATATTAATAGATCTTTTATTACCAATTATATTTCAGGATTGCTTTTCATATAGATGCCCTATTGCTAAGTTTATGTCATCTCACTGATTCTATTCCACTGCACTGAATGTAGTAGTTTAAAATGGCTAATAACTCATGTAACATTACAGGTACATTTGGTACCTTTCTCTCCTCTGATTATAGACATATCAGCTCATTAAACACTAGTGTAAGAACACTGGCTGAGCCCTTTTTTTTTCTAAAAAACTATTGGTGTGAATCTAGAGGCTAAGCCCTTCTCTTTTAATGAACCAGTAGTACTGCCTTCATAATCAGGGAAGGCTGGGAAGAAATGGAAGGAGGGCACAGTGTTTCAAAGAGCATTTACAGAACTGGTGTTTTTTCATGTCTGATTTAAAGCATTTTTTAAAATGTCTATTTTGTGCCCTCTTCTCATCACTACTTTCATTAAAAATGTTGATGTTTGTTATCAGAAAGGTTGCTGTATTTGTGGATACGCCAGATTGAACAGGATTATTTCATGCAGTCGTTTAGAAGCTGTGTAGTACTACATATACAACAGCAAACTTGTATAAACGGTAAATGTGCATATAATAAATAATATAAATATGTACAACAATATATCTTATAAGTCAGACAGTAATTTGGAGCCATTAGAGGTCAGGGAGACATTTGTTTCTACAGAGAATATGACAGAATTTCTTATGGTTGCCTTAATGAATAAAATCAGTCATTTTTTGCTCCCTGCCCAATAGCATGCTAACTGTAAAATGTTTCACAGCTCTAATGGGTTTCCTCTCCTGAAGCTTTTAAGGGATAAAAAGACTTTATCTTCAAACTCAATTGAGCCTGCAGCAACCAGAAGGCCCTCTACACTTACAGGATGAGGCTTAGCCCTCTAGCTATTGACATGGAAGTCCTTCCTGTCTGGGTTTATCAGTGATCAGAAGGAAAAACAGATGTAGAACTAAACACAGAGTGAAATGATTGTCCCTTAGATATTCCCTAGTGGAACTCTCCATGCAAAACATAAATCAGGTCACAGGGCCCTTCCTGCTTCTGAAAAACACACAAAAATCCAATCAGTGCAGGCACAGGTGTTTTACACAGTCCTCCCTAGGCACGAAGGACTCTCTGGTTTCTCTTATTCTTTCACTTCCATTAACTCTTATGTTCTTACTAGTATGTTGGGTAAGAACTGCTTGATCTCATAACAGCTTGTAAACCTTGTATTTTTCAATAGTGGGTCTGCATAACTGTTCTGTGTCTGAAAGGTGCAAGAAACATTTCAGCAGAAATATGTGCTGTAGCAGTATAATAGTGCCCATCTGATTCTTGGCTGATTTTCATGGCCAAAGGCAAGATGAAAAGTAATAACTAATTCTACAGTAGATGAGGATTTAAGGTTTCTCATCTTTTCTTTGCTGAATATTTAGATAAAATGCATTTTATAGCTGCCAAAGAAATTACAGCATATACCACAATTTGCAGTTCTATTACCCAAGATAAATTAATACAGTATGACAAAGTGATTCAACAGACTTGCTCTGTTATTATTACCTGTTTCAGAACTCCCAAATAAAATCAGTCAGCTGCAATGTATGCCAGGTCTCCCAGAGCTCCATTAGTTCCCTTGGTACCTTAAATACAATAATACATTTAAATACAAATAACTGTTGGAAAGGGAAAGGTTATATTAATGCCTCTCAATATTGTACCAAATAATGAACTTGTCTAAAACAGAGGTAACAAACTTATTTTAGGACCTTCCCTACACTAGCACTTTTGTAATATTAGTAGTTAATAAGACATGCATCCTCAAGGGCTATTAAATTACTTTACAAACGACAGTCCAGGAAATAACATTATTTGCATTTTAAACTGAGGAAATTGAGGAATAGAAAGGCTATTAGACCAAACATAAATGGTGAATAACATTTAAGACATAAAAGAACAGAAATGGTGACACAGATTCATTTAACAGCACTTAACTGGGTCAAGCTAGCAGTACAGTCACACCACTTTCCGTTTCTCAAGATAGAGTGGCCCAGTAAATACAATTTTGCTGTTATTGACAAAAGACCACAGACTTTTTATTGCCCTTACAGTTATGGATCCAGATTCTTGTCAGGGCTTGTTTTGGTGTGGCTTGCTGTAACATCTGTTGTCTAGGAGTGAAATAACTATTGTCAAAATTTGCTTTGTCTTAGTTTTGGTTCTTAATAATAAGTAGCTACTCCATGTGGACTGAACTATCTAGGACTCTGCAGCAAAAACTGGAAGCATTATGATCCCAGACTGTAAATACCAATGGTTAAGAAGTGGTCTTGAACAAGTTAAACCTCATCAGTAATGTGATACCTTCTGTAAAGAACAGAAAACAAACAGAAAAACAGAATAATCTGGAAACAATTAAAATAAACAAAAATCAAGAAGCCTATGTGGAAAAACAAACAAATCCCATAAAAATAAATCCAAGAATATGCAAGACTGATGAAGACACTTTCCATGTTGCTGATAAAGATGCTGAATAGCTCTAATCCCAGTGGGATTCATTTAGAACTGTCTCTTGGCTCTGGTCTCCATTTGGACATCAAGCTAACCACTACTCTTTGAGTGAAACTAGACAGCCAATTCCTTATCTACTGAGTGGTCCATCCATCTAGTCTGTATCTTTTCAACTTAGAGACCAGTGTCGAACTTTTTGCACAAGTCCAGGTGAATTACATCAGTTGTTCTCCCCTTGCCTACTGATACTGTGACCACACTGAAATAGGTTTCCAAATCTGACAGGCATGATTTGCCTTTGTTAAAGACATCCTGGTTGTCACTAACCACCTCCACATTTTCCATGTGCCCTAGCAGGGCATTCAGGAGGATCTGCTTCACAATCTTAGAGGCACAGAGGTAAGACTGACTCATATGCAGTTCCCTGGCTCTTTCTTCTTCCTTTCTTGAAAATTGGGGTTGTGTTTTTCCCCTTTCCAGTCTGTGGGAACTTCACTGCCACAACTTTTCAAACATTATGGAAAGCTGTAGTGAAATGAGGCAATCAGGTGTTGCTGATTATGAGGTGGGAGGCGTGAGCTTGTGTTTAGCCCACCTGTGCCTGGGCTTACCCCAGCTGGGCATGAGCAGGATTGGGCGACCTAACTGGGCACAGGTGGGCTTAACACAAACTCACACCTCCCACCTTATAATTAGCAGCACCTGATTGCCTCATTTCACTATAGAAAGCATTTTTACAACTTCATCCAGCAGTTCCCTCAGGAGTCATAAATGGGTCTCACCAGATGCCTTGAACTTGAGCACTTTCAGGTTCATTAGATGGTCTTGAACTGGTTCTTCTCCTACACTGGGGGATCATCCTTCTCCCAGTCCCTCCCTTTGCTCTCTGCAACTTGGTTGGTGTGGCCAAAGTCCTTGCCAGTGAAGACTGAGACAAAAAAGCTCTTGAATATCTCAGCATTCTCCAGGTCTCCTGTTTCCTTTGGGAGAGGGACTACATTTTCCCTAGTCTTCCTTTTTTTAGTGACCCATCTATAGAAACTTTCGATGTTACTCTTGATGTTCCAGTTCTATATGGGCTTTAGTTTTCCTAACATGATCCCTGACTGCTTGGACAACTTCTCTGTACTTTTCCCAGGCTACTTTCCTTGCTTCCAGTCTCTGTAGAGTTTGTGTCCAGGAGCATCTTGTTCATCCATGCAGGACTCCTGGCATTCTTGTCTGACTTCCTCTTTGTTGGGACAGCCTGATCCTAGGCTTAGAGGAGGTGGTCCTTGAATACTGACCAGATTTCTTGGGCTTCTCTCCCCTCCCCTCCAGGGCATTATCTCATGATGCCCTACCAAGCAGATCCCTGAACAGGTCGAAGTCTTTCCTCCTGAAATACAGGGTTATGAGTTTGCTGGGCACCCTCCTTTTTGCTGTAAGGATCTGGAATTCCACCATTTTGTGGCCACTGCATCCCAGGCTGAATATATATGTGTGTGTATATATATATATATATATGTATATGATAATACCTTTTGCTCATAGCTGAATTTTGAGCGGAGTAAGACAGAGAGCCTGGCCAGATCCTAAGGCACATGGACTGCCTTAAGTTACATGGTTCTCTCTGAACATTTAAGTTCTAGTCCCAGAATAAAGCACTGCAAGTTCTTCAGGGTCTCATCCATTTCCTGACACCAAAAATCCCCCCATTTACAAACTCAGTTATGAATTTTTACTTGGCATTTAAAAGAAATGACACTGCTTTCAACATATCATAATTATGGTATTTTTGAAAGCAAAACTCATTTTCTAATATGAATTATCAATGAATAATATCCATTTTCAGAAGGAGGGGGTGAACTCCTGCTCAGTTGCAAAGATAATAATCTGTGAATTGCAAATAACAATTTTCCACAAAAGGGATTTCATCCTTCCTGATAATGGCTCTACTGCTTTCAATCTTATAATATACGGTATTCTTGCATTCTGCCTACTCTGGAATTGTTGCATTTCACTAAAAGGTGACAAAACCTTCTTCCTAATGCATATGACAAAAAAAAAAAAAAAAAAAAAAAAAAAAAAGCTATGTAAAGAGACTGTAATTTTTATTATTAGTCTCTTTCCAGATAATTCTTCATCATGCAGAGTTAGCACTTTTCAGCTGACAATCACATTGTAGAATATCCTCTTTCTCTCTTCTTTGGCATCACAAAATACCATGACAGATTAAACCTTTTCAGTAGCATGATGCCCCAGCAGGACCATTAAGAAAAAAAATATCCCAGCTTTTTCAAAACCATAGTTCCTGCTACAGAAGCTTTAATTTCTTTAGAATTAATGATCTCTCAGTAAGCAAAAGGAAGAGCAGGAAATTATTGACAGTCATCCTAAAACAAAAGCAGACTTAAACAAACTCAGTATTTGATGAAGTCCTGGGCAAGGGAATAATGGAGTAAAGTATTTTTGGCACTGCAACCACTGTGAAACCAAACAATACTGAAGTTAAACAATTCAGAGCAGGAAATGCAGTAAGAATAATTTGAGCTTACAGGGAGATCTCTAAGTATGTTGGAATTTTAAAAGTATTGCCCAAAAAGTATAAACAGGGAAAATTTGCTTAGGGTGACTAAGAAAGCAGTACAGAAGCACAAACAGATCGAATCAGGAGGGGGTAAGTGTAAAATCCAGAAATGGATAATAATAAGTTAGCAAAGGGGAGTTAGGGAAGAAAAAAAGAAAAAAAAATATAAAAAACTTTAGAGGACATAGCAAAGTGAAGTAAAATGTCTTGAGCTTTATAGAGAAGGTAAGCTATTAATAGCAAAGGCAGAAATGTCCTGGGTTTTTTCTCTTCCTTTTTCACAAAAAGGTTAATAGTGATCAGCTGCTTCACAAGATTGCTGTAACAGCAAAGGGATGTGAACATAGGCCAGACTAGAATAAGAATATATCAGAGAATATTTAGGTATTTGGGAAAGTTATATATATTCGAGTCACAAGTCTTGAGAAAATTTATTGTAGAGCAAAGCAATCTTTGAATTGTTAGTGATTATCTCCTAGACTTCATGGAGAATAGATGAAATCTGAAAGGGATGGGGAAAGATAAATATTGATCTTACCTTTAAGAGAAGAAAAAATAAACACCTGGGGAATAAAAGATCAGTAAACTCAACTTTGTTATGTAGAATGATATTAAAACAAATGACTAAATAATCAACTTACAAGCTCCTAAAAACAATGGAGTAACATTAAGTACCCACTAATAGTTTCTTGAGACAAAAATCTTTTCAATGACAGCTTTGTTTGCCTTTTCTGTCTGTCTCTACTTCAGTAAACAGTGAATAAGCACAAGACAAGCCATGCATGTAGCTAGGGAATGCTTTTACCACAGTCACTCTCAGGGAAAAAGAAAAAAAAAGCAGGAAGAGATGATCTGCCATGAAAGTGTCCTGGCATTGAAAGAGTTAATGAGAATGATCAGTGTCTGTGTTCTACCTGACCACAGATACAGAGCAGTTAAAAGAGACATATTTAAGACAGTTGTCACTAGGTTGTGTCACACTGTTAGATGATGTTAGGTGGAGATGATGTAAGTCTGCATTATGCATAGTTCTAGTCAGTGCTTCCACGAGTAGACTGAATAGTGGAAAATCTCCTTATAAGTTGTGTGAGGGGAGGGACTGCAAGCACTTTAGAGATTAGGTTTAGAATTCAAAATTATCTTGATAAATGGGTGAAATGGGTTGAGATCAATATGGCAAAACTCAGTAACAGCTGTGAAGCAGAATGCATATACTCAAACCCAAGCGCACACATATAAGATAAGAAATGAGTGACTAGGTAACCACACTGCAAAAAAACCCCTGAGGTATATAAAGACTGAAAAATGGATACAAATCAGCCATGTGCTGCTGTTGAAAAGAAGGTAAATATTTTTGTGTATAGTAGGAGGAGTAGGGCATATAGGAAATAGAAGGCAACCATCCTACTGTGTGAGGCACTAGAGTAGCATCCACTGGAGTACAGTTTTCAGCAATACACTTTCAGAAAGATGCAAGTAAGCCAAAGAAAATGTGGGAGACAGGAATATCAACTAAATGGCCTGGAAAACACCAGCTGTAAAAAAGAGTTGGAAGAATGGAGTATATTTGGCTGAAAAAGTCAAAAAAGCAATATCAAATTCACCATTCATAGAATCATAGAATTGGCTGGGTTGGAAGGGACCTCAGAGATCATCAAGTCCAACCCTTGATCCACTACCGCTGCAGTTACGAGACCCTGGCATTGAATGCCACATCCAGTCTCTTTAAATATCTCCAGGGATGGAGAATCCACCACTTCCTGGGGCAGCCCATTCCAATGCTTGATCACCCTCTCAGTAAAGAAATTCTTTCTAATGTCCAACCTAAACCTCCCCTGGCACAACTTGAGACCGTGCCCTCTTGTCTTGCTGAGGGTTGCCTGGGAAAAGAGGCCAACCCCCCCATGGCTACACCCTCCTTTCAGGGAGCTGTAGAGAGTGATGAGGTCTCCTCTGAGCCTCCTCTTCTCCAGGCTGAACAGCCCCAGCTCCCTCAGCCTCTCTTCATAGGATCTGTGCTGGAGTCCCTTCACCAGCCTGGTTGCCCTCCTTTGGACCTGCTCCAGGACCTTGATATCCTTCCTAAACTGAGGGGCCCAGAACTGGACACAGAACTCAAGGTGTGGCCTCACCAGCGCTGAGAACAGGGGCAGAATCCCTTCCTTAGACCTGCTGGCCACACTGTTCCTGATACAGGCCAGGATGCCATTGGCCTTCTTGGCTACCTGGGCACACTGCTGGCTCATGTTCAGCTTCCTGTCAATCCAGACTCCCAGGTCCCTTTCTGCCTGGCTGCTCTCAGCCACTCTGTGCCCAGCCTGGAGCTCCCCATGGGGTTGTTGTGGCCAAAGTGCAGGACCCGGCACTTGGCCATGTTGAACCTCATCCCGTTGGAATCAGCCCAACTCTCCAGTCTGTCCAGGTCCCTCTGCAGAGCTCTCCTGCCTTCCAGTGAATCGACACTTCCCCCCAGCTTAGTGTCATCTGCAAACTTGCTGATGATGGACTCAATCCCCTCATCTAAATCGTCAATAAAGATATTGAATAGGTCTGTAACATCTTCATGACTCAGATGAATCCTCCTGACTATGTCTCTTTTTCTTGTCAGTTTAAAAAAAAGACAAAAAACAACAACAAAAAAAAAAAAAAAAACCAAACAAACCAACTAGGCTAAATTATTCCATATTACCAGCAAATCAATAACTGGGTGAATTAAAACTAAAAGAGCTTATTAACTTTGACAAGCCAATTGTCCCATTTTCAGACTTCCCCACCTAAATCCCAGTTTCTTTCAGCATTTCATAATATTCCTGTGCCTGTAGTATGTAAATTAATCTGCCTTTAAAAAAAGCATAACTAGGCACTACAGACTGGATTTAGTTCACTGCATGATTTATTAATTGGGACACTTATGAGCATAAATTGATCTGTCATTTTCAGGACCAGATACTTGATAACATGCATAATCCTTAAAATATGCAAGATAAAAATAAAAATACAGCCTGTTATCTGAAAGCCATTCTAAATCACGCTCTGAAATCATATCAATTGAAATGAAACTTCTCATCTGATTTCTGCTTCTTTGACTCTACCTGTCTCTCATGATGCCATAAACAAATTATGCATTTTCACAGAAGAGATTTAGTTCCTTTGTGCTGCTTGAGCACAGCAAAGTTCCTGACAAGATGACATACAGGGTTATAAAACTTACTTCTTTTCAGCTGGCTAAGTGAAGAACTCCAGCCAGAAGATCATACTCCCTTTTTTTACATCAGAAAATGAAGCTGGAAGAGCATTACTACATTATGTCATCCACATTCCATAGCCTAGGTGTAGCATTGAACCTTTATTCAAGTAGGGAAAATGTCAAAAGAAATCTTCATTTTATTGCTCAGGTAAGAGTCTATATTTGGAAAATTTGCAAACCAAACCCCACTAGACATGTACAAACTACAAAACTGACTATTTGGTCAGAAAATGGTGTCAGATTTTCGTCTGAAATGTCTAATTTCAGTCAGAAATTGGATACTTTAGGCAAAGATTGTATTTCCACTTCAGTTTGGTGTTTTGGGTTGCTGGAGAGAGCATCTCCAAATTTCATATCATATTTCCCTTATAGACAAGTATTCTTTCTACCCTTGTAACATCTGACTAGGACAGAGTGGTGACCCTCCAAAGCACATGAATAAGTATTGGAAATTTACTTAGCAGTGTAAGCAATTAATTTGGTTTTTCTAGTAGTTTTTGCAGCCTCTTTGGGCTGCAGTTTGACATGACAGCACAAGGTCTTAATTACTTGCTAAGGAATCACAGAGAGATGGATAAATAAATAGAAAGAGGAAAGCAGTAAGGTAATTGCTTCTAATGGAGGGTGGTGAAGAAGGCAGAGAGTATAAATGCTGCTAAATCAGACCAGTTCTTTTCTTATATCAAAGATTCTCCTGTTCATAGCTAGCACTGCAGCAAGCTCCATGTTTTACAAGACTTTGAAACATATCACCCCATTGAAGGGATGAGAAAGCTCTTGAAACAATTCGGTTTTATAAGCTCCCAAGATTTAAGCCCAGAGGAAAAGGGAGTCCATCAGGAGAAATCAGGCAGGATCTGGGAGCCCAAGGTAGGTGAGGCTGCTTCAGCTCCACAGCTTGGGTCCAGCTGGTAGTAAGGCTGAGTGTGGACTCCCAGAAGGCACACGGAGAGCACATGCATACACCACATACATACAAACATATGCATCTGGCCATGCAGATAATATGCACAGTGCTCACACAAACAAAAGTGACCTTGTCCTGCTGCCCTTTCTGGCTGTGCAGAATGGAAGGTCACTAGTAAGAAAATATGTATGTGTGTGTATGTGTATATACATGTAAAACGTACACATATACATACATATGTACACAGAGACAGAAAGGGAGAGATAGAGAAAGAAATGAGTGTGGATCCTTGCAACATGTGGTCTAAGACACCTATTCTGGATGTAATTAAGTGGCCTCCCAATCCCCCAGAGTCCCCCAGCTGGCACCTGGGTACAGATGATTCCCCGAGGCTACACTCCCACTTCATTTGCTTGCACATACCCACTTACACACACGTGCACACACACACACATGTATAATTTGGCCAAGCCTTCCTTGGTCCCCAGCAGACAACCCTGCTGTGGTCTCATCCTGTGTGAGTCTGACCTCACTGATTTGCAACTGTCTCAAAGGAGCAATTTTTAAATGAATAGCCCTGGCTAGGGTGGAGGAGCTGGCTGGACAGAGCTGAGCAGGGGTGATAAGAGCTCGATGTGATAAGAGCTATTGGGTGGAGGCTATTCCTCTTCTGAGTGCCAGCTTTCAATGCTGGGACATCCCTCCAGGCACGACTGAGCCACCTTGATTGTACTTGCGAAGTACCTGGCTAAGGGGGCTGGAGCAGAGCAAGGATGGCACCAGGAAGAAGATAAGAACTGATGAATGAGTGGAGAGTACTCCCCTTTCCTGAGGGCCAACCTTCAGTGCTGGGACGCCCCTGGAGGCACGATGTACCTGGGAAAAGTGGTTGGAACAGAAGAGGAATGGCATCTGGAAGAAGATAAGAACTGATGAGTGGGTGGAGGACTACACCCTTCTGCTCTCCTCCAGGCAGCCTGTCTTCTAACATCCCTGGCTGGCTGACAGCTGCCCCTTCGAAACAAAAGGACTCAGGGGTATATATTGCTGTCCATGCTCTGATTGTTTGTCGTCTTTTGATCCACCGCCATTTCTGCACTGGACCCTGTCCAGGATCAGCACCATCCTGAAGAACCTCGCTGGACAGCTGGACCACTGGTTCTGACTCTCTCTCTCTCTCTCTCATTCTTCCCACTTTCTTACCCTTTATTTCTCCTCTCTTCTCTCTCATTCTTTCTTACCATTTTCTTACTCATTCTTTTCTCTCTCTTTCTTATATCTTCTTTTCCTCTCTACCTCTTTTGCCTGGCTCAACAGTTTTGCCTGTGTCAATAGTCAAATAAAATCTGCTTGCACTCAACCATTTTCTATGGTTGGACTTTGTTTCATGTACCCAAAACAAAAATAAATTTTAATGTTACCTCGGACTGTAACACACCCTTTGTGCTCTTTTTTTGTATGTGTGGATGAGCTTTTGCCACATAAGTTAACAGAGAGAAGCAGTCACTGACCAGCAATAATGTTCAGAGATTTGAAGGAGGTAGTGATTAGGCAGGAATGAACCCCTCTCAGGATTACAAAAGAAGGAAGGAAAATCTGCAGAAAACTGAGGTAAATTCTGAACTGATTAGAGGGTTCTTCAATAAAAGCAAAAGAAAACAGATGAGGATCTGTGAACTCGATAAAAGAGAAAACATGTATCCCACTGAGAGCAGTTATGGATTGAGTGCATGCTTGTTTGCTAGTGTCGTATCACAAAACTGTCAAAACTGCAAATGCAGTGATGTGCAATACTATGGACATGTTATTTCTTAAAGGTTGCCAAAACACACAGTGGGCAGAAGCTCAAACTAGTGTTTGGGAACATTATTTACTCATCCCAGTTACTTACCCAAATATTTGATCAGGGTTGGCAAAACAAGACAAGGAAAAATTAGTTTCTCAGCTATGACTCAAAAAGAAATCATGGGACTGTGGTATTTATACAACATGGGAGGTGCCCTACAGTTCACAACAAAGAATGCCTGCCAGATGTTTGCCAATTTATGTGTGCATCGTGCCATGGCCCTTCGCAGCATTTTGTACGTAATGGAAGAGAAGCCTGCATAGGAGGAAAGCAAACAAAAGGAAAGAGTAATAGAAATGGACATTTTGAGCAATAGAACAGGGAAAAGATGTCAAGTCCATTTTGTTTGAAGCTTTCTCTAATCTAATCTTCCCTGCATAAAGATACAATAACAACCCATTTTTCTAATTAGACTTCTTAAGAAAATACCAGCGAAAGGTTTATTTAAAATGTTGGGCAGACTCCATCCTTGGAAATTTTTAAGACTAGTCTGGGTAAGCTCTGAATAACCTGGTCTGATCTCAGAGGCAACCCTGCTTTATACTGGAGGTTATGCTAGATACCTCCTTAAGTTTTTTCCAGCCTGAATTGTCCTGTGATTCTGCTATCCTAAAAAAAATGGTGCATCAGAAATTTCATTTGCATACCTGGAAGCAGCCAAGGTGGCAGGAGATTTGTAAACAAGTCATAGCTACAGATTTCTCTTCCATCGGTTACAGCTGTGGATACATGCATGATGTAGAAGTTCACGGTGTTTTTTCTCAATAAGATTTGAGTTTAAACCAAGTAGTCCAATCAGCCTGAATGCAAATTATCTTAAAATGTCAGTATAAATGTCATCAGACTAAGACACAAGGAGAGGGTGAGTTTCAGGAAGGAGCCATCCATGCAGAGGAGCTGTCAGCCTCTTCAGCCTGCAGGGATGAGGCAACAGATTTTGGATCTGTACCAATAGCTCCTCTCCTGACCACTGTCTATCAACAGATGCTCTAAGTACTTGCTTTTCTAGGTTGCCATAACAGTATTGCTGCAAAGCTTATGTTTGCATTTTCTTGAATTCATTGTGACCTTCTGTAATCAACTCTTCTGTCAGATAAACTTACTTTTCACTGCTCACGCATCATTAAGGTTATCACTGACAACTGGCAAGAATTATGCATTTGCCAAGGAGGTTAGGGTTAGGGTTAGGGTTAGGGTCAGAAAAATGGTGAAGGTGGAATCACCACCTCCCATAGTATCTTATATCTAATGTAGTGGATAGGAAGGAAAAGTTCATAGTAATGGTGCTGAAAGAGTGCATGAAGTCATATGATAAATATAAACTGGAGATTCTGCTTGGGAATTGTTTAATCAGCATCAGGAAACAAAAATTAAAAGCTGTAAGCATCTCTTCACTGCACCCAAATAAAGCTAAAACTCTGCTGCTGTCCCTGTTTAATTTGACTAGCTCATGCTACCTGTGAATGGTTCTTTTTTTTTTTATTTCAACTACCTATCTTAAAATTTTCTGCAAATGTAGAGGAGAATGTAAAAGATACACAATAATGCACAAATTGGGAGTAATCGGAAGTAAAATGATGTCCCTTCCATAAATATAACAGTATGAGTATTGACAATAACAACAAGACTTACTATGTACAAGATTCTTATTTCCATTCAGGCAAGAAATTGTTGCCCTTTAAAAGCAGCTATTCATAACACCAGGGAAAATTCTCACTGTACTGAACATGCAGCATCTGCTGGGATGCTCAAATGTCATGTTTTCTTGGTGAGGATATGAAACTATTGTAGAGAATATATGTTAAAAGTAAAATTGAGTTAAGGAGAGTTTGGTGGTGTGGAAGATTTATACTTCCTAAAGTGTTCCTGAGAACAAGGTTGTTCTTTCTATTTAAATTGTGTCCATGGAAAACAAGAGGTATGGAGAGGCTGAGAGAATATTTATTGCCAGTGGACATATAAAAACCAAGAAAGGCTAAATAAACTATCTTTTTGGAAAGTCATATAGAAGTTGTATATAGATTACTTCTTGTCTAATTGTGGCCATCTCAGTAAGATGGTTATAATAATACAGAATTTCTTACAACGGTATGGAATGTGTGTTTGCTTTTCCATGTGTGATTCTTATTTCCCTTCTTCCAAGAGAGTATATTGTAAATTCACAGAAATACAGAATGTTAGGGCTTGGAAGGGACCTCAAAATCATGCCAGGGCAGGATCACCTAGTGTAGGTGACAGGAATGCATCCAGATGGGTTTTGGATATCTCCAGAGAAGAAGACTCCACAACCTCACTGGGCAGCCTGGTCCAGTGTTCTGACACCCTCACAGTGAAAAAGTTTTCTCTTATGTTTACATGGAACCTCCTGTGCTCAAACTTGCACCCGCTAGCCCTTGTCCTGTTATTGGACATCACTGAGAAGAGCCTGGCTCCATCCTCCTGATGTGCACTCTTTACATATTTACAAAGATTGATAATGTCTCCCCTCAATCTCCTCTTCTTCCAGCTAAAGAGACCCAGCTCCCTCAGCCTTTTCTTGTACAGGAGATTTTCCACTCACTTAATCATCTCTGTGGCTCTGTGCTGGACTCTCTCAGGCAGTTCCCTGTCCTTCTTGAAATGAGGGGCCCAGAACTGGATGCAATATTCCAGATGTGGCCTCACAAGGGCAGAGTATAGGGGGAGGAGAACCTGTCTCCATTTACTAACCACCCCCATTCTAATATACCACAGGATGTCTGGCGTTCTTGGCCACAAGAACATTCAGCTGGCTCACAGTCATCTTTCTGTTCACTGGAATCCCCAGATCCATTTTCTATACTGGTACATGGGGTTGTTCTTTCCCAGGTGCAAGACACTTGCCCTTGTTGTATTTCATTATCTTTCTCCTCACTCAACCCTCCAGTCTTTCTAGGTCTCACTGAATGGCAGCACAGCCCAGTTTTGTGTCATTAGCACACTTGCTGACAGCACAATCTGTTCCCTCATCCAACTCATTGATGAATACTTTGAATAGTACCAGTCCTAGTACCAACCCCTGAGCGATCCACTGGACACAGGCCTCCAACTTGACTCTGTCCTATTGACCACAACTCTCTGACTTCTTTCCTTTAGCCAGTTCACAATCCACCTCACTATCTGATCATCCAGACCACATTGCTATGTACAGAAGAGTTTTGGAAAGACAAATGCAGGATAGGGAGTTTAAAATACTATCTGATGCACATACAGCACAATAAATACAGATGGATGTTGATCATGAACCTATTTTCGGCATTGGTTTCCAGATTTTATGTATTAATTTCCAAGCAGAATCTGCTGTGTGTGTTTCAAATCCTGACAAGTTAAAGAAACCCACATCTTTCTATGATCCTATGATTCTTTCTGGAGTCTAATCTTTAGATAATCTGTAATTTATATTGAATTCAAGTGGATAAAATAATGGCATATATATCTTGTTTGTAGCTCAGATATTATAATTGTTAATAACATAAGCTGATATCTTCTATTAAATTATATTAGATTCCATCAGTTCACCTCATCTTGTCGACTGAGAAGATTAAATGTTGCTGAGGAAAAATAAACTCTTTGAGTCTCATTTCTTATACTTTCATGAAGGGTAAACTGGTGATGTAACCATAAAAACTCCCATTTGTTTACTGAGAATTTTAAGCTAAATTTGTCTTAACACTTGTGGCTAGACAGCTGATTATTAACCATCCAAGAACCTAAAAAACTCTGCCAATCCACTATAGAGCTATAAAACATTTGGTGCTAGACTCAACAGCTCATGCTCTGTGTTTCTGTCCTACAATAAAGGGTCATCCTGAAAGTGAAGACTGAAGACTCACTCTACCCTAACCCTTTGTGATAAAGTTGCCAGCAAAAGATGTTAATGGTGATAACTTTGAAATATGAACACTCATCCAATAGAAATGAGTGAGAGAGTGAACAGCTTTGCAAGATCCATTGGGAAAAAAAAATCACTATGAAATGAAAACCACTTTCTCATTCAGTGCCAGACTACAAGGAATTAGCCTAGTTTGTAAAGGGTTATTAGCATTATTGTAGGCTTTTTTCTGGCCCAGGAAAAGCTTACTGGAACTACATCAAGCTCACAGACAAAATACCTCTACACCATCCTCATAAATTTGTCTAAAAAGCACATAGCCCTGTGTACCCACATTAAAATATCACTATTGATTCTCATCTCTAGCACAAGAATGCTGTGAGGGACATCCCAGGCTTACTAGTAATGTATGGAATTGTACAAAAATTAGCTACATGTTGTCCAGTTGGGAAGAACAGGGATTTTTGTTGGCTGGGAACTCACCAGTTCTGTGCTTCTGCTGTGAAGTCAAAGGCAGGATCCATTGGAAGAGCTTTCAGTAAGCAATGCTAATCATACTGAACCACCTTGCTGAGGAGCTGCACCAGTTCTCAGGCACCAAAGAAGCATTTGCATCATCAAGGATAGCAATTTTTCCTGTGGAGTTGGTTCCACATACTGCAGTGTACTCCACAGGACTATCATAGCACCTAGAAAGCAATATGGTCCCTGGGTGAATGCAGGCAAAAAAAGCCTGGCACCCACATGAGTGCTTTTATCTATGGTGCATATGATAATTTAGGTCAGTCATTGACTGCAAATGCAAAACACCTTAAGACCTTCTTAAGGATTTTAAAAGAATGTATGTTTATAATTTATTTTCATTTCTATGGTGAGGGGATTGCTAATCTGCATTTAGTATTTTGTATCTGATAAATTTTACGGGTTTGACTGTAAGAGGGCTGATTTCCTTGTGAAAGAAAGTATCAATTTAAGTGCAAGCCTCTGTGCTTTCTACTCCAGGGACACAGAGTGCTTTTTAATTGGTTTGTGTAGATTGCTTGCTGATTTTTGATACCTTAATAGAACCCTATGGCACTGCTGTGGTTTCCCATTTCCTCACAATTAAGCAGACACCAAGTCCTTAATACAAATGCAGAACTTTATTAAACTTACTTATATAGAATTAAAAAAATTCCAGGGTACAGTCCAACCTGCTGATTTGCTAGCAAGGTATAAAACTGTTTTTTGTAAACTATCAAACAATGCTTAGTCAAGAAAGAAAAGGGGGAAAAAAAAAAGGTGTTAATTAAAACTAAAGCTCAACTTGTAAATACAATTTTAAAACTTCCTAGAGGCAAACTGAATGGCAGCAATCTTTGTTTTCTTCACTGCACCTACCTTTTCTCTTATACACATTGTGGACCCATACCACAACTGAACAAGTGGGGATTATTTGTCCTGTTCCTCCCACAGTTACTTTAGCTGTGTGTTTTGTAAAATATGTGAATGTATGTAATAAATCCCATGTCTGGATACTTGCTTGCTCCCTTCCTTATGGATTACCAGTACTGTATGGCACCTCCCCTGACTGTCTCTGCTCAAATTTTGAAGCTTTGTGAGGAACCCAGAGCGAGGGAAAATCAAATCTGCAACAGCTGAGAGTTCATGATGCCACAGAGATAGAAACAACAAAGCAGAATGTCAGCCTGAGGTGGCTATTACCTGTATTTGTTATGCCTTTCAGCTGCTGAAAGCCATATAGGTGCATTTGGGCCGTTTGGATTAGACCCTATTTTTAGTCCAGATGGATTAAGCTGAGAGGTATGATGTGTGCACTGTCATGGTAAAAGAATCCCACTGCACTGCAGTGAAGGTTCAAATGATCTGCAGATGAGGGAGCCCCTGGGAACTGGGAGGCTGAGGGTTTGCATAGGCTCCACTACCAAACTTAAATCCTGGTCTGCCAGACAGGAGGAGAGGATTGGGCTCTGTGCTGCATGTGGCTGCATTCATGCTTTGTGTGTGTTTAAGTAGGTGAGGAGAAACCTTCTGTGTCTTAAAGTCCTCAGGATCTTGTTTCCCCTAATATTACTAGAAACTCAGCTTCAAAACACAAGTTCTTCTGGTGGAGAGTTTTTCATGCATAAACCAATCAATGGGATGTTGTGGTAAGGAGAAACCCAGGACTGCTAGGAATTCTTTAGTGTGAACATGAGTCACCACAAGAGGAGTTCTCAGTCCACAGGAAACCTGTCTAGTACCAGCCAGCTGGTGTGGGGACAGAAATGTTCTTCACTGGTGTCATCTGCCCCTGTACAGCTGCCTCATAATAAGGACCACAATATGACTAGAAGTCCTTCCAGTTCTGCTGGCAATATGGGGGCTCCTTCACTTCCTCACAGAAGTAAAAGCCTGGTTTTGTTACAACTACAAAGCATACATAGCCAATGAAGGGTTTATTGGAAAGAAAATATGATTCCCCTATTTAAAAAAGGGAGGGAGGGAGGGAGGGAGGGAGGGAGGGAGGGAGGGAGGGAGGGAGGGAGGGAGGGAGGGAGGGAGGGAGGGAGGGAGGAAGGGAGGAAGGGAGGAAGGGAGGAAGGGAGGAAGGGAGGAAGGGAGGAAGGGAGGAAGGAAGGAAGGAAGGAAGGAAGGAAGGAAGGAAGGAAGGAAGGAAGGAAGGAAGGAAGGAAGGAAGGAAGGAAGGAAGGAAGGAAGGAAGGAAGGAAGGAAGGAAGGAAGGAAGGAAGGAAGGAAGGAAGGAAGGAAGGAAGGAAGGAAGGAAGGAAGGAAGGAAGGAAGGAAGGAAGGAAGGAAGGAAGGAAGGCCCAAACAAAACCAGAGGAGAGCACAGCGCAGAGACAAATCCCAGACTACACTTAAAAAAAAGGAAAAAAAGCAGGGTTGCCTACTAGCATGTTATTGATATGAGTACCGCATTGCCTGGCACTGCAAATCCCCAGATCACAGACCCTGTTACACCTACACCCCCTCAGATCTCTGAGAAGTAACTCAGCTTGTGCTGCTGGGCTGGTGACTGCTGCTGCTCGCACGGCCTCACTGCGAGCTGGCTCAGGAATCTCTGCAGTCTGCTGCATGGATGCCCCAAAGTGCACACAGATCAGCAGACTCTGCAATATTAAAGTCCTCAGCTTACACTCTTAGGCACTCACACAGCATTTTTTTGTTGTTGCAACAGTGAATGAAGCATGTTGAAATTCTGAGCCTACAAGCACCAATATTTCACCCAAACTCATTTGTGCACTTAGTGGTTGATCCACAGCCCACTAGAGACAAAGGGAAGACTGCCATTAACTTCACATCAGGCTCATAAAAAATGAGGCAGATAACTCCCATTAATGTTAATGAGAGTCATGTATATAAATCACCTAACTGCTGATGGAAAAAAAAACCTTTTTTCTGTTCTGCTTTTTATACAGCTTCCACAGCCTGTAATGTTCATCCTTCTCCAACAGCACCGTGAAGACAAAAGCTTTTTCAACAGCTACATCTTTTTAATGATTTTGCTTTCTGTCAATAAGAGTCAAGCTTCATGTAGACAGAATACGTTTAATAATACAGTCATTAAACAATTGTAGTTTTACATAGTAATGAAAAGACAAAATTACAATAAAATTATTTCCTCAAAGGTAAATGATTATTTCTCAATTATTTTTGAGAAAGTACAGTAACAACTCTTGGTTTTATTTCAAATTCACTTTTAAGAAAGAAAAAATATTTTCTTAATTATGCATTTTAACTAACAAATATAGCTGTTTTCCATCTTTTTACCCCTCTTTCCTCAAAAAGCTGGATTTTTTGCTTCCTCATATGTTTGCTTCAGATTGCATTATACATCATATGAAATCCCTTGCCCTACAATTGAAGACATGCACAGACATACAAATGCAGAATTATAGGGTTGTGTACAACTCACCCTCTTTACACAGTGCACACATCCTGGGTAGGCTTTTGTATAGTTTAAAGTTTTTTATAATTAATTATTTCTACACAGAAAAAAAAAAAAAAAAAAGCTTCCAGGTGTTAATATTTTCTATTTGTATAGAGACATATGTAAAAAATATAAAATAAAAATAGATTAATTCCTTTTTTTAAAATCTTTTTTTACAGTGTTAACCTTACTAATATTTAAATTTGAGAGGGTTTTTTTAAATAACATTCCAGAGACTGCATTTTCCTGTACACTTCAATAATGATGGATGGTCAAGACACAGTGGAGGAAAAATGAGCTACTGTTAACGACTTATCACCAGCAGGAGCTATTAGGATTCTAGAAAGCATTGCAAACAGCTTTTTAGTTTTCAAAACTACACTGTAGCTGCTTTGCTTCACCAGGTTTAGTCTTTCTTTGGCTGCTTATCCTTAACTCCTTAATGTGGCACATTAATTACAGCCTCTCATATGTTCTGTTCTTTTAGGTCCCTGTGTCTAGAAACGCTGCCACTCAAATAGCAAAGTGCAAGCTTTCCATCATTCTAATAGTTAAATAAAGGGAAGGCTGTGCAATTGAAACAGCATGAAAAGTCACCTTGACAATACCCTTACTGGTAAAAAGGAGCTTAAGGCATCACAGTTCTTCACTGTGAATGAGTCGACCGCATTTATGACTATTCAGGATATTTTAACAATTTCAAAGTTTGACACGGAGTAAGAAATGCCATTTTGGAATTGCTGCAAAATGATCAAATGCATCAAATGTAAAGAAATAAGGACAAAATTCTTCTTTTATTATATAAGCCGACAACAAGCTTAGTCAGGTAGGAACTTGAATAAATATTGAAGTTTTTGTAATATCTGGCCCAGGCAGTCAGTATGAAATTTAAACCTGAGAAGAAGTCTGTAAGAACTTAAATCTGTAAGTCTGTAAGTCACCAGCAAGGTTCAAGTTTTATTTTTGGGATTTAAGTAGCGCAGTTATGGAGTAGAGACCTTCAATAGAGGTTTTGAGAGGAAAGGTTTTACGCCGAATTCCTTTCATACGTTGCCTTTGGCATGTGTTTCATGGCAAGATTAAGAAAAGGACTGAATTTGGGAAGTAGGACCTGGACCATATAATATCCACAATTATACAGCAATATGATATCCAGTGAAACTCTAAAGGAGATCCAAATATTTTGTCCCTTACATTTTGTTCTGACCAAAGCCCTTGATGTTTCATATGCCCTTTCATCTAGGTGTTCAAATTAACACCTTAATTGCAGTTTAATTTTCTAATTTATTTAGCTAGAATGCTTAAGACAAGATTTAGACAGAGAGTAACTTCATTAAAGACAGTGGAGCTCACCAAGGCAAAAACTGGCTTGCACTTCCTTTCGTGTTTTATTTCAGAACTGCTAATTGCATAAATTGATTAGTTTAAGGTCTTTATGCTACATGCTTTAACAAAATACGAGGTAAGATCCAAGTTACGTGGACTTGGGCAATTAGCACATCATTAACTGAAGTCCAGTCAGCACTTTGGCTCCCTGTCTTATGGTATATCTCTATTTCATCCCAAAGACATAAAAATGGGAAAAATATTTGCTACATTCCTTCTTCATCAGGAACATTAGGTAAAGCCCTGGATTTGAGATGTCCTAGATCCCTCATTGCATACATCAATACTTAAGGATCCATCTCTCAAGTAACTATTAATTTTTCATATAAATATTACTACTGCAAAAATTTCAGTGTAATCAAATTTGAATCAAAGCAGAGGGCTGGATATTCTAAATGATGGAACACAATCTTATACATAGGAGCTATAACTTTCTTCACTGAGCAAGGTCTAGGTGTTTGCCTGAGATCAGAACATTTTCAAGGGTCTCTTACTACTTTGGCAGCTAGATTCTAATGCTGGTACTGACAGAATAAAAAAACCACAACCTGCTTATGAAAATCTTACAACCCAAAGGGTATTTTTCTGCAGTGACCTACAAGTCACTAACTGACCACACTATTTTAAATGGTGCCACCAGTAGCTGACACTAGTGAGTAGCTGGCCAGTAGCTGATATATATATATATATATAGACACACACACACACACACTTATATAGAACAAATGACTACATTTTAATGTGATGAAAAAATAAGAAGCTGAAAAATACATCTTTTAAGTGCATTGTTCAGACTGGTGCAAAATAAGCAATTCTAAACTTCCACCAAATAATAAAAATCTAACTTGCAGCTGTCAGAAAAAGACATACAGAACAATCAGGGCTGTCAATATAAGGCCAAAGCATGTAGCTAATGCATGTTTTGCTTCCTGCTGAGGCTTGTCAGAGTAACCATTCTGCTCCAAGAGGTGCAGAACAAGTGGTACAGCTTGCCAACACCACACTGTGCAACTCTTAAGAACAGTGTAGTAACAGAATCCAATTCAGTAGTAATGGAGGAGGGTTGGATCTGAATTTCTGGAGAACCCCTCTCAAGACATGACACCAAATCTTGGTTTTATTTGGGGTTGTTTGCCAGAAAATACACACACACCTCTACTGCAAATGCTACCTAAACAATCATTTGGTATCTGCTCTTAGAAAGGCAATTACATAGATGGAAACATCCTGTGGATATATCTGACATTTTTTAAACCTGTAGAATCACACTGTAAGAGAAGCCCAAACTGTTTCTCTGTGTCCCTCCAATATTGGTTTAGATATGACATTTGATTCAGTTCCATGCAATAAGAGATATCCTGTCAGAATTGTTTCTTTAGGAGTTGGGCAAAAATGATGTCTGTAGAAGTGACAGGTCATATTTCACCAGTCACTGCAGCAAAGTCATGATGTTCCAAGACATGAGCCTATCTTAGGTAATTAGTGCCCACCCGAAGAACTGGGACTCTTTTAAAGTACCCCAAATGCTCCCTGTTGAAACCAGCTTCATGCCTGGTATTGAATACAAAGTAAGAAATTAAAAGTTTATCATAAAACAGGAAAGTGTCATAAGTCTAATTTAAAAAGCACCACCAACATTACATATCATATTTTGAATTCATGCATGCTTTTCTTATTTTTGCTTTATTAACTGTAAGAAAGGATAAAGAAATAATTATTTATATTAAATAGACATTAAAAGAGCTCTGCACTGGATATGATTGCCATCCTTCAGGCATCTGAGCTCAGTGAAGGAAATTAATCAGTTTTGGGGGGAAACACAAACAAGGTATTCCTACAAGTCGTGCTGACTCTGAAATCACTGAGCCACAGTCAAAGGCCTGATCCTTCCAACAGATTTGCATAGGTGGGACTATGATTCTGGTCATTCCTATTATCAAAAAGAGTTTACACAGCCGTAGTTTAACTAAATACTTGGAACTATAATATAAGGAACACAGAACTGACCTCAAATTAGCAGCAAATTTCCCACTAGTATGCCTAATGCCAGGCTTTAACCCATCACCTGTCTCTTTGAATGCACTGAGATAACAGCTCCACAAATGTTGATTTCCTTATGAAGAGTCTGAACTTTCTCCACTAAGTTTGCCTGTACACAGAGGTCTTTTATAATATAAATTTAAATACACAATCTGGTTTACAATGTTTTCCATCATCTCTTCTCTCCATATGTTCTCCCACTAGGAATCTAATGAGTTCTGCATATGAGAGATGACAAGGGAATATGCCTGGGAAATAATTCCAGCAATTACGGCATATGGAGGCTTTGTTTTTGAGTTGCTTTTGCCATGAACATTAGGGAGAGCATCTGGGACCAAATTCTGTCTACCTGCCCATGGACATTAGCAAAATCATCATCTTCCATTTGTAAATTCTGATGAAGTAATCTGCCATACAGAGAGGACCATTTCATCAGCTTTATGATCAGGGAGCATATTGAAACACAGACCATTTATAGTTAGGAAAGAACGCTTCTGTTCAGACAGGAGAGTTTAACCTGGAAACCATTTTAAAAGAACATGATAGAGATAGATCATCTGTCTCTTGCTCTTCAAGATGAACTACAAAGAAATTTTTTCAATTCCAGGCCACTGTTATTAAAAAAAAATCCTTTCTCATCACTACTGAAGTTTTTTAAGAACTGACTAGATGCTAGGTTGAAACAAAATTGCCAAGGAATACAAAATTAACAATAAATTAAAAAAAGTTATTAAAAAAAAAAAAAAAAGAGAGAGAGAGACCCACATGCTAAATCAGTAATAGGAAAAGATTATACTCACTAGACCCAAATATTGGCAAGGCATCCATAACTACTCGTAAGTAGAGAAAATAGACTAAAAGCCCCCCTTTACATGTACATGTAGTGGCTAAACTAGTGTAAATTTTGTGAGTTCTGGGTATCAAATCTATCAACTAAGACATAAGGCTAGGGATTTCAATTTCAGTTTTTGTCATGTTTGTTATGACAGTAAGGAGAAAAGACACCAAGAGATTCAACCAATATGCTGATATGGGATAAACCTGCAACTCCAGCTGTTCATCATATTTAAAAAAAAGAAAAAAAAGTCTCAGTAGCAAGTATCATCACTATTTTATATGTCTTTTTCCCAGCTGTGCAGTTGAAACTGCGAAAGCAAAGCCATAAATCCCAGACTACAGCAACTTTAGGTTACCTCATTGTTATAGGGAACAAAAGAATGGTTCTGCTGTTGTAGAGAATCTAAACAGAGTATTACAGCTATGCATATAAATATAATTTAAGAGCTAATATAGAACATTTACAGTTCGAGCTCATATGGGTGGTATTATTCCAGTCATAAAAAGTATTTCTTGAATTATTTGAGCAATAAACTGGTTTTCAGAAAACCAGATATATTTCAAATTTTTCAATAATGATGTGATTAGTGATTTTTAATAACAAAAATCGATTATCAAGGAACAACTGGATTTACTTCCACACAGAATTACCTGTATAGTAGCAAGTAAGAAAATAGAGGGAAGGTCTTTTAACTATTGGTCTGAATAGGGACAGGCATATGAACTTGCTTATTCAGAGATTTCTAAGCAAAATGCTGAGTGTTTAGCTGCAGCTGAAGGCCTTATCCAAATACTACTGGAATCACCAGGGCACCTTACAATTTCTGTGGTCTGGCTTTGAAGTAAACACGAAGAGACACATAAGAGAGACCTTTACACCGCTCTGGAGAACAGACCTGAGGACCTGCTGTCACCACTGTACTCCAGTGCTCCCATGCAGGATTCACACCCCCAGAACCTACATCTCTGGTGATGAAACCATCCTGCAACGGTTCTGCCTAGGATGGGATCCCACTATCAGCACTCAGAGTCATTCCCTAATACAATAATTTCCAGCTGTCACCATCAGTGGTCCTCCTGTCAGGTGTTCTCAAGTTAGTTTTGGATTAAGAGATGTTGGCAACACTTGTCATCACCAAAACAAAGTTTTGGGAAATTCAGCCTTTTCACATACTACTTCTTGTAATTACTACATAGGCAGTACAGATTAATACAGCAGATGCAAAACAGAGTCTTGGAAGACATTTTTGCTAAAATATTTACAATGATTGACTGTAAAGTGGTATCAGGGAAGTTAACACATTACAGAAACAAGTTAATCAGGATACAAACTGTTATTCTCATTATTCAGTTTGCAGCCACTGAAACCATGAGAAATCATTTAATACCATCAGATGGTTCAGGTGTGGCAATGTTTGATACAGAGCTATCTACCTGTCATCAAAAAGAAACTAGAGATTAAAGCAAGACTTCTATTACAAAGCCAAACTGTGCTCCTTTTCCTTGCCAGTATATTGGTTAACAACAGATGTGTACAATTCAGTACATGAAGAAGAATGCAGTAAATCAACAGAAAAGGATGCCAATCACACCTTTCTGTTTTGTTGTTATAGATACCCATTCATTACCTGGAAACCGTAAAAGCCAGCTGTACAATCACAACGAACAAAAAAAAATCCAGTGAATGTTTTTATGAAGCCTAACAAAATAACATGCTTTCTAGGAGATTTTTAGCTTCAAAACAAATCTATCTGATGCACTCTGTTTCCAGTTTTAAAGCGTATAAACACACAAAGCTGGTGAAGCGCTGGCTTGCTGGAGTATTAAAAGCCTATACAAGTAGCATTCTTGAGCAGAGCTGGGAAAGCCAAGTTTTAGGAGATTTAGGATAGACAAGAAGACTCAGAGGTTGTAGGATAACAGGTGGATATAAAGGTAGTAACAGTGGTACCTGCAGATGTATCAAAGATTAGCACCTACTTATGACCAATAACCCAGAGAGAACTAAGACAGTCTTGAATGTTTTTTAAGCCCTATTTTATATTCATTATATTTATATTCATTAAGACTCATATCAGGGTTTCCTTTTTGCTTTGTGACTGGGCCAATACATTTTTTAAAAGGTTTGAAGAAAGCAGTGAGTTTTATTACTGTAGCAATGCACTGCCATATGAATCTGCAGAATGGGAACCCATTTTCTCTTGCAGTTCCAAGTTCTTGATGATTACTGAATTCAAAGGGTAACATGGATTTTCAGCTGATCATAGTGCCTGAGCATCTTTGCAATAGGATGAATCTGTATATGTCAAATAATCTGGGAAGTCATATAAAAGGCATAAAGGAGTAATTGAATCAGGATGCATCTTCCCATGCCTACAGCCTAAACACCAATGGCTGATCTAGTCGCCTGTACTAAATTTTCCACCATAGCACTAAGGTAGGCACTAAGGGCATCTGAAATAGGGTTCCCAGCTTGCTTTGAAATGCACAAGCAGAGTTCACTGTTGAACTGGCTGATTTTTTTTTCTTTTCTTTTCTTTTAAACAGTTCAACAAATTAACCTGAAACATTACTTTTTCAGGAATGTCCACCATATGCTGTTGCTACTATAAAGGACTAAATGAGAATTTTTCAAGATTCCAATTTTTTTAAGAAAAGAACATTTTTAACATTTTTATTCTGCCTGGCCTGAAAGCAACAACATACTTACCATAATCTCCCATGATAATACAAGAAGAGTTGTGCTAGGTACCAGTTTCCTCTGGTAAAAGACCTTTCAGAGTGGTAGGAGATACTTCCAGCTCTACTGAAGACATACAAAACTAATATAATCCTTGAGATTCTCTGAAGAAAAATTATTTTGCTCCATGGGCAAACAGAAGAGATCTGCAAAGTGCACACCCATACAGGGAACTCTATTTTATATTACAATTTTATTCACTTGTTATGAATATTCACAACATTAATCTACTGCAGATAATCTATTCAGTATATTTGAAAATCCATTTATTTTCACTTATTGATAAGCATGTGTTACACTTGTATATAATGCAGTATTTTCAGTGTTGTCTTAAGAACAAAGAAACAAATAAAACAAATATTGAGAAGCATGATGTAGAATTTTGACCAAAGAGAGGCCATATTCAGATTTTACAAAACAGCACATTTACACTTTGCACTGTCCCAGACAATCTCTCTAAGATGCTACCTTCTGTCCTGCACCTGTTAGCACAAATCCATACAATATTAACCATCCTAAAATACTGAGATACCTAGTTGCTGCTACAAAGAGTTTATCCTAATTAAATTTTAATCAGAAAAGAATATCTTTCCCTGCCAAAATTTTTTATTATTTCTCAGCAGAATGATAGAATATACTTCTCTATTTTATTCCCAACAGTCATTTATTTTATTTAAGCTCTCCTGTGCAATAATACAGCAGAGGTAATGAAATAGTTTTGGAACAGCAGGGGCTACTGTGACAAGCAGAGCACTCCAGGGTGTTCATCCATCATAGAACTTCATATATAACTACCTAGTCATGTCGATGGCTTGTAATGATAAAATCATTTCCTTCTTTTTCTGAGAGTCTGGAAACCACACAGGAATTCTATATAGGCTTGCTCTTATATATATTTTGACTATCATTAAGTGTGTGTGGTTTTTATCTCAATGCACCAACACACCCAGTCAGAACACCCTCACCCTCTCTAGTCAGCATGCTTATGCAGTGTCACTGAAAGGAATTGCCAAATTTCTGTTGTATCAATATTACAGATGGTGTAATATACATTAAATGGAGTATAAAATTATACATTCTGTAATAACTTAGAAAAAAAGCTCATAGACGCTTAAGGCCTCTAAATATTGAGGATTTTTCTCCATGTAACAGCACATCACAAAGTTCAAAAATTGCTACTGAAACAGAAAATAAAAAAACGAAATATGGTTTTGGCAAGGATCAGATCTGAATTGGACAATTGTAAGCAAGCAAAATACCCACGATCTGTAAATCTGGGAGGGCATTAGGACTTTTTTCTTTTATAGCAAACAGTCTGAGCAGACATCTATATAAGCATCCAATAGTACTTAGTTTCAAGCAAGAGATTTTATTTTTTAATATAAAGACAAAAATTCTGAATGATTACCATCCAATTTCATAATTGCAAAACTCCTTTACATCCCTGCCTACCTTTATAAAAAGGGATGAAATACTGTCATTGACTGTTTACCATGAATTTCAAAGAATAAAAGGTTGGGAAAGTAAAGTACATATCAGGAACACCCATCCCCTTCAAACTAAATGGAAGTGGTAATTGAGTTTTGACCACTACTTTTTAAACTGCCAAAAAGCTGCAGTAGTTGGTTAGCCTTAGGGAAACATGTCAACCTGACTATACATTCTAATATGACTGATGTATTCAGATAACTATTACTTGTCAACAATAATTATTAACAATGGATATATATTTCCATTCCTATAACAAAAGCAACTTCAAGATGTTGAAATATGTTCCTTTGAGAGCTCCAAGATTAGAATACAAATAAAAATGTCTAAAACTGCGCCATGCCAGAGGACAATTTCTGCAACAGAAATTTAATTAAAGCAGCGTGCAGTCCCACCAGCAATCTGAATGGCAGACCAGGGATCATTTTAGAGAGAAGGAACCAATACACTTTGGAAGTTGACTTCATCAAGATGAAAAGCCATCAGTCCGGAATGGAGAATCCGAGAGATTGCTGCTTTTTCTGCACCTTTTGAATATCAGCTCTTGTGATTACAGCTGCAAATTCCTCAGCAAGTGCAATTTTACAAGTGTACACAGTTTAATCAGTTGAAATCTTTGTGATACAGAAGTTCAAAATAACTTTCCATTGGTTTTGTTCTCAAGGCTGTTGGTGACTGCAAGCCAGGTTCACACTGAAACAATTGATTCTGAAGGACACACCCCAGTAACATAAAATTTCACTTCAAGGATTGCCTGGAAGAATGAAATTCGTATGTGTTGCATTTAACTTTATCAGCCTTGAGACTTACTTGATTTGTCTTTACCTATCGGGTTACCTGTAAAGAAAAGAAAATCAGAAAATCAGAACTGTACACAGCGAATCTACTTCTGAAGTACTGTAAAGTAAGACTGAAATACAAGACCTGTGCCAAGCAAAGCTCTTTCAATTGTTTTTAAACAAATGAATAATTCCCAATGGTAATAGATGGGACTGTTCCCCAGTTTAAATTGTGTAGTTAAGTGCTTTGATCATGTTGGACCTGACAAGGCAAAACTGAAATGCGACTGTGTTTAAAAATATAACACAAAAATCCAAAGGTCACAAATTACCAACCCACAAATGTCAAAAGCTTTGGTTTCAAGAATTTCTGTATTTTGCTCATTTTTTTCAATGTTAGAACTTTTTCATGGTAATAACTATGCTTTTAAAATGTTAGCCATTGAGTATAATAGTGACTGATATTGGACATGTATTCTTCTGTTCTTTGTATGCTACTTTAAAATGCAATGTCCTGTTAAGGGCTAAATGCATCTTAGCAAGCAATAATTACTTTGTGGAGAAACAGAACAAAAATTATGCATTCATAAACAGGAGATAGACATATCCTGTTATTGACATGTTATAAAATAACTACCAAGGAGTTCACTCAGAGTGATTTCACCCATCCTAACATGAAACAGGAGTGGAAGAGGAGGACCAGATAGCGTGGGAGAGGAAGTATTTCATGGGGAAATAATTGGACTTTCCCTGTGTCTGATCTGAATTTTAAACACTAAAAGAAAAAAAAAATAATCCATCATATCAAAGAAACATAACTTTAAGGAATATTTCTGCTGTGTCAGTCGATACAATTAATGATCATGCAACATTTTAATATCAAATTGTGTCAGGGGAAAACATCCCAGTTCTGGAGGAACAACCCACTGGAATGGTTGCAGTGGCACTTTGTGACATCAAAGGGCATATACTTTTCATTTTGATCTCAGAGAGAGGGTTCGTGGTCCTTCAAGATGAAACATTCTTTTGCCCTCAGCAAAACTGTTTGCATACAGCTCTCCCCAGCTCTGCAGAGCATGAATGTAGAGCAGAATATTAAAAAGACTGTTCAAGGACTTCATTATTTCTGTTTGCCTTCTCCACCAAATTGTTTCTAGCAACTGCACTTAAGGAGGCAACAAAAAAATTGTGCTTTGTGATTTTTATAATACAGGGGTTTGTGTATTTATTTTTTTGTTGTTGTTGTTCTTGCTGCTAGTAACAGCCTCATGTGGCCCTTTCTATAGTGGAAGATTGCCTGAAAAAGTAATGACGAATTAATTTAAAAGTCAGGCAACATATTTCTGTGCCCTGCACCAAAGCTCAAAAGGTTGACACAGCATCTTATTGTTATTTATGTTTTGCTTTATTGTAACAGGCAGGAATTCTACTCCTGGACCCAGGTGCCACCAAGTTACAAAATGTAATATCTTCTGCAGGTGGATTTTCACTAGCTTCATGTAAGATACACACACACACAGAGAAAATTATATATTTATATATATAAAAAAACTGTGATAAATCAACTGATATAAAGCACACTGCAGACACATCAAAAGATGTGAGACTTCCAGAGAGTCTATGTAGATGCAGAGGTCAAAGCTTCTTACTTTTTCCAAACAGAGCAGACCAAAATCAAAGCAGAAATAGAGGACAGATTCCTCAGAGGCACAGCTGATTGGGACAAGTCCATGGAACTCATCTGAATTCTTTATTCTGCCTACATACCCACAGAGAAAACCTTGGCTATTAAAAAGAGAGAGTGCCAGATGACCTTTGAGAGACCATGTAGACCATGAGCTATCTATCAATGTACCCTCGCTGCAAAGAAGGGTAATGATATCCTGGGCTATACTGACAATGAAACATTGTCAGCAGGTTGAGGGAGGTGATCCTGCACCTCTGCCCAGCACTGGTGAGGCTGCACATGCGGTCCAGTTTGGGGCTCCAGAGTACAAGAAAGATAAAGAGCTACTGTCCAGAGTCCAGGAAAGGGCTGCTAAGGAAAATAAGGACTGTAGAGAGTTTTCAAATGAAGAAAGGCTGAGATGAAAGGCTGAGAAGATTCAGCCTGCAGAACAGGAGACTCAGCGGGGAGTATTTCATCAATGTGTACAAGTCTTTGAAGAGAGGGTGTGGTGGTTTTGGCTGAGATAGAGTTATTTTTCTTCACCGTGGAGGTATGGGGATGTGTTTTGGATTTTTGCTGTAAACACTGTGTTGATACTACAGGGGTGTTTTCATTGTTGCTGAGCAGTCCTTCCAGAGTCAAGGCCTTTTCTGCCTCTCACATTGCCCCATCAGCAAGGAGGCAGGGGATTCACAAGAAGTTGGGAGGAGACAGAGCTGGGACAGCTGACCACAATCAACCAAAGGGATAGTGCACACCATATCACATCGTGCTTAGCAATAAAAGTAGGGGGAAGAAGAAGGAAGGAGCAGGGGAATGGGGGTAAGTTTAGAGTTATGGCATTTGTCTTCCCAAGTACCCATTACACATGATGGAGCCTTGCTTTCCTGGAGATGGTTGAACACTTGCCAGACAATGGGAAGGAGTGACATTTGCTTGTTTTGCTTTTGTTGCACGCATGGCTTTTGCTTTACCTATTAAACTGTCTTCATCTCAACCCATGAGTTTTCTCTCTTTTATTCTCCTGATTCTCTCCCCATCCCACCAGGGATAAGTGGGTGAAGAGTTGTATGGGGCTTCCTTGATGGCTGGGGATAGACCACAACAGAATGTGCAAAGATAGACCCAGCATCTTTCCAAGTCATGTCTAATAACAAGACAGGAAGCAGTGGGCACAAACTGAAAGACAGGAAATTTCCTCTCAGGAAAAACACCTGTACTGTGAGGGTGACTGAGTACTGGCACAGGCTGCACAGTCTCCATCTTTGAAGATACTAAAAAGCCATCTGGTCCTGGACTACCAACTCAAGGTATCTCTGCTTGAGTATGGGGGCTGAACTTCCAGAAGTCCCTCACAACCTCAGCCATTCTGTGATTTATTATTTCTATCACAGCCAGCTCTGCCAATGCATGAACTAAGGTGATAGGCTGCAGGTTGCAAAACAAGTATTCCCATGCATACAAGACTGTTCAAGTTACATGGCTTTATGGAAGTGCAAATGTGTTCTATTTAGTCACTCAGAAAAATCATAATCTACAGGCCTATCTGCTCCCCATCATCAACTTGTACAACCGTGTGCTGAAAATATCCCTATAAAAGCAATACATAGTGTTACAAAGACTAAATAGGTGATATCAAGAAGAAAAAAATCAGATAACTGTTCAAATCTCTGCTCTGTAACAGGTGGCTAATCATATACAAAGGTCATTTTGTTTATACAGACTGAACAGGAAGTCAAGCTGCATATTCTTAGTTTTTATGATTATGTGCTTGGAGTTCTTAACTGCTTTCCCTTGCCAGAATTGTTATTATTTTGCATGCTCTCCTTTTTTTTTCTCTCCTTTTCTTCCATTAACTTCCAGTTCACACAATACTACTCTGAGTAACATGCATTGTGAACCATATTTACCTCTATGTAAGAAGGTAATACTTGTTATGTGCAAGCACAGACCAGACATTACCATTAATGGCACTTATATATCTATGTACATTCAGGAGAGAATAAACCTCCTGAATGCTAAAGGCATTTTTTAGCTAGTAGCTAGTGATGCTATTCCCAGAAATGCTTAATTTTGGGTATAGTAAAAGCTATTTCATTTCAGTGGCTGGGAAGCAAAGTATTGCACCAAAGGTCTTAATAAGAAGAGGGGGTCTGACAGCACTAGACATCTGATTTTTAAAATCCTAAGAGAACAGTAACACACTGAATGAGTGCAAATCAAGTCTAATCAATTTTTCAGTTAATAATTAATACGCACGGAAAATTAGCTCTGATGCTGTTTAACAACACAAGTTAAAAAAAAAAAAAAAAGGATGTAAAACCTTTAGTATCCTAGGTGTTGAGCTGAATTAATTTGTTCATCCTTGGAAGATAATTACTCCCTTTATGCTGATATATTTTTTAACATAGTTGTTATATCATAAATACAATGCATTAGCCTCTCTTCACTTTCTTGTACTAAATGTGCCATTAAAGTATAATTATTCTGCAGTTGCAGACTTTTTAATTTAATTAGTGAGTAGCTGCTGGAAATTGGCTGTAATTGTATGTGAATTCACTTATTTTATTTTAAAACAGCAACATATAATTACATGCAACCAAAGTTTTCCACATTTCTTCTACTCACTAGATGTTCAAAACAAATTAGTCTTTGGGCAGAACACATTTGCCAGGGTAACCTAGAGTGGGCCACAGATGAAAAGACCTCAAAGGCAGCTCAAGAAATTTCTGGACATCTCCCATTCCAGTGCTGCTGACAGTGGAAGAAAAATATCCCCATTTATGAAATTCCAACAGCTGATGAATACCATAAATAATACTATCTATTCTGTAATAACAGGTTCTCAGTAAAAGCCTGGTCTGATAATTCTATTCAAGACTTCCTTCTGGCTCAGAGGAGGAAAGGAGGAAAATTAAGACTATAGCATGTAAAGAATGGTTGAGTGAATATTGTCTGAACAGTAAAATAATTTTCCTTAATTTCATGCACCTAAGCATCAAAGTTACAGGATCATAATTAGGTATAGTACAAATCTGCTGTTTCTTCAGAGAAATAAATGTATCATGAATTACTTGCTAACTATAGAACAGTTTATACTGCAAATGAGGCTCATAGGTAATTATTATTTTTAAAATTGTGAAGAAAATAGAAGAAAAAAAAATAGTCTACTGAACTAAGTGTGTGTTGGAACATTCCATAATGCAATTTAGAACATCACTATTTTTTTTTAATGTCAACTCTTTCAATTTTTCTCTTTTTACTGCAAACCATACACAAAATCCATATTAATAACAGACTCTTGCAACTTAGCATCTTGCCTTTCTATGAGTGTCCTTGCAGCTCTAATTCTACTCATCTCTTTTTTATCATGCATAGTCAACAAGATTCAGTAGAGGAGGTGTGTTGGAAGGAGATCTATTATAATATTGTCAGGACCATGTATGGGTGCAAATGCAGAAAGGGCCAAATTTTTAAGCCAGTGTTTCTTCCCTCCACAGATGGAACAGCAGAATGATGGACCTTCTCTAGCAGTACACTAGCAGTACATTTCCATCCACTTTGTGTCCTTACTTTTTTTTTTTTTCCTTTTACTGTCTGTAAACAGACCGCAAAAAAAATTTAATAAAATATGGTCAGCAACATGATTCTTTGGGAAACCTTCCCGAATAAGAAATGGACTTGGAATGGAAAAAGAGCTATATCAGTCTTATTTTTCCATGAAAGAGTTAACTTTGTTATCATAGTGAAAGTCTAATCCAAGTACTACAGTGCAGAAACAGAAGGCCCCATACAACCAGAAACAAACATCTGCCAATGCATTTTTCCTGCTTATGCCCCATGTGAATGAGGTTGAGGTTGGAAATTAATCCTTTGAACAGATGGACGTTCACTATTTCCTGGAACTTCAAAATCTATACAGTATGTTTGCCATGCACTACCATGCATACATGGCTTATGAAGGCAAATGCCAGTTTGCATTGTCACTTCTGCATTTTTATTCACTGAAGCAGTTCAACCTGAAAGCTTGGAAGGTGCTTCTGAGAGTTGGATGTGGTGACCACAACCACATTTCCAACTGACAATTCTGTGATTCTGATCTAATACTACTACCTGGTACAACTGGTACTCAAAATTACTTTGCAAATCTCAACAAAGGACAGGCTCACAATTTTCACACAGCTTGAAAATCCTGTAATTTATTTTCTAAACTGGTGAAGCTGGGCAAAAAGAGCTCTTAAGGACATTTTTGCAATAGGGCATTTTGCATAGAGGTGTGGACTTGTGTGTTTATGCTAGATAAATAAAGTTTCTGGGTCCAGAAGGAACCATTCCAAAATTATAAGAAATGTGCAGGTGATTCAAACATATTTCAAGGTTACGCTTGATAAAGAAATGCATCAGAGAATGGTGAGTTGGGAAACAGGCTGTTTTTTCAGTCCCACATATTGCTATTTGACTTGGGCTAATGACAAAAGCCAAAATTTGAGTGATTTGTGAGCACTTCAGAAAACAGGTTTTTAGTGATAACTATATGTATTTATTTACCTCCTGCATGGATTACATATATATATATAGTCTTCTTTTCTAGCCTTCACAGGTTTCATTCCTGTGTTCATTCATTCCTTCATAAAACTTTGGCTCTACCTAACTTTCAATATCAAGACTCAAGAACTTTAAATTTTTCCCTTAACTTTATTTTAGGCACTACAATATGAAATGTGTAAACATGTTCCCAAGCCTGTAACAGTGCCATTTGGTATTCTATATCTTCAGGTCTGTCCTTTGGCAAACATCTCTAACTCATTTTATTAACTAAACAGAACATTTCCCAGTACACTTACATGGCTCAGAAGTTTCCAGTGTCTTTGATAACTACCAGACTCAGGTTTTTTTTAATTTTTCATATTTTTTTTGCACTTTGACTAATCAGAATTGTATTTGTGATCACTCTTGTGCTTAGGCCCTTCCATTAAGAAGACACAAACATGTTGAAAACACATTTCAAGCAAAGCCATTTGAAGTATAATTCTGCATTTCATGTTTTCCCACTACTCTTAATGATTTCAGCAGGAAATTTTTGCTGTTGAAAATGAAGATCTAGACAATCTGTATTATAAAACAGTAATTAAAACTAAAAGGGTCTGAAGATCTTTCACATGTACATTGAACGTTCTACTTGCTCCAAATAATTAGAAAGTTAGGACTAGAAAAAGAGGGACAGGAAGAACACTTTGGAGCATAGCATACATTCCTGAAAATGGCAGGGTTCTTCATCTTAAACATGGTTTTAAGACTCAACAGACATCTACAATATTTAAGGAATATAGTGGCAAATAGCCTTCCTCAAAGTATGGCTTGATGAGCTTTCAGCTACAAAGTGGCACCTAACTCAATGTCCCAAGACATGCTTCCTTCTTCAGTGATGTTCTCTTGTCCAGAGCACATGTTGCCCTCCCATGATACTGGCTAACTTAAATTTAAAAATTGGCTCTACTTTTGAAAAGACAGAGAGAGAAGAAAGACATTTAAAGGATCTCAGAAGCATCTGACTGACACACTGAGGCTGCTCAGGAGTACACCTCACCCTCTCCAACCACCCTCCTGAACGTCAGCCCCAAAAAATCACGATTATGGGGCATCTGCAGCAAACTATGCAACTATAATGAGAAGTAAGGTATAACAATTCCTGTTAATACTCTGTAAACCTGTATTTGTACACACCTGCTGTTCTGTGAGTAATAAACCAGGGCTGGAACACATTTTCTGGAGTGGTTTGACTCTTTATTCCTCAGCGAACGTTCTGGCCCTTCCTTAGAATCCGACCAAGACTAGGATTCATCACACCTAGTGCTCCAACGTGGAGCCAGAATATTTTGTGTGTGTGGAAAAATCAAAAATTATCATCAGGCACAGCAGAAACCTCCTTTCTCTACTTCTCCATTCGGACTTGAAGAGTTTTACACGTTTGCCTAAGAAACAAACACATGTCAAGTACTACACTGTTATGGAATCAGTTACAGAAAACAAAACTGGGTTAAATGGAATTTTCTTTAACTTACAAGGAAAAGTCCAAAATGACAGGAAAAAACATACTTCAGAATAACTTCTCTAAGGAAAAAAGCATGGTCTCACACCCCAAAGCAATAATAGTAACCCCAGAGGAAAAACTTTAAAAATACTCAAATTACAACTCATAGGCTTGTCATATAAAAAAAACAAACCAACCAACCAAAAACCAAACAAAAACTCCAACAACAAAACCCAACACCACAATAGAAATTGATATATAACTCTCATTATTGCAAGTACAAAACAGTAATTGAAAATTTCTTTGAAAATAAGTCCATGGATAGACCTGTGGCACAGAAAAGATCCATGAAGTCAGAAATGAAAGATCTGAGCATGTAAAATCCAAGCATTCTAATGATAACTATATTTGCAGCTGTTTCTATGGTTAATAGGTTACAAGAAACATCATAAAATAACAGATGACACATTTCAGAAGACAATATTCAATTGAGACATAGTTATTAGAATAGATATTTGGCTTGCTGGTAATGATTGCTTCCAAAAAAAGTTGTACAGCACCTCAAAATACCACCTAAATTTCTTTAATTAATGCTTCCAGAAAGACTTTTATGTTCCTTTTTTTTTTTTCTTTAGGCTTTTTAACTTAAATGTCATGCTGCAGATCATAAGAAACACATTACAGATTAAACACACATATGTTTATGTCATAAAATGATATATTTGATGAACTGTTGCTTAAAAAAAATTCTGCACATTTTGATACTATGAAACAAATTAATATGGCTTTGTATTTATATTTCCTTGAACTTGATAGTTTACAAAATAAATTTAATTGATACAACTTATTGGGACAATTATCATAGTATGTATTTAATGAACACATAGGAGTTATGTCAAGGTGAAATCTAATTCATTAGTCTCTTGAATGTATTTCTTATCCCCTTCCAAAAGGCAATACCACCACAATGCACATGCCTAAACTTTCTCAATGTTTATGTAACTCAACAGAGAAATTAAATTTATGATAGAATTGCTTTAACTTCACAAAATTTTTTATCTTAATAGCAGACTTAAAAACGTAAACCTTATTTTACTTTCTGTAACAGATAATAACTGTAGCCATTCAGACAAGGATATTTCCTCTTGAGGTTTTTGTGGTGATCACAACGCCATGGTCGGACTGCAGCATGGCAGCATAAAAGACTGCAAGACAATTAATTGAATAAATGTAACTTTCTTCTCTTTTACACCTCTTATTTCATCTTAAGTCAGAGCTAAAAACAACATCCTTCCCCACTTACAGATGGGGAAACTGAAGTGTACTTAATTAAGAGTCATGATACCCTTCCAACTGTGAGAAAGTAAACGAAGGAGGAGGGATGGGAGCAGAGTCCCTCTGTCTTTGGCTTTAAATGACCTCAATTATCTCAAGAAAAGCCTACTATTGTTCCTGACTGGAAAGAAAAACCTGCATCAATCAGTTTCCTGTGCTTAATATTAAAAAAAAAAAAAAAAACAAACCACAAAAAAACCAAAACAAAAAACCCAAAAACAAAGAAACAAAAACCAAACAAAAAACCTAACCCTGTTTTAAAACTAGGTTGAGATTTTAAATCCTCTTATAGGTATAACAGATTTTCATCTTTTAATATCTTTTTCTAGAAATTTGATAAGATTGAACTTCAAATTATCCCCACAAAAAATCAGGTAGTCTAAATTCATCACATCTGTTATCTTTTACTTCGGATATTTAAGATTTCTTTTTTTTTTAGGGGGGGGGGAAGGGGGGTGGATTATGAATGGAGAGTAAAAAGCCATTTGGACAAGATCAAAATAGAAATATAATTTCCTTACCTGTAATTTTATCTTCTCTATGAGGTTACCTGCTGCTCTGTTAAAATGCAGTACTGATGTGTTTTCTGCCTTTGTCCCAAGCTTCAGGGATTCCAATGGTGATTTTTCCCCACTTTTTTACCAGCTTCCACTGCTGGCATTTTGAGGTAGTGCACTCACATTTGGCTCCAGGAATACTGCCATAGCTGAGGGAATATAAGACAACTAAAAAACAAGTTAGAAAACAGCAGAGCAATATCCAGGCAGGGGAAAAATTGTTTAAAAACAGTGAATCAACTTAATACCCTTCAATCATTTCCCTTTCTCTTTTTATCCATTTAGAATCTCCACATGAAGAAAAATCTTCCCGTTCTTGGAGAAATTTTAGTCAAAGTAGTGGGTGTTGACAGAGTAGTGGGGAGCCACTCAGAGAATACAAAATTACTATAAGGGAATCTAATTTTAACTTTCTCCATTTTGAGTACCCATCACAGCATCACTCTAATGCAGATAAGAAAGAGGAGAAAGGTGGCAGATTTGGAGGATTTCAGAAAAAAAAAATAATACTCCATCTTAAGAGGGGGAAAAGAAGACTTCAGGGCTTTTCACCTATAAGGATTTCTCATCGCCCAGGGAAAAATAAAGTCTGGTTCACTAATAAGTTGTCAAGTCTATGGTTGTGGTCATCTTGATCATCAGAGAAAAAGAAGGAAACACAGAACCTAGTACTGTCAGTTTAGTAAGTAAATAAATCAAGCCCAAATCAGAGAGCATGTCCACCATCCATGCTTGCAGTTGTGTAGGTGACAAAATTTCAGTGTCATTGTCTTGTATTTTTTACATGTACTTGTCACAGGTTCTCATGGCATTGCTGGAAGAAGATAGCATAACACACTTGTATTAATTCCAGGAAAGTATGGCTTTGATGTTTTCCCTGTTCTTTGTCCTGAACTCATGACAAGCTGATGTGCTTTATTAGCATCATTCCTGAATTGATTAGAATTGTCTTCTTGCTTGAGTATATTGGAGATTTCCAGGTGAAAATTACAACCACTGTAGCTCCTGGGGATCACCTTGATACTGTTTCTGAATTCACAGTATGCAGAAAAGACATATACTATCACAGGAAAAAATGAACTCTAAATATTTAACTTAAAATATTTGGCATTCAATTTGCCTTCCTTAAAGAGCTTGGCCAGTTGTCTTCATACCTGCATCTTTTCATTATCTCTGATGAGCATGTCACCCAAGACAAGGTAAGTATGAATGAATTGGAGCAGTTAATCACAATTAGACACTGGTATTCTAAAATCTCAAGTAATGAAGGACAGACCAAAAGGCTCTGAAGAGGTTGTTGTCTTCAAATTTCAAGAACGTAAATACAAATTATGTGCTTTAAGATCAACACAGAGAAAAAGGACTCTGGTGAATTCTTCAATGACACTCTAAAAAGAAACTGATTTTGCAAGTAGTCATCTTCACATTTGTCAAGTTGAATTTTGGGAGAAAGTGTCCTGTTCCTTTTTCATCCTTTGAAAATGTTGAACAATAATTATTAACAACTGGAATTCGAAGGATCCTTTGAAGATAAATTTGCTATACTTTTGTTGTCCAGGTTCACTTTTAAAACATTACAAGGTGGGAGGAAAGAGGGATCTGGGGATTCTGTAAGAACAACTACTTCGATTTTTCAGTGCATTTCCCTGAATTGGTAACAGCACAAGCAGAGGTAAAGTCCTTTGGTCTTCATTGGCAGGAAAACGTTCCTGAGCCACAAAGCTTGATTTCAAGACGAAGGAACAAGCTGTTCTTGTTCTGGATAGCATCAGTAAAATATTTTCTGGCATTCTTGAACCCAAAGAGGAAAAGCTGTTTTGGACCCCATAAAACATGCAGCTCCAGTAAAATTCTAAAATATTCTGTTACTCCTAAGTTTGCAGATATGTGTTGGTTAGACACAATTCATGGTTTTCTTGAGATCATACCCACCCTGAAAAACTGGAGACACAGTTGTGTTCACTTCTGGCTTCAAGGGTCTTGCCAATATAATTCTACCAGTCCAATCAAAAAATAAGTAGTGGGGAATTGGTTATTTTGTAGCTTCACTCAGAGTCTCCGTTTCCGATCTTTACAGCATTTCTCACTTCCAATATGGAAGGGGATGAATCATCATCAGTTCTGCAAGATCTGACAAGCCATCATCTGTGTATGCTAAAAATGCAGTAGAAGAAAGGTAAAAGTTGATTTTATGCAAAATCTGAAGTCCTTTGGAGTCTTCATACATAGCAGTAGTCTTTCCTAAGATTATCCCGATGGAATAAGGAGTAAACTACAAGCTATTTCTTAGGGAAATTAATTATATGTTGGTCCGCTTCTTTTTTTAATTTGGTCACAGACATCAATCTTCCACTTACTCTTGCACAAAAATCTTTTTTTTTTCATTTTGAAGAGTCCTCAGATACGACAGCACTATCTTCATTATTCTTATGAAGAAATAAGAGTTACAACCATGCTCACTTTGCTCTGCAAGGGAATAGTATCTACTTAATCTGATTTCAGCTGGTTTGAGAGTTGTTCACTCCTCCAGCAGTGACAGTGCATAATTCCCTGTATGACAGACCTTCTCCACTTGATATTGATTCTTACCCATTTTTCTGCTTCTCTATTAGAAGGCAGAAAAGTGAATCAGGGCAGCACTTCTAATAAGTAAGGAAATACTTCAAGAAAACTGTGATTTTGAAGAACTGAAAGTAATACTTTTTGGACAGTTGGGGGCCACTTTTCCATTCCCTCATATCAGTCCTTCAACTAAGCAGTGATGCACAGTTTTTGAAGTCTGTGCCAAATCCCCATGGAAAGAGACAAGATCCTGCCTGCAGTTATTTAGGTAATAGGTGATGTGAGGTTTCAGAACACTTCAGTCCCTTCGAGCTGAAATGTATAATTTCTGACTTGCAGAAATGAGCCAAAGAAACCCTTACAGATTGCAAAGGAGGGTGAGACAAGGAGTTGTAGAGGATGTCAGCATGACTCACCCAATACTGGCCTTGGAGTATCATCTTCCTATAAGGTAACTTGTGAGGTAGTAGGAGCTGACAAAGATTTCCCAGGAAAAGTAGAAAGGACTGTTTGATATTCAAAGAGCCCTTCTTGCACAGCTCTGAAAGGGCAAAGAAACTGGTAGAAAATGGAGCTGCAAATGAGAGTGGAGACATCTTTGATTTCAGAGCCAGGACTTTTTCACTTTGTGGAAAAGGGGAGAAACACAGGAATTTACATACAGCCTTCAAAACCCATTTCTATTTTCCTTCATAGAGGCAGAAAATCATTCTTCAGACATGAGGTCAATATCTCAAATATGCCAGCAAAGGACAAATTTTGGAAAAAAAAAAACAAAAAACAAATCACAGGTTGAATCTCTTGGGACAAAGGCAGAAAACCTCTTGACTGGACTGATGGAGTGTAGGAATTCCACGTGGAAGAAATTAATGCTTGCAAAAATCATTGATTAGTTAATTAGTGACATGCAACTGAGACCATTTGCATTTTTATTTAAATATTGCAGAAAGACTTCCCTTTTATTTCAGTATAATTCTGTCAATTATCAGGTTCTGCAGAAGCTAAAATGATGCTTTACAATGGATACTAGCTGCAGCCATACCTTAGGAAAAACTATTCCCTCATAAAAATGTATAAACCACAACATAAGTTACTAACACTCTGCAAGTGTGATGAAGGGACTGCAAAAAATTTCATTTCTTATGATTTGTACAGCGTGTCTACTCACAAAAAAATTAGTGTAACACTTCTGAATAGCTGGGGACAAGGCCCAATGTATTCATAAGGAGTTGCAGCAAGAGACTGAAAAAATCAGGAAAAATTGCAATTCTTCTAGGTAAAAGCTGCTAATAAATACACTATCCTGGTTTTAGAAATCGTTTTCTTTCAAGTAATAACAGGCTCCTTATTTTCAGAATGTACCTATGAATATTGCCTTTAACCCATTTTCCTTTTATATTCTTCACCTTCAGTTTTTAATATTAGTATCCATAGGACTCAAAGTCAGAAAAGAACTAAACAAAATTTGAGACTGAAAATGTCTTGAGAGATAAATGTTTGGATTACCTTCACCTGCCTAAAAATTTTACTGACCTTTCATTCTGTGACTTTGCTTATAACATTTCACAAGGTAACACTTTTCCCTTTAATCCTTTTGACCTTCTGTTCTATGAGTATTTTAAGGGCATTTGCTTTGGGGCAAAGGACTATGCCTTGCCTAGATTTATGTGACCTACAAATTAACATCATCAAGTTGTAGGCCTAGAACCATGTCACATGTAGATTTGCATCAGGAACCTTTTCATAGGGTAAAACTAGGCACTCCAACTTCACATTAAGGAAGTAAATTTGGTATATAACAGCTATTTTTAAGATAATCAGTAAACCGCATAGCCCTGAATATGAAGGATTCCTTGTAACATGCATTAGTCGGAAATGCTATTTCCATCAAAATGTCCAAGTGTCCCTAAAAATTAGTGTTAAGGTACCCTACAAAAACCACAGAGCTTCAATATGAAAGAACTGTGATACTAGATCAATGTAATCATTACTGACTAATAAAAAAAAAAAGTTAGCTTGACCCAGAAAATGTCATGCTGTTTCCATTACCAGCTCATTTGGTCCCTAAAATTTGCATGTATTTTTAAGAAAACATGTACATAGAATTTACTGCCATTTCAATGACAGATTAGGTACAGTGGGTCTCTGAGTTAGCAATGAGAAATGTGCTGAGACAGCTGTAAACTTGTCCTAGTGACAGATTAGCCAAAGGCATGGAAAGAGATACCATAGCAACAAAGAGACTGTCACAAGTGCAATCAGTCTTTTCCATGGGTAATATTTTGCTACAGTCTGTGCACTTACTTGCATTATAATCACACCCTTTTTATGAAACCTGAGGTATTTCTACTCACTGCACATATGTGTGTTATTCCTACAAATCTTCATCTCAAATTAAGGTAGAAAGTGAGGAGTCTATAGACAAAGGCTCTGAAGTGAGGCAGGGAGACAGAGGAGATTTACGGTGAGGTGGTTTCTTAATTTATTCATACAGACCCTTAGATGTTAGGAAGAACACTTCCTGTCATTATTTAGTTCTGACACGTGACAGATCTTTGATGTATCTTGTATTTCAAGTTTCACAGCAGTCGAAGAAGCAGGCAAATTGTTTAATGTGATGGAAGTTAGTAGCAGCTTTACACTGAAAAAAATGTGATATGAGAAATATATTGCCTTCCTAGCACTGACTGACCACAACTACCATAGCCTGGCCTATCAGAAACATCCTAGAATAACCCAGGCACGATGCTTATATGATTATTTTCTGCTTTTTCTAATTAAGTGTCATTACTACTACTGTTTTTGAAAAGCTTGGAGGAGGAAGAGGAATAAAGACACACAGGAAGAGACGGCCACAATGGCAATATTTTTTCCAGCTTTGGCAGAAAAATGAAACTTGCTCCAATTTTTTTCCCTCTGCTGCTGCTTAAAGCGCCCACGCATCTGTTGCTCTTGTGGAGCAGCACGATAAACAACTAACGTAGCTACATTGCTAGCATTGATGTCAGGCTCAGTCACAAGAAAAATGTCATTTTCTCCTCATATCCAGGGACACATTTTAGCTCTCTTTTATTATGTTGTCTTACTCAACCAGTGGTTATGACAGAAATGGTAGCAGCTGAATCACCGCTAATGCTTCCTCCTGGCACTGGGAATCTCAGAAGCAGTGGTGCACTACGTAAAGTATTTTTTAAAGGTACTTAACAGAGGTCCTTTCAGTCCTTGTGCTGAAAGGGCTATGAACCACACGGTTTTTAAATTTAAACATAAATAAATAATCCCTTTTTAGTAGCTGTAATTAATTTAGAAAAAACATCCCAGCATGTACAAGTGAGAACAAGGAGACAGGGTAAGAACGTAAGCAGTATTTATAGACAGCAAGAGAACTGCATTGATGCAGTGTAGGGAATGCACATACTGAACACCATTTGGCTTTATATGCAGCCAGTTGGTTTGTTTGGATAGTACATGTTCTTGTCTTCCAAGAATATTATTCCATTTTTAGTTTCTTTTAAAGTCTGAGTGCCATGATGTAAAATTAGATTAAATGGAATATTACAAATATATGACTTCAGGCTTTCTCCAATATTGTTTTGCAATGTAGATAAACACTCTCAGTATGGATTTCTCTCTATCTTGGCAATATTTCTGTTCTTTTCATACTAGTTGGCTATCTCTGATATTGATTTGGAAAGCAGATTTGGATTTGGAATGTAGATAAATATACTCAATATGGATTTATTTTGGGCCCTGTAATATTTCTCTTTTATTTCTCTCTGTCCTTGTATTATTTATTTTATTTTTTATGGTACTCTTCTTTTAGTATTGGTTTGGCATATGGTCATATAGTAATTTATTAGATATTGATTTCTTTCTGTTCTGCAGCACGCTTTTCCCTACATATTAAAAATAATAGCAAATTTTCAGAATTACAATTGCAGTTCCTTCTGCCCCTAACAGAAATGTGGGTGCTCAGCTATTCCACAATTTGGATGCTCTTCCAAAAGATGGCCCCTTATGACCTGTCTGAAAATACTGTTTTCACTCATTTATAGGAAAATGTTGTTCACTGTCACCCTCTAGAGATTTTCAGAAGTTAATAATCAATACCTGCTATTCATTACATCTGGTCTTTTTGTTTATTTACAGTATTTATATTAGTATTAGGATTATATCAGCAAGTCAATTCTAAAAGGTCATGCACTGGTTGCCAGTTTTTGTTGAAAGTTAGATATTGGACATGTTGTTCATCATAGTATGATGCAGCAATTTAATTCAGAACTGTGTATCTTCAGAACGTGAACATTTTTGCAATTACTCCTACATTTTATTGCACCAAAGCTTCTCAAACTCTCTCCAAACTGAAAAAACAGCCTAGAGCTTGGGCTAGTCATCTCACTCTAGAGAGCCTAACCCAAGCAAAGTAAAATAAACTCCACTCCATGAATTTTTACCAGAACTTAGTTTCCACTCCATGCATTTTTATCAGAACTTAGTACTAAGCATTTAGCTGTGCCTCATACCACAAGCAGTTCTATCAAACCAAACTAAAAGATTAAGAATGAGGTCATTCCATTGATGGAATAACCAGAATGAGGTTATTCCATTACTGCACAACAATTCAAAGGTGAGCCAAAGCATTTATTTACTGAGAGGGTGGTCAAACCCTGGAAAAGGCTTCCTAGAGAGGTGGCTGATGCTCCAAGCCTGTCATTGATTAGGAGACATTTGGACAACACCCTTAGTAACATACTTTAACTTGAATTGACCAGGCAGTTGAACTGGGTGACAGCTGTAGGACCCTTTCAACTGTAGATAATTCATCTGATTTATCTTAGGACAAACTGAAACAGTTGCTCTGCTCTGCTCTGCTCTGCTCTACTCTACTCTACTCTACTCTACTCCACCACTCCACTCTATTCTATTTCACATGAAAAATATCCATGGATATTTCTCTATATCATAAAATACCAACTCAGGGACACTTCACCACTTCCCAGCGTGCTCCAAACTAGTCCCAGGGTGGATGCCTGGGGAACCAGAATGCCAGCAGGCATTGCAGCAGGCACTTTCTTACAGGCTATATGCAAAGACTGGTACTCTTACTTAAAGTCAGCCTCTATTCTGAAGATAATGGGCAATGTATTGTTCTTAAAAATACAAGTACAGATTAGCATCTGTCTCTGTTCTTGAAAAACCCCTATCAAGATGTCTGGTGTGGAATAAACTCCATAACTGAGAGATATATAAAATTATTTCTCCTCAGCTCTAATCTGACTGCAAAATGTTGTTTCTTTAAAGGGCTCCTTTGTTTACTAGAAGCACATAACAATTCTTTTAATGTCTTTGTCAGTTTTTATACATAATACTGCTACATACTGTAGTTTTCAACTGATGAGAAAATTCTTCTGTATTAAGCAGACATTTTATTTATTTTGTGTAAAGAAAAGGAAACACAACCAAGAGTGGGTTTTGAATAAAAATAATCATATATTAAAAAAAGCTGTAAGAAGAAGAAAAATTCAAAGGATAAGAAAAATGTCTTTGGAACTTCCCCTTTGTGTGTATTTATCAAAACACTGAGGTTAACCATACAGAAAGAAATTCAATCACTTCCTCTCACAACCATTTCTAGTCTGGAGGCGAATGCTACAATGTGCCTGGTAAAGCTCAGCTATGCACATAATCATTTCATAACACTCCTGAATATCATCTTTTGTTGTGGTATAATTCTCAGGAACATAAACACCCATTTATTTACATGAAGTAAAAAAAAAAAAAAATTACTGTTTTAGCTAAATTGTCATTGCTTCTTCTCCTTTTTCCTCTTGCAATATGCCTAGACCTAAAACAGTCAGATCTAAATCAGCACAAGTTAATTCAGTACTCAGATTATTCCTATACATTTTTCCCCTTGCATTTATTCCTTTTCCATGGTTAGCTCCTTGTATCTGCCCTCTTACACTAATATGCAGACAAATTAGGGAAAACAGTTTAATCCTTCCATAATACATGGTTTTGCATTCTCAAGGTAAACAATCTCAACCTGAGTTTTCTTAACATTTGAATTCTGAGTACCATAACATTCTTGCAGCTTCTAATTCATTATTCATTACCTTATTAGTTTCCCACATCTGAACAAAACACAAAGCCTAAAGTAGATCACATTTTTAAAAATCAGTTAGTTTTCTCCCATTATTCAGTTGTCCTTTTTGCTTAGTGACTGATACCATAAGTATTAAGAAGCTGGTATTATCATTTTTCACAATAGTGTGATTGAATATGCTAACACAGGTGGACAAAAAATTACCTCCTTCCTCCACTGGTTTTGTCTCTAAACTTAACTATTATCTCTAAATCCTAACTATTAACAGCCCAAAATGTGGAAATATAGGTGCTGCTTTTAAACCTGGTATCCTGTAGGAGAGAAATAGCAATTCAGCAGTTAACTGGATTACTGCTACTGCACATGAAGGGGGCAAACTCACAGAAATTGTTTGGAGGTGAATATAGACTTTCTTAGGCCTTTCAGGAAAGCCTTCACAAGGCTTTTCTGCAGTACACTTAAATCACTCAAGCTGTTCCATTCCCTTTGTTTCTTCATGCTTTTACACTATACATGATAATCACACATGGGTTATTTCATTTGACAATCAGAAACTTACTGTTCGTGACTTCTTAATACTGAATCTGTGTAAAGTTCCTTTTATTTTTCTCATAAAAGGGGCTTAGAAACCACAAAGCACTTTAGAAATTTCCTTTTTATTTATATACTTTAGGGAGCAGAAAGAGGAGCTAAAAAATATCGTAGTCACTATGTATTAGGTAGAAGTACTTGAAAAGTACTTGCTTTTTGATAATAAGCTACTCTCAACATAAAGAATCACTCACATTTCCAGTAGCAATGAAAACTTTTCTGGGAATCAGAATTATGTATTTTAAAACTTCAGCCCCTGCATCTGGAAAGACAGAGACCTTCATTCATCTGCCACCTGGTTTCAATTCTTCTACCAACTTTAGGTCAGAAATTTGAACTTGTTTGCTACTTGTCTCAAACCAGCCCTGCAGCTATGTGGGAAATGAAGAGGGCAACATACAGTATCTGAAAAGAACTAGAAAGTAGCAGAAGTAGTTATAGTTTTAAGGGGATTAGTATTTTCTTTTTAGTGGTGGCAGGTTTGCAAGCAGGTTACGGTAGCCATTGTACTGAATCAGTACAATGTTATGTCATGATAGCAACTAGAGAAAAGGACTGGCTTTTTCATACCATCACTTCTTAAAAGGAATTGAAAGAGTCCTAAGGATTGCCACCATTCATAGAGGACAAAAAAAGTCCAGCTCCTGCAAGCAGCCAAACCTACAAGTATGTAATAGAGGCATAAGCCCTTAAGGACAAGAGCCTTGGGCTTCCGTAGATTCCTAACAGTGAAAAGAACTTCATAACCTTGACCAGCACAGAAAAACTTAACCTCTGAAAAACATATGGAAGAAGCCCTCCCAAGGTGATTCTAATTGATCTCTCACACTTTTGTGGACTCTTTTTCAAAGCAGAAATATAACCCAGGCCCACATTTTTACTTTCTGCTTGTTAAACACACAAAACAAATATAAAACAGCAGGCATTCTTGAACACTGAAGTGCCATGTAGTAGTAGCCAGGACAAATTTCAAAACATAAGCATACATAATTATTTTTCTGTTTATATTACTATTCTTAATCTCTATTGAGCTCTTTTTTTGTTAATATTGCATATGCACACACATTTTACATGCATATAATCAGATTTGTATTGGCATGTACAAAGTTAAGCGTGGGCAGCATTCAAGCAAGGTTAGCTTCAAAAGAAACCCATTTGAAAGAGGATTCAGGAGTGAAATTGTATATCAAACATTTAGGATGTGTCCTTCCTTCAAAGAATATTAAAAGGTTTTAAAGACCTATACATAAAGAAACTGAGATATGTAGAGCTCACTGTGGAACAGAAGGAATCTAATTCCGTCAGCGTGCACCACATTTCACTACAGCCAAGGTGTACCAGAAATTTAGAGCCTATGCAACGAAGACTTCAACCAAATGACACTGACACTCAAACACCTGCATAGATTAAATGCCACACTAGCAAATTATGGCCTGACACTACAAACAATCACCAAATACTTACAAGAAAAAGTCATAAGTATGTGCAGTGGGGTGTAGGGGTGAATGTGTTTATGCTCCCACACATGTATATGTGTCTTCAGAGTGCATTTCCATGTTTTATGTTAATGAAGAGCTGTGTTGACCCCACAGAAATACAGATCTGCAGTTCAGAGCGCTTAATGCTTATCTGAATAATTTGTTATTCTTCTGTTTCTCTTAGCCACTAAAAAGCAGAGATGATAGCACCTCTACTTTGCTCTCGTTTGTATGAAGAATGTTAGATTTATTTCTATTAATATGTCACTTTGAACCAATAATATAAAAAATGTCAAATGGAGAACAGAAACTCACAGAAACTTTGTCAAATTTTTTTTAGTAAATGTCAGTTGTACAAGAGAGAAAGAACCAGAAGAATATACTGTAACAATACATCAAATGCTTACCATAATCAGCAGTTTCTATGTAGAAAAACGATAATTCCATGTTACTGAGAAAAAGGCACTTGATTGCCATCCTGTGAATGAAGATCTTACAGTGTGTATGGACTTTGTACAAATGGTTTCAGAGAGAAATACATTTCATATTATAATACATTTGTTCATAACTGGTTGCTGAAAAAGAAGCCACCTCTACTATCTCTGCTGCTTACCTGAGAAGGTCTGGCACACTCTTACCATGATCAAGCAATTGCAAAGTATGTTGAGAAAAGCTTGCAAGACCAGGGAGTCCAGTCCCAGTATGACTCCTCTTCCCATACTTCCTTAGTGTTCTCAACTCACGTCTTCTTTGTGCACCCAATTCCTTGTGCACTTTTTTTTTTTTTTTTTTTTTTAATCTGTTAGTAACATGTTCACGTTGGTATCATACCTACCCTGGTTGTTTTCACTTTATTCCCAGAGGAACAGCTCCACCCCTTACGATCTGGAAGAACTTTACATTCCTCCCCTTCAAGACATGGTTGCATGTGGCACCACCATTTCTGTTCCACTATTGAAGCTACAAGAGAAGAAAACAAACACAACATTTTCATGTTGTTGAAATGGACACTTTAATATGTCATTATGTTGCATTTTTTTAATTATATTTTCCAGGAAAATATTAGCAATATATTGCCTGACAGCTAGTCTTTAATTTTAAGCCAGCTCAGAACCTTCATAAGAAGTTAGGTCTTGATTTGCACAAGGTGCTTTGGGCTTCAAAGTTAATCTCTTTACTGATTTTGTTTTTCTAATTTGCTGCAGTGCAGGAACTAGTTTCATAGCATTTCTTTCTAACCCTCATTTTTTCTTGCTTAGCTAAATTTCAAAGTTTTAGGTAGATTCTTTTCTTTTGAGTTAATACATTTGCCTGATCTACTATATAGTCTAGCATAGTCTGGTTGAATTTATTCCTCAAGATGACATATTTACAGCTTCTTTGACAGCTAATAACATATCAATAGCTAAGAAATCACGTAAAGGATGAATCCATCCTGCTGTTATTTCAGAGACACAGATGTGAAAAATCAGCTAGTATTTTCCAAAAAAACCCAAATGAGCCTGTACCAGATTTAAGTAAAGCATTACTGATGCATTGTAAGTAGGAAAAATAGTGTTGGTCTAAAAAGACTGAAAAACAGCCAGGACTATATTCTGTCCATTCGTGGCTTGTTTGTTCAAGCAATTTATAAACAAATTTATAGATAAAATGTAAGACTGTAGCACATGAAAATTATATTAATTATATAATTTATATATGCTCATGTAGATTTTGCATACACACTTTTAATTAAATTTCATACAGCTCCAAGGGCACTCTGTTAGATGATACTTAGCTTTTCAAGAGTTCTCTTTCACTGACATATGATAATTTTGCTTGGCATTTCCATGGAGTCATAGCAAAAAATTTTTACATTTTTCCCATCTTCCATTCACCTTGGGCAGACTCTTCAAAATGCAGAAGCTTTCCTACTCTTCTTTTAAATAGTTAACTGAATCTGGCTAAATAGTTAATAGAGTGGTTCTCATTGATGACATTAAGTCAGCAAAACCCCCTTGGAACATGCAATGGAGGGAAACAACAGAGTAGTCGCACCATCAACACAAGAAGGAGCTGCCCGGGTGGTACCCGCTACCTGCCCAGGGAAGCAGGAGCACTTCACTGTCTGTGATCTTTCTTCTATCTTGTTCTTATTACAACATCTGTGCAGTGCCACCACTTCACAGGTCCCAGTTTTAACATGGTGAGCTGTGAAAATAAGAAGATGAGCAATGTGATAGCGTTGTGAGGTAGCAACATACTGTTTGGGTCGTCTTTCAAATTAGAAATTCATTAAACTTGGCTCTATAAGACATTCTGCCATGCATGAAACTAGAATTACTATGGTAAAGTTCATTTCTTTTCCAAATGTAGTGTAACCATCTCGGGCTGAAAATGCTGGCTAAAGAAGAACAAATGAAGACTGCTGAATATGGGACTGTTCCAGTAAAGCGGGAAGCCGAAATATTATAAAACTAACCTAGAAACGATAATAATTTTTGGACTCCCATGAGCAGTTCTGTGCATCTCTACCAAGTTGTTTTTGTTTTCTTTTGGTTTGGTTTGGTTTTCCCTAGAAGGTTCAGCTCTCTTTTATATTTCTAATGGCGAACAACAAGAGCTTTCCCTAGAAGGCCCTAGTAATAGACTTTCAAGAGCCCAGCACTAATCTCTTAATCCACTCCTAGTTATTGCACACTATCCACTCTCAAAAAGGCCTGAGGAAGGAAAACAAACTCGATGTGGGTTATGGACCCCAGAAATAAGCCTAGAGCCAAAAGCCCCAGGCAGCAATTTGACTGGATCTTCATCAACAACACATAAGCTACTAAACATTTCATTCAGGCAATTGTGTATTTTTCAGTAGAATGAAGTCCACTGAACAGTCTGTGATCTTTGTCATCTCTCATTGCATCATACTATGTCAGGTTAGATTATGCTCTATCACATTATGCTGTACTACATCTAAAACGATGTAAGACAGTGCAAACAATTAACCTGTGGTCCACCATATTGTGATACACTGAAATACTACACATAAACCAGAAACCTAAGAGAGAAAAAATCTTTTATATAAAAATGCCTTTCTTTGTTTTTAACTACTTATTATTTTAATGCAATAGAAGAAAATGAAAGCAGCTCATATTACCTATCTGAATTTTATAGTCTCTGATATTTTCATACTTTTTATGGTAAGTAAATACTTTTGCATATACGAGCACACAGTGTGCTCTAAAAATTTCTTTGAATTATTTTCCATACAATTCACATACAATTAATTTCCATACAGTTTCACTGGTATATATGCCAATTGAAAGAAATACATTATTTTTTCTCATTATAACTGCTATGACTTTTTCATTTGTGAATATAATAAAAAAATATCCTAGGTTATATTTCAGATGTACAGCGTATCATAGAACACAGGCAGCTTCTGTAAGCTCACATTAATTAGACATCTTATACCCACACATGCTAACACAAATTCCCTAATTTACATTTAATGAAAGGTACATAAAAAAACAAACACCAAATCTACACAAGAAAGTGAGTTTGGTTGTACAGTGTGAACTTCACTGAATTTTTCACTATATTAGTTTTCAGTTCTTATCTGTATTCTGTGTACCACTGATTCTGAAATTTTGTCTTGTCTATGTCTTATTAAATAGCTTGACACAGCTCTACCAAATCTACAGAAACACTATAATATACTTGGTAAGAGAAAATAAATATTATTTGCACCAACAGCCATCTAGAGTAGAAGCCAATTCAAAGAGCTGTTGTAAAATTATGTGAGGGAAATGCTCATATTGAAATAAAACTTGGTGTGTAGTAATTAAGGAGAGAAAATCAGGCATTTTAAGACTTCTGTGGGAAAGAGTGTAATTAAATGAAATGGTCGCTTAAATTCATGTATGGTACAGAAAAGCATTTCAAAGGATTAAAAGATAGGTGAGAAATGGGAGAGAATAAAAAAGAATCACATACTACTGAGAGTAATTGGGAATCTTTAATATAGCTGCTTTGACATTTTCTAAGTATAAAATCAAAACAACCTGGAGAAGTATACAAAGATATTTCAAACACTGAAAATCTAGGCCAACCATCCTCTAGTTTCTATTTACCATCTTGAGTATGCAACGAATATTCCTGGAGACAAAATGTAGGGATTTCTGCTCTTTATGCTATCAAATAATTAAGTTCCAGTGCAGTAACACTGTGCACATTCATGTGAATGAAAGCCTCTATACAGTAGATAAAGCATTTCCCACAACATAATAGAAATTAACCTCATTAAGCCACTGAACTATTCCATAAAAGGAGAGTAGTTTAGGAGTTTCGCATTTTAGTGCTGTTTCTTTTCTCCTAGCACGGATTTCAAAGTATGCTGCTTGCTTTGCAGAAAATGTTTGAGGAACTGAATGTCATTTCTAGAATCCTACATAAATTCATTATTCAAAACCACTGCAAACACTCAGTCCTGCATTCTCTGCTAATGCAAGTAATCCTTCCGGAAATCAGCGTGAAGAAGGACTGAAGAAACAGAGATATCTTTGTGTTCAGACTGTGAAGTTTTCCTGATGATTATGCATAACATAATATACATATACATATACATATATATATATATATATTCCAGAAGATGGAGCACTGTATTATAAGAATGTAACTTGGGAAACAGACATAACCATATCTCACCCATAAATGGTATATGTAACATGCCACTGCCTATAATTAATCTGCTGCTTCTATAGCGTTTTTCATGTAGTGAAATAAAAAATAGCTATCTCTTAAATTACTGTGCTATTGGTACATCAAAAACTTAGGTGTTCACAATCATGCACCTGGAAAAAAAAAAGCTAAGTAATTATTATGCCTCATTTTACATATGATTGAATGAGCTTAAAGTGTATGTTTAAACAGCAAAGACCTTTAAACATTTATAACTATTACCCATCCTTGTTCCTTCATGAAACCTTAAAATTTCTGTCCTTCAGGTGAATGAAATATCAGTCCTATTTGCACAGTGCATCTCACAATAAACCCTTACTCCTTTACTTCTGTGGGAAGTTTGCTCCAGGCAAGAGGGCAAGTTACTGGTCAAGATTATTATTTTGCAACTCACAAATATGAACATAAGGTATTTAGTGCAGTGTTATAGACAAACCTAGCATTAAATCAAGGAAAGTCTTCTGAATTTCATTGTTCATTACGATCATTTCCAAATCCATCCCTTAAATATTCTTGCCCAAATCTGACACTTATCTGATTGTCCATTTGAATCTTTTATTTCCTCAAAGTTGCTCAGTTCATGCATTAACAGAAACACTGGCCTTTAACAAAAAGGAAGAAAGCATGTTGCCATGGACTAGATGAAATAAAATCACAGGCTGTGTCCTCAGGTTCACCATCATTGCCATTGCCACAGTACAAAGAGTGAAGGCAAAAAAAAAATCTCTATTATATGCTCTCTGCAAAGATACCACTGCAACAGGGTGATGCATCTAAACCCATCTAATGACTAACAGCCACAGGAAGAAAAAGATCTATTGTTCCTGTTGCCACACTCTTTCTTCCCTTGCTTCCATGAATGCTGCCATTTGATGGTGACAACAGTAAATCAGGGATTTAGACTGAGAGGAAAATATCCCCTTTTCTGTAGGGTTAGTTCCCTATAGAACTGTAGTTCCCTACAGAACAACCTACAACTTGGTGCAGAGACTAGTGAGAGGCAGTTTCAGCCATAGGAAAGCAGCAGGAGCAGTCATGGGTACCTGACTACCTCTTTCTGCAGAAACCAGCTCCTGTATTGGCTCACAGGCACTGCAGCTCCTCTGTACTCTTACATCAAATGAATGTATCTTACTTTATTCCATTTCAGGGAATTCCTCTGAGGTGAGAGGGACTATGGAAAGAGTACAAAGCTTTGTTTGGCTGTCTGTGGTTTTTTTAAAGCTCTTCACAACAACAAAGCTTTAGTTGAAACAGGAAGCAACAGACCAGCAATAAGGAGAGAAATGGAAATTACTTTAACCACGAACTTCAATCTGAATCACATATAATATTATACAAACTTTGGTCTTTTTGTCACCTTGGGTATACTCAGAAAGATGTCCCATATGAAATACTACAGTGACCCAGTCTTTCAAAGTAGGCATGTAAGTAGGTTTTATTCATGTAAATCATATTCACAGGAGTAATTGCATTAAGGACTATAATGGGACAACATTTTTTAAAATAACCATCTGCAAGGGAAAACAAACAATATTTCAGCAGATTATCAACCTGCTTCATCTTTTCCCTGAGGGCCACAGTATTCAAACAAGTGTGTGCTGGTGGGGAGGGAGTAGTGGGTAGTGATACCAGAAAAATAAACAAAATTAGTGGTTACAATGTACTATTTTCCAGATTAGGCTCTAAATCACTGTCCTTTTCTTATGTGACCAGGAAAAAAATGTGTTTTCTTGCTCACGGTCTATTTGCTTTGTTCATACTGATTGACATGGAAAACAAATGTAGGTTATCTTTCTGCTGCACTTCAGCAATTTCCATATGTCATATCAGTCTCAGTGTGCCAATTTAGATATGAAGGATACAAAAAACTTGCAAAATCTCACACACGCAAAAATGCATGTGCTCACACAGAGTATTGTTGCATTTTTTCAATAGCCTAATAAGTGTTAGTAGCCACCACATCTTAAGCAATCAAAATCTTTTGCAATCACAGCTAAGCTAGGATTTCCACCTACGCTTCCTCTGTTTAAACATCAAAGATACTTGAAAAGAAACATGCTGTCCAGTCCCTTCATTCAATTAATTTCAGTATTTTTCACTATTTTCTGTCATACCCATCTAACATTTGGTAAGGAAAAAAAAAAAAGAATTTTATTTGTTCATATTCCACCAACAGTGGTGGGGGTACTGCTGCTGTTGTATGATCTCATAACAAAGGCAAAATCTTTGATTTGACAAGTCAGTATAACTGGGAAAAAAGCAGTCAAGATTTTGGGAACACAAGCTTCAGTTTCCTTGTATGAACACAAAACAAAGCACTCCCTCAGTTCAGTTTTATGGGAGAACTGGCAGCACAGACATCAGGAAAACCAGAGACATCTCCCATGCCACCAGACTCATGTTACCTCTGGCATGCAGAAAGCCACCGCTTCCCATAGAAGCACTGGTAGGTACACATTGACCCTACTGAACATCACCTTTAAACATCAGATTTAAAACCCTATGGAATCAATTGTTTTGGTTTGACTGGTGGTTTTGGGTGAGAATTTTAATGACAGAGTTAAAATTTTGTATTTTCATAAGGGTGACATCTGAATTTGCAACTGAGAGACTTAATTTTGTGATTGCACAGGTAACACCTATTAGAGCAACTGAGCAAATGATGACATAGTTTACATATGCGACTGAGAGGTATGATAAATTAAGATTATTGAATCATGTTTTTAACCATCATTAGAGTTATCCTATGTTTTTCATTGGCCAGTTAATTTACCGAAATTACAGTATCAACCATGTTTTTAAAATGCAACCATTTTTGAAATCTAGTAAAATTTGATTGAACACTGAATCTAAAAGTATGCATTTTCAGAAGGAGGCAAAAAGAAAATCTGTTTCCATATGTCTTTCAGAATTTTTAACAGTATTTTTTATTGCTTTAACAGAATTAATCGCCTTTATGAATTTTAAAAATTCTCGAAAGCAATATATTTTATCTAATTTTTTTTGGGGGGGGGGAAGGTTACTTGAATTTTTTTTTTTCTTTTTGAGCCAGTGAACTGAAAAATCAATTACAGACACAGCAGTACGTCCTCTGTCTTCAGTGGTGGCAATGAGGCATGCTACAGTTGTGGTGCATCTCAGGAAAGGCATTCATGCTGCTTTATTTTCCAGATAACACATGAGGTTGAGATATAGAATCAGCAGGAAAAAAATTATAATTTTTTTGCTGTCTTATTCTACACTATTATTGCATTTCACATGGCTACTTATGTTGCTACCACAAGCATTTAAAACTTTCCCATAATTCAAAAGTAATGTATAACTAAGAAAAAAATACCAAATTTTACTTTTAAAGAGCGAATTTTCAGTAGGGAGCAGCTGCTCTTTAAGTTTCTTCGTGACTGATTTTCCAAATAACTAGAACTAAGGATGTGACAAAAAAACCTTACCTTGGCACAACCCTTGCTTAGACACAAAGACCCTGTGGGTCCAGAAGGGACCCAGGAAGTTAATGAGCACTGATGGAGTAGCCTGAGCTGACACTCCCAGTGCCACTCATGTGGAGTGAGGAAGCCCCAGACCTTGAAGGAGGCTCACCAAGATGAGTCAACCCAAGAAACTCCCTTCCCAGAAAAACTTGAAGATTAAAGGGAGTTGCTGCTTGAAGATTAAAGGGGTATAGGACATGCCGCTGGATAAAGGGAGAATGGAAGTTTGGGATTTTGTAAAACTTTCCATCAGACATTTTAGGGAAATGTTTTAGATTCATCATGGGAGACATAGTGGAAGGATCAGGGGCAGGCAGGGAATGGGAGGGGTCAGGGTGAATTGAGGAGAAATAAACACGGGTGTACAAAGGGACTGGCTTCAGAGAGGGCAGTGAAGCATAAATAGAAACTGAATAGAAACACTTGTCTGGCTGAGCCTTGTGCTCAAACACTGCAAGCCATCCTATCTTCTCATTAAATTCCATTTTTACCATTTTTGTGGTTGTATATTCTTATCTGAGTGGGTACACATGAATGTTAGGGAAATTCAGGCCATATTAGACTGGGATAGATAAAGAGAACTGATTGTTTGCAACTGGCAAGGGAAGACAAACCTCAGGGGCTCATAAATCCAAATGAAAGGGACAGTTACCAGCTGTGTGGAGAGCCTATGACCAGTTACTGGAGTGACCCATTTTGTGTGTTTGTGTGTGTATATATGTACCTGCCTCCACCAGCAGACTTCAGTTCTGAGGAACCAAGGAAGAGGACTGGGCTGTCTGTTGTGAGATTGGTCCTGTGCATTAATGTGGGAATCAGGAAAAGTGTTTTAGTCTGTCTGCATTGGCTCCATGTGTAATGTGTGGGGGGGGGCCTGTGTGCCCATGTGTTCATCTGCCTGTCTTCAAGGAGCACACGTGCTCAGCCCCACCTCACCGTTGGCAGAACATGAGGATAAGGAGCCACAGCAGTTTCACATCTACTCATCCATTAACAGATGGCAAACATTAAAAACCTTTTGGAAATGAAAAAAAGCAAGGAAGACAGAGGCAGCATTTGGCAAAATCGCATTTAATCCTCAACCTTTGCTTTTTAGCAAAAAAAAAGCTACACAGACTGTCAACATAATTCTCTCATAATAGGCAGGTTACCTGCTAGATCAGCAGATCAATGGCTGAAGAGAGGCATATGCCAAAACACTGCAGTGAGTCAAGCAGAACAGTTCCTCTGATGAAATCAGTCCATGCAACTTCAGAAGCCATGCAGACTTTTTTTTTTTTCCCTTGGATAATGCTATGATGTGGACAACTCCTTCCCGTGCAATAATTTCTTAAACCCCTAGAAACACACCTTACTGACAAGACTTTGAGGTCTTATTTATTGCATTCCAAGTGTTTGTGCCTTGCATCTCAACTATAGCTATTAAAAGTTACTTGGTCACCTTGGGCAATGATAAAGTCCAGTTAGACAAATGACTCCCTGTGCTCTACTTACACCAATGGATAACCAGTTTAGCTTAAAAGTGTAGAATTGCTTTTCATTCTTCTTTTAGTCTGATGTCTCTTGCATCACCTGAGACAGGATCTCAGATGAATTGTAAAAACCAGAGCTTATTCCTTGGACAAATGATTATTGCAGTGCCACCTATAGGCAGCATATATACAAAAGATCCTGGTAACTGCATTCTTCTTGGATTTCATGTGGTCATCTCTCCTGTTATTTTAAAATAACAAGAGTAATTCTTTATAAGTGTTTATTTTGCAGATATTAGTCCAGCTCATCTCATCAGTCTGCCTCTACCACACAATTAACCCAGCTAGTCCACTTGGCCAAAGGATGGTAAGCAGAGTTGATACGAAAACACTATTCAGACAATATCCCTCGTAGCCTTTAAAAACTGAGATAATAAATGGTTTGCTACAGTCATATTGCCAAGCATACTTTCCTGCACAGTGCCAAAGAAAAATCTCATCAGCTCATCTGCCAGCCACCAGTTAAAGCCATCTGTGTGGGAAGACTTTTTCCTGCTTGGAAAAAAACCAAGGGAAACTACAAGGCAAGTAGTCCCCAAAGAAAAGCTCGCTAATGATCCTGTAAGCCCAAACCTCAGATGTTCCCATGGTGCTACCTGTGCATTGGAATGGACTGAAGGACTGAATCTTCACTAAGAGAGTAAAAAGACTTACTGGAACAACACAGCAAGTTGGCACGGTCCCAGCTGGTCACACAATAGCTGGTCACACAGTCTTGACAAACAAGTCACAGATGGAGCATATCATGTAGGATTTCTTGGATGGGGAGAGCTCACAGCCATCTGATTTTATCCTCTTGGCCTTAGTGAGGCTAATTTTACTGAATAAGTCCTTTGCCAGGAGTGAGTCAAAGGAGTAAGCTTACTCAGATAAGCTTATCCCCTCTCTCACAAAAGTCAGAGCCTTTTTATGGCAAGGGCTAAAAACGATGCTTTCATGCTAAACTTTTAGCCAAAGACACAGGAATTCAAAGCACTAATTTTCAGGTATTGTGAAGGAAAATTTCTCTTCTTCATATAATCCCTCTCAGCCTAGAGCGTTACCCTCCCTAGGTCCAGCTTCCAATTTTTTAATCAGATGATTGCTAGCATTACAAAACCACAAAGGCTTCAGAGACAAGATCACAATCAGCGATCACTTGGAATCTTGCAGCTCTTGATATGATCACCCACTTGAAAAGGAAGCAAAGAGGCTTCTTCTGCACGTTTGCCAAGTCCTCACGACAGGCTCAGCTCCTGGCCCGCAGCCATCCCGCCAGGTCCGCTCGCTGCCTCCCACCACTGGTGCCAAGGTTGGATCTGCTCCACCAGAGCCACCCCATTTGCAGAGCAGTGGAGCAGACGAGATGATGCTGACTGCAGCAAAGACTGCATGTTTCCCTACAGGCTAGAAATGGAGCAGCTTTGTTTTCTGCAGGCAAGAAGCTTCCTCTGTTTCTCCTCCAGTGGCTTCAGGCTGACACCATCCACCAGACAAGCCTGTGGAAAGCTGGCAGAGAAACACCCAGGGCAAGTCATAGTTTATAAATACTACCAGAAGTCAAAAGCCCCAGTACCTCTGAGGTTATCAAACATGCTAAGCAAATGATATATTAAAGTATGCAGACATCTGTAAATTAACAGGCTGAAGTTTAAGATTACTAATTATATGATTTCACAGAGAAAAAAGACCAAACCAGCTCTCAGGCACTCAAAAGAACATTTGGCACAAAGACTTTTTATTCTCTCCTACTCTCTCTGTGGGCTTTCTGCCAAATATCTCGACTCAGCAAGAAGCAGCAGCACATGTCTCAGAGCAGCCTTCAGCATCTGACAGAATACAAAAAAACCTCACATTTTTTCCGCAGTCTCAGGGCTTCAGAAGCCTGTAGTTTACACAGTTTATGGGGAATATGTTTTCCCTGGTTCCTTAGATGACTCTCATTATTAATTTTCTTTTCTTTCCAGCTGACCCACATGGTCTCAGGGCACATTATACTAGATGACAAATTAACATGTTCTCAGGGACACATCTGAAAAACAAAGAATTGAAAGGGTTTTTTCTACCCCCACGTATTTAAATGACCCTCTGGCACACAACAACCCTCACCTGAAGTAAAATCTTAAGAAAACTGCTGTGGATGGGAGTCTCTCTGAAACGGGATTAGCATAACAAGGTGAAGAGGTAAATTCAATAGTTCTTTTGAACAGCCTGCTTTCAGGCTTCTCAAGTGTACTAAAATACAGCTCAAGCACCTGAGTGGACTTCAAGTGCCTCTGTGGAGACAGCAACTGAATCCAAGAGAAGGATCACCGTGGTTTACTCCCACAGACAGATGCAGCTGGATCCATGTACTCCCATCCCAATACAAATCCAGCTCCTTAAGTGTGATTTTCTACACAGTTAAGGTGTCCATCTATCTGTTTATTTATTAAGGTGCAGAAACTTATTTAGGGGAGTTTATATGTAAGCACCTGAATGTCACCGGGAATTCCATTATCAAAGTGCTTATGTTTTATTCCAGCTTTCTTTTAATAGAATTATTCTTAGTGTTCTTTGTTCACACCATGCTAAGGTTCTTCCAAGGTTAGAAAAGCAACAGCCTCCCAGATTTACTTGGACTGTCTTTAATAAATACTAACAAAAAAAGGGCAAGTCAAGAGAATCCAATGACTTTCAAAGTAAGAAGCACAAAGATTTATTTTTTTTTATAAGGATGAATGACCAAATCTAGAATGCATGCTACAACAGAAGTACACTGAGGCTTCTGTGATGACCTGATAGGAACTACTTAGTGAGATGAAGGTGGACTCCAAAAAATTCTGCGACTTCAAGATTCCGATTGTGCATAATTTTTCCAAACATTGTATGCATAATACTGCATCCCTCTATGTGGCTCTTCTATACAAAAAGGCAGTTATGTTTACTTAGGCACCTATTCATCTAGAGTCATATTTGTGTACATTCATCATGTACATATATGTGATGAAATTTAACATAACTTGTCTCTAAAAAGCATTTAATTTTTGTAACTCCACACTTTTAAAAATCTCTATTTTTTGCTTGCTTGGTTGACTGTCTGGTTGTCTAGTTGTTTTTTACAGATGAAATTTTAGTTAGTGTGCCAATATTTTTCTTTTTAAGGTTTTGCTTTGCCTATTTATTTTGTGACTAGATAGAATGCCATCTCTGTACTAATTTAAAGTTTCTTTAATTCTGTAACATTTTTATAACACGTAACATCCCATTTTGCAGCTCTGTAATGCGTTTTTACTTAAGCTGTCAATTATACCAAATTATCAAACATATCTTGAGATATTCCTCCCACAAACTGGATGCACATGTATGCATACTTGTCTTTCTGAGAACTACGTAACCATTTTTTTTATTTTTCCTTTACCACCCCTGCACTCTAGGACTTGCCCACAGGTCTTCAGACTCCCCCACATGTGTTAAGAAAAACTCTGTAGGATGTCCCAGCACACAGTTCACCATCTGAAAGAAAGATCTCAATTTCAGGCTTCAGCTTTCTTCTGTAGAGCCCCAGGCAAGCTCTTTGAAGTACAGAGTCAGGGGAGGAAGTTAACTCATGCTTTTAGGGGAAAAACTGCTAACAAGGCACATGTCTAGTCCTGTGAAATCCCCTCTTTTAGACTGATCTCCCCTGATACAACCTTCTCACTACATTATTGATTCCATATAAATAGCGAGTCTCTAAGTCATGGGCATGATGAATCAATAAGAATCTAGACAGAGGGTATGAATTGAAACTGGATGGCCTGGGACAAGGCTGGCTGCTCTTCAAGACAGAGGAAGAGAAAGCACATTTCAAAAAGCAATATAAAAGAGAAACTGCCAGAAGAACCATTCAGAGCTGTGCAATCAAGAATATTTTTTGCTCAAGGAGTCCCAGAAGTTACTGCTTTCCAGTACCTTTTCTTGCTGAAAAGGTGTCTTTTAAGATGCTCCTATCAGATTCCCATGAACTTGTGTCTGAAGGTTTTTCTCTGGTTAATAGAAGCTGTTGATAGGAAGCACACACAGCTCTCTCGTTGCTGTCCAAAGTCAAAAGCTGAAAAAACATTACAGTCCTGAGAACTCCAAAATACAGCTCTGTAAAAACTATCAAGTAATGAAAGCATCTAAAGGAATTCACACTTTCCAGATAAACCAATTAAAAACTAAGATATAGGGGGGAAAAAATCATAATTATTCAGGGTCTTTTTCAGAGAACAAATACATAGCTTCATGTTTGTCATTTTACCCTATATTCTTCAGAAACTCATCCAGGGGTATGCAAGGCCATGCCAAGCTGCTTGTGATCCCTTTTCATTACTGTCCATCCATGAAATAAGCCAGCTAGCTGCAATATTGCTGAGATGCAAGGCATCTCTCTGCAGCTCTTGGGCATGTCCTATTCCAGGACCATAAAAAGCACATCTGGAGCAGGATGCAGGAAAGTATTAGTAATCTAATTTTACATCACCCCAGACAGGTCAAGAGCGCTGCATTGAACATGAAAACTCACAGAGCAGTCAAGCAACCATTCCTCCTGCCACGGAGCAGAAAGCAGGCTACAGCTCTGCGGCTGCCACTGCTGAAAGAGCTGGTGAAGGGGCTGCTGTTCAAGACAAGCTTCCCATCCCTCACCAGGTCCATCTCTCACAGTTCCTCCTCTTCCATGTTACCCAACATCTAGATCCATCTGCCTCCCACAAGAGCTGGAACGATGCTTCCTCAAATGCTGGAAATGAGGCACCCTCCAAGGTGTCTTGTCAGTGCCAGGGACTGCTCACGTCAAAGGGAAAAAGAGAGGGCTGGGCCCTCAAGGAGCAATGAAAATTAAAATTAATTTTTTTTTTTTTTTTTTTTTAAAAAGGGTTACATTTTAATTCAAATGTTGTCAACAGGAACTTGCAAGGAAGCACTTAGCGTACAGGCAAATGACCATTTGCAGACAAAATGATAGCATCCATGTAATGACTGCATACATATTTACAGCTGTACATTCTTTGATCTTTTAGTTACTTTAATGTAGGATTTTCCTTAGAAACTTAGAACCTCATAACTTCAACCCTCAGGTCACGTTGAAGACTGCATTTTAGTTAAATGAGTGAAAGATCAGTAGATAGAGAAAGTGTTGCTTTCTGTGGGCTAGTTTTCACATATTCTTTCAAAAGTCTCCAGTGTGAAACTTAACACCATGTGCCACAGAGAGTTATACAGGGTATTTGTCTTCCAACATCAAAATATGTGTCAGAAATTACAACAGACAAGTGGCCATGTATAAATATCCATGGGGCCGTGCCTCTTTGAGGTTAGATGAAATTGTTATGAGGAAATAACCAACTACCCGAAGTTCCTTAGGAATATCTATACCAACCCATGACAAATGCTTTTATTGCTTTAGTTCTGAACTGCACACCAGAAAAAATAGATGAGTGTTAAATAACTGTCCAGGTCTGTGGCACTGATATGGTGTGAAAGGAGCTAAGCATAATCCTCTTTAGCATGTGGGAGACTGTTACAAAAAGAAGAATTGCCTTCCCACTGGATTCACCACCTGAAAAGCTGAACAGCAAGGGGATACAGCAAAGGGTCTGACAAAATGCCATTCATGAGATACCTTGTCTGATCGTATACACAAATCTAGAGGGAGTTTTATCTTCACGGGGCTCACAAGACATGAAAATCTTGAGAATAACCCTAGTGCATACCCTCCAGGTGCAGCTGTAGTTAGCAGAGAATTGTAAAACAGGATAAAAAGATGGGAAAACTGAAGATGCAGCAAGGTGAGCCAGTCTTCCCCGATTTCAATTGTGCAGCCTTGCTTTAACAGCTAATTCATAATATGAAAGTACTTCATTACCTAGCAGTTATATTACACCTGGGCACCTATAATTACAACTGGACAAGACCCAGAATAAAGAACTAAACATGAACACTGAATTTCCTTTTATTTCTCACACAGTTACTCTGATAGTTGTGGTAACTTCTCTGCTTGGATTTTTACTTTAGCAAACATACTTAATAACACATGTGTTTTCTGATTATTTCTGAGCCTCTGTCTCACCTTCTCAAGGGAGTGGCATGTTTATCCCTATTGCTTTTCCAGCAGAGTCATCTCTAGTGTCAAGTAACACACATGACACAAATCATTACCACAAGTAGTCAACATGGATTCACCTGGGGGAAGTCATATCTGACTAATCTGATGGCCTTCCACAATGGCATGACTGGATGGATAGATGAGGGGTGGGTAGTGGATGTTGTTTACCTTGACTTCAGTAAGTCTTTTGACACCATCTCCCACAGCATCCTCATAGGCAATATTAGGAAGTGTGGGATAGATGAGTGGGTGGAATGAAAACTGGATCAAAGATAAAGCTCAGAGGGTTGTCATTAGTAGCACAGAGTCTAGTTGGAGGTCAGTATCAACTGGTGTTGCCACAGGGTCAGTACTGGGTCCATATATTCCATATATTCCACAATATATAGTCCTATTCCATATATTCATCAGTGACCTGGACAAAGGGACAGAGTGTACCCTCAGCAAACTTGACAATGACAGAAAACTGGGAGGGGGTGGCTGACACATCAGAGGGCTGTGCTTCCATTCAGTGTGACGTGGGCAGGCTGGAGAATTACGTAGAGAGAAACTGCATGAGGTTCAATAAGGGCAAGTGTAAGGTACTGCACCTAGGGAGGAAAAAACCCATGCACGAGTATAGGTTAGGGGCTGATGTGCTAGAAAGCAGCTCTGTGGAAAAAGACCTGGTGACAGGTGGACAAGAGGATGACTATGAACCAGCAGTGTGCTCTTGTGGCCAAGAAGACCAGCAGTATTCTGGGGTGCATCAGGCAGAGTGTGGCAAGCAGGTCAAGGGACGTTATCTGCTCCCTCTGTTCTGCACTGGTGAGGCCCCACCTGGAATACTGCATGCAATTTTGGGTTTCCCAGATAATGAAGGACAAGTAACTACTGGATAGAGTCCAATGCAGAGACACTAATGTGATTAGGGAACTGGAGCATCTATCATGTGAGGAAAGGATGGGGAAGTTAGGGCTGTTCAGCCTGGAGAAGAGTTAGGAGGGATCTCATAAATGCTTACAAATATCTAAAGAGTGGGTGTCAGGAGAATGGGACCAAATTCCTTTCAGTGGTGTCCAGTGACAAGGCAAGGGGCAACGCTCACAAACTGTAATACAGGAGGTTCAACCAAATCATAAGGAAGAACTTCTTTACTGTAAGAATAACAGAGCACTGTAGCAGACTGCCCAGAGAGGTGGCGTCATCTCCATCTCTAGAGACATTCAAAACTGACCTGGATGCCACTGTGTGCCACCCAGAATAGGTGGAAGGGGTGTTGGAATCAATGATCTCCAGAGGTCCCTTCCAACCCCTAACATTCTCTGATTGTTTGAACATGCTGTCAGCTGAATGAAAATAAACCAAATTTAAGCAGCACGTGCCGCGTGATTCAGACCCCCAAAAGTGATGAGCAGCAGCGTCTGAACCTGCAAACTGGTGAGATTTGCTGGAGTTTTGTCCCTGCTTTTTTTTTTTTTTTTAAGTATTATGCATTTACACACATCCCTACATACATACATGCATACACAGTCAAGGACACATAAGAAATTTTCTCTAAGTTGAGGGATCCAAAACTTCACAGCAACGAATCTTAACATTTTTATTCACTTTCTGAATCTTCATGCTGTTGTTCATTATGTTGTTATAATAATAAAGAAAGCAGAGTTTCCGCTCATCTTTAAAAAAGCCAAGACACTTGTCACCATATGTTGGATATCTACAGCTTTGGCATCTAATCTAAACTGAACATCCTTGTATAATCAGTGCTGAGCTAGAAAAAGAAGCATCCCCAGGAGGTAATACCTGAATTTTAAATGTGCAAGATTAGATCCCTCTTTTAGGGAAAGAGCTACATCAGCAGAGACATGACTTGGTCCCTGGCTACTCATTTCTTTTGGGAGATTGCCCTCATGAGAATCTGACATTACCACAATACTGAAACAAGACTAAGAGAAGGTCAGTGCTCTATGACCATGTCTGCTCTAGGACTGATATTATAGGTGTATAACTAAAGCAAGCTAAAATATACCCACTGATTTATTCTCCACTATAAAGTTGACCTCTAAGATCTCAGACATTTGCCACGACTCAGCAGAGGAATGACTTTCAGGTCCAAATATAACACTGAAGTCAGAGGAAGAAGCAAAAGGACATTTGAGGAACATACTCCCCTAGCTATTATTTCAGGAGCTTTTAAAATGTTACTAGGTATGGTAGCAGCATATCCAGACTGATTTTCAAAGCTCTCTTTAAACAGTGAACTTTCTCCCTCAAAGAAAAAAAAATAAATTGAAACTTAGAGGACTAAGACAGGCTTCCTGGATTTAAAATACATCATTGATTTATTTCTTCCTTGCAGACAATTCACTTTAATAAAGGGACATGGAAGCATTCTAAAGCTTATAAATCCTCCTCTATAGTGGCAAAACAACATTTCCACATTTTCTGCAAGTTGTCTGTAAGAAAGAAATCTCACATGTCCCATCCATCTCCTCCTTAATTATTCATTGTTGCTACACATGTACCTAGGAGATCTTTCCATAAACGAAATAAAGCACAAAATAAATGCTGAACAAAAACTTCATTAAAGCCTATTGAAATTGTTACCCCCCCCAGTGATTGTTATGAAAAATGGAGCAATATTTTATAGTTTAACACCCACCTCCTACAATGACTCTACTAGGGTAAACCATAATCTGGCATTTTTTCATATTTTTAGTGTGGGTCATAATGCTACTTAAATCTAGACAGTTCTATTGCTCCTACCCAGTAGAAGAGCAAATTAGTTTATAATCACTCCTACGTATCTGTTCAGACAATAGAACAGATTTTTAGGAGAGGTTTTCTGTCAAACAAGATCAGTTTGATATATGGAGGTTTTTAAATTACTTTCCTTACACCACTCTTTGGTTTGGTAGCTTTAAATGTGAATTTTTCACAGGACTTATTGTATATACAGGTTAAAAATGCTCATTAGACTAAGTTATATTAAAAAATAGAAGCAAGACTTGAGAAAGGTATTTGCTTTGACAAATTCATAATTTTTAGAAGTGCCTTCTGTACTTACTGTCATTAGTAACCTAGCAATATTTAATTCAAAAAGATGAAAAAAGAATGAGGGTAAAATACTGCCTGAAAATAAATAAACCATATGAACTGCAAAAAAAATAAGACTTCAATTTCTCTGTCCTGTTCAGACTGCTCTAGTTTCATTTTGCTCTGACTTTCAGCAAAACCCCTAAGTTTTAAATGCCTATAACATGAACAAAAAATATTAAAAATATAGTAATGGATGTCCTAGTCCAAAAATAATTAACAGATTTTTTGTGTGTTTTGCTATTTCCAAAAATAGCTGATTGATTCTGAATAATTTGGGGTACTTCCATAACTAAACAGCTGTTCTAGAATATGGCATGTTTACAGGCTCTAAAACAGTAATGTTTTGACAGTGAGAGGGTGGGAAATATGTCCTATCCTTAAGTTGCTTAGCAGAAAGCACATCTAATGATGCATGGTAAAAACTGAGAAGTCAAGAAAGGCATAAGACTGGTGACATAAGACTGTCCTTGTACTGGCATAACAGGCATCACCCTAATCCCCCCTTTCTAGCTGTTTGCATCTCATCCCTTCTTCTTCTCTAACATTAGACAGGGGCCTGACTGCACTTCATTCCTGCAGTACCCAAAGAGCAGTTTCCAGGGCAGGTGTGACAAAAAAGTAGTAAAGAAGCCTTTGTGCTCATCTAAACTATACAATGAGCAGGAGTGGCATAAGTAAGATGAGAGGTTAAATCTTTTCTCAGATGTTTCCTGGGCATAACCTCTGCAGGATGCTCTTTGTCTTCTGCAACCCAGCTTTCTATATAATATGCATTGTTATGATGAGTGAAATAATATGTAAAAATATCAATTAATGATTACCATACCTTAGAGTTTTTGGATTTTCCCATTTTCTGAAAAGGTAAACATAGGCATGGAAACTGTATTTTTATTCTCCCAAGGTGTGTTTGAAAAAAAAATAGGAGGAGAAGAGATATTTGCACAGCCTTCATATGCACAGCATGCAGCAGTGTAACAAGATGGCACAATATTACTCTTCCCCCTTCCTTATTTAAACTTACATCTTCTCTCAGATACAGTTATATTTGCTCCTAATATCTCTGGCAGATGTTCGGGGGTGAATGATGCAATTAAGAATCTAAAATTCTCATTTCTTCCAGATGCTTATTTTCTCAATATTCACTCACTGGAAATATATTTACTTTCCACTCTGCAGTGTCTAGCAGTTAGCACACCTTCTGTGTTCCATTTCACAAAATTTCCACAGATAATGTGACACATGCCAGTGCATCTTAAATGACAGTTTAGCACCAGTAATCTTTTCTCCATTGGTAGAAAATTCACATAACATAACAAAACTGAGAAAATCTTTAAACAAGTATTTTACTTTAAAAATGTTTCGTTTTGCTGCTCACAGGTATGATGCTTTCTGCTGTCACCTTTTTAAAACTTTGGTTTTCTTTAGTCTTCCAGCTCCCTGAAGGCATCTAATGATGATTTCAGTCTTTTTGCATGATTCATTCTTTTGACTGAGATTAGCAGGCTTAAACATTACATCCTTTCTCCCCTCCTATCAGATACAGACATAATTTTGGGTTCAAAATATGGATCCAAAACAATTCCAACCTTCCCAGTAACTCAGCCAGCCTCATGCAAGCCCCACCTCTCCTTCCACAGACCATCCTGGAGCACAGACTCAGCACAGTTTGAGCAATTCTAATAACTTGCACCCAGAAATACAATGGCACAAGGCACCCAAGATTTGTGTTGGTCTTAACACAGTGCTTTTCTTAGGCATATCCTTTCCACAGCTCTGCATTCACCCAGAATAACCCACACATTCAGCTTTATATTTCAGTCATTCAAGGACACTTGATGTTGAAGCCAGAAGTATTTTGCAAAAAGAATTCTAGGTCTACTGCCCTTACTTGAGAACAATTTGAGTACAAGAGTTATACAAATCTATGGGGAGAAAAAAAGAACAAGACATACTTGGCAGCTCTTGCCTCAGCCTCCTCATCACTACAGACAGAATACTTGCTCAGCCTGGTAAAGAAAGCTGCACAAAGCAGACTGCTCTTTTATGATTTTCCTGCTTTCTGTCACCTAAACTCCCAAGCCAGCCTCCATTCTCCTCTGAGTACACCATGGCTTTGTCCCTAGCTCGATGGAGAAGTGTTTTTTTCTTGGTCACAGCCACCTCTTCATGAAATGGTACTTTCACACTTTAACAGGAAGGTCAAAATTTCAGTATTATCATTATGCAACTCTCAAGAATTCTTCCTGACTTTCTGCATATTTTAGCTCAACAAGGAGAAATGAAGCAATCATCAAATCCAGGTTTTACAACGAAACCTTTTTTAACACAACAGAATGATATTTGCAGAATGATATGCAGATATAAATGAATCTGTCAAAGACCAAATTTCACTGGCGTCTGAACTGCACCATAAGACTCCATTTGAACACTAGAAATAAAGCAAGACCTTTGCAATTTTATTCATAGATTATGATTCATACCCTGATACACGACAGGAGTCACCAGGGAGATAAAAGAACAATATCCAAACCAAGTCCTCCTGCTCAGAGACTTTCCAAAAGTTCCAGAAGGTTTCCAATAGGCTGCAAACTCTTTGATAGATGAACTCAGGAATGTCTTCATACCCACTCTGAAAGCTTGAGTTCCCACTTTATTAAAGGAATGAGCTCTGATGGATATTTCAGAGCACCTATAGAGAGATGCCTAGAGCTGGATGCTGTGGAAAACTCCCTGATTTTTCAGCTATGTTTGAGAAGCACCCAGTACTTTGTGAAACTCCCATAATTATATGATAAGCATTTTAAAAACACTAAAATGATCAACATAAGCTATTTCATCAGTTATGACCTTGGGTTTTTTTGCTTTCGTGCAAGTCTCTTGTATCTCTGTGTGCATATGTATGCGCATATGAATGCCTAAAGGAAGAGGCTTTGCTGCTCTGGAGCTTTTGGTTTGGGCAGTTTGGGTTCAGGTCAATTCCCAATTCTTCCAAAAAGATGAAACTCTTTGACAAATCTCTACTACAACAGAAGACAGCTCCAGTGACCCTTAAAATGGTAAATCACCTCAGCTCCCCAAAGAACAGAACTAAAAATGATGGTCCAGGAAGAAACTTTAGAAATTTCTGTACCTAAATTTCTGTATTTTTGCCCTGGTATTTCCTAGAATAGCTGACTGTTCCTGAATATTTCCTCATCACTTGTATGACTAAATAACAGCTGTTCTAAAATATGACATTGTTCAAGTAATCACTTAATACAGCATAAATCCAGTGAAGAGTATCAAGAGAGAAGGGCATAGTTTTTAGACATCATCAGCAGAAAATTAATGCAGGGGAAAGTTAGATTAACATATCCTTTGAATGCTATAGAAATAATCTCCACATGGAATGCGATTTTCCAGGCACAAACCTCCCAACCTGAGTATGAGAAATCCCCTGAGCAGAGCAACAGGGATGTGCAGTAGATACCTGCAGATGCATGGGGCAGTCATCACTGCACATATGGACTCTATGTTGGATGTATTCAATGTATATTGGAAAGCCTAAGGAGCAGCACAGAAAACCCTAATTGCAGCACGGGGATGTAAGGCCTCCATACCTGAAATCAGACCTTGCCTTTGAAGGTAGAACTGGTCCTAATCCTGCCTTTACAGTAGTTTTACATATATGGAGACTATTAAGGATCAGACTCTAATTATAATGTGATATTGACCCATTATATTTGACCTATAAAATGACACAATCTTTACACATTTTGGATTTGTAGAAAACATAATGTAAAGGAAACTGTGAAGTATTCAAAGTTTCTTTTCAATTATAGTCTTGTTTGATTAGTCCCAGACATTAATAAAACTTTATGAGTGATTCTCTGAGGAAAAAACCAGGAAACAATGAAGTTGTCATATGATTGGAGAAAAATTTGCTTGGTTTCTCCAACAAAGAAAGTTGGTGTCAAAGGTTTGACACAAATCACAATCTTCCAATATACATCAAGGTCATCTTACCATTTGAGCTTCAAAGCCATCAAAAGATTCACACACAGCTCTTCTACAGCACATGGCAAATACCAAGGCTGGAAATTTGCACATCAGGAATCTATTACTTTTGGAGTAACTCAGTAATCTTTTATAATCAGCATTAGGTATATTTTTAAATATAGAGAATAGCATTTTCTCAAGTGTTTTGTGTGTAAACTCTGAAAAAAATTTGCAATCATTTTCTCATTAACAGCTCCTATACTGTCTGTCTGTACTGGAAGTATCTTCTTTAAAGACAGTGTAGCTAATATACCAAATGAGCAAAATTGTTCCCAGAAAGAAAGGGTCTGAGGAGTGGGTACAGGCAGTTACAGCAACCCCATCATCTCACTGTCGCATAGCATCCTATTTCATGGTGTATGATAGGAGTCTCCAGGTCACCAAACAGTCCTTCTCTCCTTTTCTCATCTTCCCTAATCACAGCTGCAGCTAAAATCCATTGCTGTCCTTTTCTACTCTAAGGAAAAGTTTATTTAACACATTACCAATGACACAATGTAGATGTACGCAGATGAAAAAATTCAGAATAAAACTGTGAGCCCAGAAAATAGTATATTAAATCTGGAAATACTTACAATGATATACTAGTATTTGTTATATTAATTAACCACTTAACAAGGAAAATTCTGATAAACAGATCCAAGGGGGTGGTGCTATTAAACCAAGACTAACTGAACAAAAATGGCTTCCTAGGGGGCTAACAGTCTCTTTCATGCTATTTCTATGGGTTTAGTCAAAATAGTGGGATGCAAATGTAAGCACTTTGTTTTCCTAAGTATAAGGATAAAGGCATCTAGAGGAATGCAGTACCTAGTATATATAAAAATCAACAGGACTAATTTGAAAGAATATGAAACTGGAAAGTAGATCTTATTCCAGTGTTAGGGAAATGTCAAAATTTACTCATGGTAGGAAAAAATAGCAGCAGGATAAGCATACCATAAATGTTGGTGGGGTTTTTTCAGTCCTAACATTTTACAACATTTTCCTTTAAAAAAAACAAGGGAAAGCTTAATCTTACAAAGCAGAAATGGGCTAAAAAAACATCTGATTGCTGGGCCAGCTATCCAAGGGAAGATAATATTTATAATTAATGAAAGGGCTGAAAATGTTTAAAAGTTTGGCTTTTCCAGCTGTAAAATCATCTAAGTATATAACTTTTACAAAATTATCTTTTGTGCCACCTTGTCCTATCCACCTATCCACACCACATACCTACCAAAATCTGAATGTATTTAAGGAAAATATCCCGAGCACTCACTAATAGAAAGTTAATACAAATTTGACACTGGGGTTACAATGCCCGGCCCAAAATAAAGAACTGCTATGCACTTGCCTCTTACTTATCTTAGAAAAACACCAATAAACCATAACACTTGCCAAATATAAACAGAAAGGTTTTTAAGTGATCAATATACAGGAAAATGCATGATATCTTGGTGCAGTTCTCCAAATTCTCTTTCCATGGCTGCCTCAAGGACAGCCAAGTTTTATCATCAAGGTGGTGATAGGAATGGGAGCAAAAGTGGAGGCAGCCATTTGCTGTGATGGAGCTGGCAGCACAGGGAAGAAATAGGTGCTACTCTGCTACTGCCATGATTTCTGCACCCATGCCCCAGTGAACCATCAGAACTATTGGCATCTTGGCAATCAAGCAAATTTTTCTTTATACCCAGGCAGAAGGCCAAGGAATGTTATCTACTGCATTCAAACAGATTCTGTATTAACATTTTAGATTGCAGTGACAGATAGTGATATGAAAGTGTTTGACTGACTGTTCTATTTTATCTTCAAGTAAATGGCAATTTTGGGATCAGGTTCTGATCTTGATATAACTGAAACATTCAATTAATGCCCAAGCTAGATAAGAACATCTAATATATTTCTTCCTTGTGTTTTCTAAAATTACTATCGTCTTCCTTTGTTTCTATATTTAAACATTAATTACACTCAGAATTAAGTTAGTGAAAGCTGCACACAAAGCATTCTCATTTAAGAGAATTTATCTCTGGAGCAAACTTCTACTAGAGGTAAGATTATCCATGTTTGAGACATTTATCAACTATGACAAAAGAGTTTGATGAGGCAGGACTGACAGACCAACAAATAGGGAGTGGATGCCTTGATCTATTATTTTGAGACCCCACCAAATGTTACAGTACAGGCACTAAAATAAAATGCAAACTGAGGAAAAGTTGTTACTGCTGCTGCTTACCCAGTACATTAAAACCCCTATCATGGAACTGGAACGTCTGCCTTCAGTCCCCTCTTTAGCTCAGAGGTTCAAACCACCCATGTTATGTCCTCCAAGAGGGCCATTACCTTCAGCAGGACTCCTCCAGGAAGGAAGGAGAAGAGGGAGCATGTGGCTACCTAGTGGTTACTTAGCCACAAGGAGGGATCTGGTTTCCACCCTCAAGTTTCCAACATCCAAGGTTACTTACTGCTTTTAAAATGGAATACAAACACCCTCTATTTCTGCAGAATGAATGCTGTCTTCTAATTGAGCAAAATGCTCAATAGAAAGGACAGAAGTACACTCGTACTGAAATTCTGTAACTTCATGATGAAGGCACTTCTACAAAAAGGCAAAGGGTTTGAACACTTCAGAGCTCTCCATGCATCAGTTAGGGTTATTCTTCCCCAGAAAATATGACTCTAAATGCTAGGAATGTCTATCTCAAACAACAAATTGAGAGGCATCCTCCTAACTTGCCTGAATTAAGTAAACTAAACAGCCTTACATTACTGCAATGTTTTCTTGGTATTTATCCAGGCTTCTGAATCTTGCTGTCAGTAACCTGCACGGTCTTAATGCAATAACAAGACACTAAAGTCCTTCACCAGCCCTTCTAAATGATTGCAACCTCTGGCGTGATTCCCAGTAGCAGAACCAGATATATATATTCTGCAATGTTCCAGTTGTTATAATGTTTAAGATCTTTTCATAGAATCATACTTTTGATATGATTTTTCATACAAAATACAATGAGATCAAAGTCAATAAGTTGCCTGTGGTTGACCTTTTTTATATATTTTATAATATTTTAATTATATGCATATTTTATATACATAAACATATTTTTAAACAGAGAAAACTCCATGGTGCTGAGTAAAACTGAACATAAATTAAAAAGTTTAAAACAAATCAGCCCTTGGTGGTATGGATTCTTCTTTCCAAGTCTGCGCACAGACCAGAACCCCTCAACACAGTCATATCTGGCTCCTTAAGTCCTTTTCTTTCCATCATCTCAACAGACTAGCTGTTTGCCTCCTCACCAACCTTCTCAGCTGTCCCCTAGTCTGCTTCTGCTGTAGGTTTTCTCTAAGCTAGTCTCCCTCCTTTTCTTATCTGACTACCCATGTCCTATGGTTTAGGGTTAGGGTTTCTCACAGCCCACTCAAGATAGTTTCATTCAGTCTGCAGCAAATGATCAGCACAAGAACAAGGTCCTCTGGTCTGCTGTTTCACATTTAAACATGCAGAAAATCAGAAAGAATTAAACAAAAGTGCTCATTTCTACTCAGACATTTTTTTCCTAAACTTCAGGGTACATTCACCCATGCCCATAGCAGATCATACTGGGAGTCCAGAGAGTACAAGCCAGTGCTAGCATTTAAATACTGACATTTGAACATGGAGTCACATGTACACCAAGAGTTACACATAGGTGACAAGATGAGTATCAGTCAGTGAATGACTTTAAGGGGAACATTTGGCTAGGAGTAAATATATTTCATGGATCAGGGGATCACCAGTACCTTTAAGGTGCAATTCACAACACTAAGTCTGCAAAGCATTGCAGAAGGCTCACCAGCACGCCTCAAGTCCCTGCACTACCCAGATAAACCCATAAACAGGACATACATCACCCATCAAGCCATCTAAACAGATGTCCTCACTCACCAGTGAATTTCACCCCTTGTGCATGAAACGGACACAAGGGCACTGAGGCAATGCACACAAGCCATTACCATAGCTTTTAACAAAGTGCTACATTATCTCTCCTCAGAACAAATCAATTCCATGGCCCTGGGGTCAGGTAGAGCTGGGAGGCTGTCACATGCTGACTCAGTGCAGCATTAGCATCACTGCAGAGAGCCCCACTGAATTCTAGAAGGCAGAAGAACAAACTTGCACAACCTCAGCTGTCTACAGGGCCTATGAGTCCTCCCACTCACTATGAAGAACCAGGCACAGTGCTGCCCATACTGGTCTATGGTATCACATTTCATTATTTTTATTACTATGAGATTTCGTCCCCTAAAAAAAAAATTTACGTTCTCAAAGATGGATGCGGGACTTGCGTTACTCTATACTTTGAGGGCTTGCCCCCTTTTTGTTCCATTTTCCTAATAGAAAACATGACAAATCTAGACATAAGACTTCAAAGCAAAAAGAAATGATGGATTGCCCAGAGAAAATAAGATATCTGGGGACAATTATTTACAATTAAGCTGCATTTCTAATTCTGTTTCAAAAAGACTTAAAATATTCTGTCAGTTCCTCAGGCTTTCCTGGACTGTCCTGCATTACCTGAAAGCTGCTACCACTACCACTGGGTTTCTCATAGCCATACCAGTTCCCAAATTCCAGGCACATGTGTGGCACAGGATGGACCCTACACCAAAACACTGGTGCCAGGAGTGCTTCTGCCCTACCCAAGCATCTGAGAAAGGCAGACTCATACAGGAAGGGTGATGGGACCAGCAGCTTCAGAGGCTCAGTGATGCCTTCATCCAGCTGGGCTTCAGAACAGCTGCTCCTCTGCAAGTGAATCCAAGATTCATTTTCTCCTTGTGAATAGCAAGACATTCCCTCAGACTTCTGATTTAGTGCAAATTCACTGACAAGTAGGAGCAGCAATTCTGCATCACAAACGATGAAGAGTTTAGTTTGTTTTAACCATACGTTAGGCATCAGATGAATAAGTTCAGATTCTGAGAGAAATTTTTTTAATGAACAGAAATTATCATGCCTCTCATTCTGGAAAGACCAAAAAGCCTCTATTATTTTATTTGTATTCCTGGAATGTTTTCTGGTTCCATAACAAATTCCTTTTGGCAAGCAAGCATTCATGATTAGCTGTATTTTTAAGCAGCTTTTTATTTTTCCAAGGATTTAAAATTTAATATGAAGTTTGCTTGCTTCTGTTTTGTGGAATATTGAATTATGCTTAGATTGGAAAGTGCTCTTAATTGATTTAATTACTTTATTGCATCATCAATCTAAAAAACCTCAGCAACCACAAAAAGCTCAAAGAAGTCCAGATTTTGAGTTTTTCATTTTAGAGTAGAAACTGTCCCATGCCAGCCACTTGTCTACAAAGTAGTGCTTTTGAGGGGCTATCAGTATATTTCTTGCTCAAAAGGAGCAGTCCTACATTTGAAACCTTAGCCACAGGCTGTGATACCATGGTCAGCAAATCAATTGATGTTCCCTATGACAGAAATAGCAAACAGGCAGTGCTGCTGAATTGACAGCTCCCTGCCTGCCATATCTGTCAGTGAACACCGTATGTTTGCACAGGTTTATTTGTTTTCCAAGGGCCAGCAATGAGTAGGAGGATCAGGATCAATCTTATAATAAAATACCCTTATGGATTTCTTTCAGCCACCCTCAAAGTATATCAGTTTTTAGGCTCATAACCTTGACAACATCCTTTTGAAGACTGATATGCCACTCTTACCTGTCTTCTTATACACAGCTACTGCAGCACAAATGGATTTGGTACCGTGGCCTGACTCACAGGTGCATGTGCTCTGGTAAAGAACACATCACCACAGGCAGCATCAGGGTCCCCAGCAAAATGAGAAAGAAAAAGCAGAATTCCTGTTTCTTTCCAGAAGACAGGATAAATGGAATATAAGTATGTGAAGAACCAGGAAGTACACAGGAGAGTGCATAACCCTGGGTACAGCAAAAAAGGCAGCTTTGTGCTTTATTTTAAACACTATGAGTGCTCATCTATTGAGCCAGTAATGTGTGCCTGAAGCCCAGAGAGCCTGGGCTGCATCAAAGGAAGTGTGGCCAGTAGGTTGAGGGAGGTTGAGGTGATTCTCCCCCTCTACTCTGCTCCTGTGAGGCCTCAGCTGGAGTACTGAGTTCAGTTCTGGAGCCCCCAACACAAGTAGGACACAGAGCTCTTGGAGCAAGTCCAGAGGAGGGCCAGAAAAATGATAAAAGGGCTGAAACACCCCTCCTATGAAAAGTCTGAGAGAGCTGGGGTTGTTCAGCCTGGAGAACATAAGGTTCTGGGGAGACCCTATAGCAGCCTTCCAGTGTTTGAAGAGGGCCTAAATAAAAGCTGGGGAGGGATTTTGTACAAGGGCATGTAGCAATAGGAAAAGGGGTAATGGCTTTTAAACTGAAAGCAGGTAAATTTAGGTTAGATATTAGGAAGAAATTCTTCAGAATGAGGTTGGTGATACAGTGGCACAGGTAGCCCAGGGAGGCTGTGCATGCCCCCTCCCTGGAAGTATTCAAGGCCAGGTTGGATGGTACTTTGAGAAACCTTGTCTAGTGGGCAGGGGTTGGAAATAGATGATCCAACCCTAACCACCCTATGATCTCTTTTAGCTTTTGAACTTTTTGCCCTGACCAACGAAACTTCATCAATCAACAAAGACAAAGGTATTGGACATGTCTTCAACCCTGTCTTATCAAGAGAAAGAAGGATGGATTTGGTACCCCCGCACATGCTGTCACCTGAAACCCCAGTTTGGAACACTAGTGGTTGCTCACATTCTCATTTCCCATGCCCTGCCTCAGCATCTGTTTTTCTTCCTGCTGGTTTGGGATTTCTCATTTATGATGTATGCCTGAAATATGCTCAACAAGCCTAGAGATGGCCTGTCAGAGTCAGCTGTTTATAACCCTGCTAAAGTCTGTCTAGAGAGCAGAATGCTCATTAAACAATTCTTTCACACATTGATGATCTCTCCTGCTTTTCTTTTTCTTTAACAATAGCCTTCAGAAAAAGAGATGGGTTTAGGAGCTGGTGCAACTGATGCCTAATGTGACTAAGTCAATAGGAAAGATTTTTTAAAATTTAGATTATCGATCTTTGAAATCGTAAAGTCTCCTTCAAAGTCATTAGGGGTTGTCCTGTCAATATGTAAGTAAGGACTTCTATATATGAAGATTAATGATGTCACAGATAATTACCACTGAAGAATCTCACATATTTCTCAGTATTTGAAACTCCATGCAAAGGTGAACAGTGTCAGGTTTTCCTTGACTGCACTTTATCTCTGTTTCTGCTATTAGAGCAGAGGGAAGATTTTCTGTGACACAATGGGAAGTTAAACTCCCAGTTTCTTTGGAAATCAATGGTAGCTGAGCTGCATAACTCTGATTTGTGCTTTTAAAATAATCCCCTACATACAGTCAGTGCATCTGGTGTGCAGATCTACTTAATCTACAAGCCAAAAATCCTTCTGAATATTTTTTATTTCCAAAAGTCTGAACATGCCCAGTAGTTGCTTTTCTAAATTAAACACTCAAGTCATGCTTCTTCTTATTATTGTTCCCTGCAAGACTTCATGTATTTTGCTAAAGGGGTGAAAAGTTACAACATAAAGAGACAGAACCAAAGCTTTCTGTTAACTTGCAGGAATGTAAAGAAGGCCCTACAGCTAATAAACTGATTTTCCAGAGGGGTTCCTGGCCATATTTTTTTTTTTATCTAAAACCATCAAATTCAATATTTCTCAAGTTATTTCTGCTCTAAGGCTGGAGCTCAAACACCAAAATCTGCCCAGATTAATTAATTCATGCTGGGGCTTCCTTTGCATGAACGTATCTGGGCAGATAAAAGTGGTGGAGGCTCACTTGATTCTCAGTTATGAAGCATTATTTCCCTAAATACTTCTTTAAATTATAATTTGTTTCCATTAAATAGTTGGCAACAGATTTTGCTCATCATTTTCTCAAAAACAGTAGCAAGTATACTTCTGCAAAGTTTGAATTCAATTTAGGCAACTACAGCATGACCAACTTTTGTGGATGAAATCAAATCAAAATGATCTGAGATGGGCTTTTTCATTTTTAGAGAAAGATAATCAGACAAAAGAATTCTGAATTCAGCCTAGGATATCTTGGCTCTTTTCTAATAGACTAACCTGACAGCACAAAGCTATATCATAGTTCAGAGAGGGAACAAAGGCTGAGCAATGGGTGTCAGTGCTGTTCCTTTCTGGCATGACGCCCATCCTTGGTGGTCTGCAGGACCACATCAGAATCCATTTTGTTTGCAGCCAAACTGCAGCTCACAAAAGACTCACAAAAATGTTTCTCCATGCTGGGGACCTTGATCAGTGAGTCATTTTGAAGAATACCTTCACACAGCAGAAAAATATCTAGCAGCTAGATACAGAAAATACCAGCTCATGAAATCCTGTCATCAGAAGGACCTTTATAAAATGCTCGTGAGCATAGAGAGATGAACTCACAGGTGCTATTGGAATCCTTCCTCAGTATTCAACTCCTTAGCTCTTGGTAATGTTCATGTCTCACCCTTACTTTACCCAAGTTGCTAGACTACTCAGCTCTTGAATAAACAAATAGACAGTAGACATTATAGGAAGATGAGAAGTGGACTTTGAAATCATATTATCCTGCAGGTCATGCTTCAAGTTATATTGGCCTGTTAAGAAGATACAAGCACGTGAATCTGGAGAGCTTGTTCCTTGCATTAGGAGTTTACAGAAACATACACACAAATGGGACCTTTTTACAAGCTTCAATAAACCATCACAGCTTCTGATGGTGTTCATACATTGTAAGGGCCAGAATGAACAGGAGGAAACAAATCTCACATCAGCACAAGCTACTAAATTTCCTGGTCCAGGAATTTCCAAATTTCCAGTGTCAGGAATGAAACAACTGTCTTTTTCTGAGAAGTAATCACACCCAGCACATGTTATCATAAAGTTAGCCTAGACAGATAACTGCACAAAACAGCAACATATATGTTACTAACAATTGTTTCTTTCTAAGGTTAATAACATTAATTCATTTGTAGCAGGCATATTTCTTATCTGATATATCTGGTTTTCTGACACAAGCAGAAGGAATTAATTTTTTTACTTTACTATCTATATTTTACCATAATTGCAGCTGTTTTCAAAATTGCCTAAAATCAGGGAATGCCAGAAATGGGACTGAAATACTGACATTCTCAAGAAATTAATAAAGTCTATCTGTTGAAAACTCTCCTCGTTTGGTATGATTAGTGGACCAATATCAGAACACACAAATATGCTACAAGGGAAGAAGGGAGCACACACTGGTCACTTCTGAATTTCTTGACAGAGACCACAGATATGACAGTATTATAGAAAAGAACAGATTTTCTTACCTTTATGATGATTTGCCCCAGATGCTAATTTCCCCCACAGGGTTACAACAAATATTATTATTAGCAGTTTTCCTTTTGTTGCTTTCTGTAAGTATCTCTTATTCATCCTGAAAATAAAAATACACAAAACTAATTATTTATCTTAAGACTTCTTAAAAAAAACCAACCATTTTTGTCTTAATTTAAGACAAATTCAATACGTTTTTGTAAGTATCTGGCTGAAAACTCTGAAGTCTTAAATTCTGCTTAGCTCTAAATGAGGTATAGAGCATCAGTATAACCTCCCTCCCTGGTCCACCAGTGTTTCTCTATCCTGGTCAACACTATGAAAATTCAGTACCTCCACTCATCAAGTTTTTCCCAGGGCACAAGCACTGTTGTTTTGGTTCAATGCAGTGGTGTTTTAGAAGCAGGGAGGGCCACAGGGTGGCTCCTGTGAGAAACTGCTGAAAGGTCCCTCAGTTCCAATCCTGGCCCTGCCTCTTACCAAGCCCAAGAATCTATGGGAAGCTGGATGTGCCTCTTCAAGTAACATACTCAATAAAGAGAAAACGAAACTGCAGAAATATTAAAAAAAAAAAGCCTATAGAGCAGAGGAGAGGTGGTGAGAGCAAGCAATGTCAGAGCAAAGACACAAAGGTCAATGAAGAAGAAAGGGGGAGAAGGTAACCGAGCAGAGATTTCCCCTCAGCCCATGGTGAGATGGGAGCTGTGCCCCTGCAGCCCATGGAGGAGCACGGTGGAGAAGTCCCTGAAGGACCATGGTGGGCTAAATGTGGATTTGTAGCCCCTGAAGTGACACAGGTGGGCAGATGTGGAGCTGCAGCCGTGGAGGACCCTGTGCCAGAGGAGGTGAGTGTTTTTCCTAACAAGTGTTCAAGACCAGGTTAGATGGGACCTTGAGCAACCTGGTCTAGTGGAAGGTGTCCCTGCTCATGCAGATGGGTTGGAACTAGATGATCTTTAAGCCCCTTTTCAACCCAAAACATTCTATGATTATATGAACTCCTTTTGGACTGTGTCCACCAGTCATAAGGCAGTAAGGTGAGCAGGCCAGCACAGATACCAACCCTCCCACAGAGAAATCATGTTGGGAATACATAAGTGATTTGAGAACCAGAACTGAAAATAGGACAGATTCACTACTCTCCTGTCCATCTTTGGGTGATGAAAACATTTGATTTACTGCACCAAGGGAAATTGCACACAGCTACCCTCATCTTGCTAAGTGATGTTTTTATTGTGACAGCCAGCTACAGTGGTGGTTCAAGCACAAGGTAATACATGACTTATTTCTCAGTAACCTCCTCCAAAGACAAAATACCCTCCACCTGCCAAAAAGACAAGTTTAGGAATGTAGGATCTAGTGCTTGAGGATTAGAGTTGTGCAGAGTGGCAAGCCATATAATAATGAAACCTTCTCTCGCTTTTCAATCTCCGTGTAGGAGCCCAAGGGAGTTGGCCAAGAAACAGCTTTGCACAATGGTCATGTTTCTGCTGATAGGCCAATAGGATGATGATGCCTCTTTCAACTCTCTTATCCTAGAAAAGCTCAAATTTGATCACTTGAACAAAATTATTGCTGTTTTGTAATGCCTGGAACTAGGTTGCCTTTCTAAGCAGAAAAAACTGCACTGCTTCAGTATCATTGCACATTTGTCTCCTATTAAATCCATAAGAAGCTCAAAGGAATTTAAGAGCATCTCTTTTGCTCTCTTCTTGTACAACGCTATCTTGGGCAACCACAATTCCGTGAAAGGCAGACTGCTCTAATATAGAATTAACCAGTAGCCTGTTCAAAGTCCCAAATCTCATTCCATCCCTTCAAAGCAATTCCTTTTCTCTGAACAAATTGTTTTCTAACAGAACACCACACACTGATAAGGCAGCCCCCAGCCCCCCCCCACCCCCCAACTCCACTCATGATTTCCAGACTTGTAACCAGAAAACTTCCCCCAAAACCTCCAATCTTGTTCTCCAGGAGATTGATAAAATCCTGTTAAGCACCAGTAAGTTTCCACACCAAGCTGTGTGGAACAAAAATCTACGACTCAGATTAAGAGCCCAGATTAAGAGCCCACTGAGGAGTGCACCAAAGCCTTTTAAACCTGAATTCCAGAGCAAGCAGATCTCAGCAAAAGTCACACATCTGCAGTGTGTTTCCCAGAGGTTCATATATCACATTTATCAGAGAAAAAGAGAGGAGTAAGTAAGTACTATATCTAACATGGTGGATCTGTCCCTGAAAGCCTGACTGATTAATAATCACAGCAGAGGTCACACTGTGCTGTGAACCACACCAAGCTCTGCCTCTTGCACTGATTCCAGTGCCTTTGGAGTGTAAACTGCATATTCATCATCAGCTCCAGGTTTATAAAGCACTCAAAGCTAAGGGAAAATATATTATTTGTCACTGTAAATAGGAACAAAAAAAATGAAACTGGAATGCACATTGAGCACAGCTATCTGTGAACAAAATATGAATTAACTCTTTCAATCTTGGATTCTCATATTGCGCCTGTTAGGATGCCAGTGCCCAGTCATCTCTCATTAAAATCACATTTTTCTTCCTTACCTACCCAATGCTGCTCAAAACCCAGTGGGACTTCCACTATTAAGTAAAGTTTAATCTAATACAGTTCTTTCCTGGACTCTGCTGATGCCAGATTCTCTCACTGTGCTGTGAGGCTGCCAGCAAATGCAGAGGAGAAAATGCAAATACATAAGGAAAACAGTCACAGGAGTGGGACAGAAAATCAACCTATCTGTCTGTCCATCACCCTCAGGGCAGGTGGCAGAGCGAAGATACAAACCTCTGCTCACAGCCAGCACACCAGAGAGAAGTAAGCCAGCAATGAGCATAGAAGAGACTGTTCTGCAAAGTAAAGCAAGGGCCCCTGCTTTGGCACAGAAAATCTGGGCTCAATGTCATTGGCAGGTTTTCCAATCATGGGAAAAACAATACAGCATTTCTGTACCACAAGTCTCTTATGCTATTCTGCACTATTTATTTCCAGCAATCACCTTTAGAAGGCCAAAAAGTCACAAATTTGTCTTACAGCAGTGCCATGATAGGGACAATTAACTGAAAAGTCAGCGCAAGTAGCAACTCGAGCTTGGGATTAACAGTTCAGAGGCCATTAGGAGAAGTACAAAAAAAAATTCTCAGGAGTTAAGGCACTGAAAACATATAGCAGCTCAAATAAGAAGCTGCAAGATGATTTTAAATTTCAACCTACTTATGCAGTATAACATGAGACCTGTGGTCATGTGTGCCCCTCACAACAGTCAGGCCCAGCACAGACAATTGGCTACATTAGCACAAACAAGGTAGGAAGCACCCGGCTCTCAGCAGTCCTGGCACACACACACAGAATCCACACTGCAATATAGACTTAAAATTAAAAAATGAAGGGTTTGTAGTTCAAGAAGCTCAGGTGGCTGGGTTCTCCTCGGCAAAGCAGACAAATGGGTAGGTAACAAGGAGAGGCCATGAGATAGGCTCAATATCTGAGTGCATGCATTATCACTTGTGCTCAGAAAAAGTGATGCTGGTTATTTTTTGTGAATTTGCAAAACAGCTCATGATATAGCACTGGAACAAGATAGCATTTGACCTCAACTCTGAAACATAGCTATTAGCATCTTGCAGCTCTGGTCCATGTCAAGTAAGTGCATCCAGGAAATAAAATTCAGTCCATTACTGTACTGTTATTACACTAACATAACAGGCTGAGTTAAACAGAACAAATGAGCTCCCAAATGAGATCTACTTTTACTAGAGGTGATGTAGAGCTCCATAGACAAACTATAGCTATTAACCTGAATGGTTTTCTTTGTGAGATATTTCTCTCTTCTATTTGCCTTCTTACTGTAAAACTTCTCCCTTGCTGTGATCCTTACAGCACTCAGTAGTGCTACACAAGACACAGGTGGTCCAAACTGAGCATAGTCATGCTGTAGGAGATGCCTACATTTGAAGGAAAATTTTACACAAAAATACAAACTTTATGCGTAATGAAAATTTCCTTCAGTTTCTGATCCAAACATATTGGAAACAAATCCAAGAATTTTTCAGCACTTTCATTCAAAAGAGTACAAAAACTGCCATGTTTCAGATAATTTTTCAATGTGAATAGAGGTAAGGAAAAGGAAAGATAGCTCCTGTTGTGGTTTCAAGGACACATTAAAAATAAAAGAAAAATATGTCACCCTTATAATTCACACAGGAAGTGACTGAGTGTGACATGACTGCAATAACCAGCCCTTCACTAACACGGTAACACAACCAATGAATTCATAGAATTTTTTACTTCTGCTCCAAAAGATTCCTTCTTCCTGAGACTAGTTTGCCATCAGGGACTCCAGAATAGACTGTTTTGGTGACTAGTGACAAAAATAGGATAAAAACCGCAGAATTTTTTTTCTCAGAGGGAAAACAAATACGCTGCAGATAAGCCTCACAAACTGCCATGTCAGCCAAAATCCTTCTCCCTGCCTTCTGTGGCCCATCAGAAGCAAACTCTGGATACTGACAGGTTGCACAGGCTCTCATGGCTGCCCCACTTGACTGTCAGCCCTCTCCCAACAGCAGACGTGGCCCAACTATCAAGGTATCTGAAACTGTTGTGTGCAGATGTGTATTTTCATTATCACTGCAGCAATGTAGCATCCGTAAGCTTTTCAGCTTCTGCTTTCTTCCTTCTTTGCTTCTGGGCTTGAGATCAGCCACCTTTCCAACAGTTCAGAAATAGAGGAGAATCATATGGGAATTGCCTTACATGGTACAGCCAGTGCTAAATTGCCTTGCTTTCCCATTTTAAGTGAAGTGTAACCTCACGTAATCTTTATTGTTGAGGAGAAAAAAAAAAAAACAAAACAAAACAAAAAAAAAAACAAACAAAAAAAAACAAACAAACAAACAAACAAACAAACAAAAAAAAAAACGTAAAAAAAACCACAAAAAACCACAAAAAAACCCCCAAGGAAACAAGGAAATAATAGCTTCCATTCTTCCCTTAAGAGCCTATGCACAACTAAAATTCTCATCTGTTCATCTGTTTCCTAGAAGTAACAGCATTTTGCTCTGTTGCTCCTTTTCTTTCTTTTCTCTACCAACATCAGCTTCTGTGAAGCTGCTGAAAATTCATTCATTCCTGCTTTACATATGTAGAAAGTTTCAGTGCAAGTATAATCCATTTGTCTTCTGCAGACTCATACACCCTATGAATGCGAGTGTTCGTAAAGAAAGATAAGCCTACTTCTGTACTGAATACTGATGAGGTGTTTAAGAGAAAAAAAAAATGAAAAAAATTAGACCCACATTTTCTTATTTTTCCTTTTATGACAAATATTTTTTTGTTACTTTAGAGAAACCCTAAATAAGTAGTAGAAATCACTTCTGACCCCAAGTCTCTTGAAGAGAAACACTGCAGTCATTTAAATTATGTTCCATACTGTGTTGAATATTACATTATTTATTAGTTGTGTTAGTTTCTACACCCCGCACAATGCAGGTATTTGCAGTTTTATTTAGTTTTCCCTGTGTAAGCTAATGCAGATTTAAAAATGCCCCTCTGGTGGATAAGGTCACTTTGTAAAAGTAACACTGATGTGACCCCCTTATGTTTGCATATATATAAATTCCCTCTATGACATTCCTGTCATATTTGCTCAGTGAACAAGTAATTTGCCACTCTCATTACTTCAGGTACAAGGTAGCCTGAGAAAATCAATCTTCTTTCTGCTTCATACACCACAGCCTGTAACAGACACAAAGTGCATTCTGATTCTGAAATGAAGCTGGGAGAAAAGCACAGACCTGCTCTCCTAAGCTACTTTCTTTGATCTAGGTGGACAAGGAAAGAAAGAGAATAGGCATCCAGCCCAGCAAAGCACACAGGCAGATCTTACCTGGGAGCCACACGGGAAATCTCTGCACGCAAAGCAAAAGGGGTGGGTTTTGCTGTGTTTTTTCAAAAAGCTGTCCTTTACCAGTGTGGACTTTTTAATGGCAGAATGAGTGGCCCTAGAGAGCTTAGCCTTGCTACTGAGAAATATTCGGAAACAGTTAAAGCCTTGTTGGCAGATCAATACAGTAAAGTTGGCATTGTTATTTTCAGCTGAAGTGTAACAGTGGAAGCAGATTGAAGAATTTAATGCTTAATGCCATAAGAAGGGCTTTTGAAAGGCTACTGTGCTAAAATTTAAGACACTGAGGAAAATGCATTCTTCTTCCCCAAAATACTTAAGTATATGATTGACATGCATGCCCATACTTGTCCTTTATTTAAATCAGTGTGACTTTAACACATACTTCAATTTAAGCACATACTTTCCCAAACTGAGATTTAAATACACAACGTGAGTTCCTGAAAAATTATTAGAGAGTGAGCTGGGGTTTTTTTGACAGTTTCAAGAAAAGACAGTACCTCAAATATCTGGAAAAAAAAATTATGTGATATATGAACATGTGAAATTAACCCAAAAAAACCCCATTTTTCTTTACATACTGAAATTAGTTTTGCAATAGCAGGAATGTGGAGACAGATGCACATACATTTGCTGGCAGTATATCATAGCACCTAGACTTGAAATTTACATATATATTATTGTTTCCAAAATCTTATAAACATGGATGTTTAAACAGGTATAAAATATTTTATCCACCCAGCTTCATACTGTCTCACACCCAGAAACTCTGAGAGATTCTGGGGTAAAATTTTTTCATCCTGAAGGGTATGTGTGGTTGTGATGATATTGCCTTGAAAACACAGACAATACTGATGAATGGGCTGCCCTCTAAATTGCTATCAATGTTAATCTCCCCTGTCTCCAGATTAACACAGTTCTTTGTAGACACAATTGATCGTAATTTTCACCTTCATTAATTTTCAGATGCAATACCTAACTGGAAGCAATAAAGTATGCAAAGAAAGAATAAACAAAAAATGCCTCTCCTAGCCAGCTTCAACTCAAGCAAAGTATTTAACTGTGTATATATTAGATTTCTTTCTCAGTCATTTAATCAGGACCAGAGCATTTACCTGATGAGCACTGATGCTGAAAAATTACTAAGTACACAGAAAGAACATGCCATTAATTTCTGTGAGGTTAGACTCTGTACTTCTATGTATTTATGAAAATATAAGACTAACAGTAATAGCATTAGACCTGCATATGCCATTCATTGTGTATTTCAGTGCTAACATGAAACATTACAGAATATTTAACCATCCAAGCTATTTTAATATCTTTAATGTGCACAATGATGTCCTAAACCCTTGTGAAATAAGCTCTCACAGTTAAGTGTTCAGTATAAGGAGGTACTTAGATTCCAATTCACATAATTTTCTCTGATATTATTATGCCACTTTAAACTCTCTCTCCCAATTTTTGTGCTTAAGGGAGCTTTAAGTTGTAGGGGGTACTATCTATTCACTTAATCATCATGGCAGTAGTGTTTGCTTATATCTCATGTGTGATCCTCTGCAGATGGATATTTAAATTTTCTCCATTCATATCTCACTAACCAATGAAAAGTTCAACTGGAGGTAAAAAAAGCATTCATGTTCAGTGAGCTTTGAACAAAATGTCTCACTGAATCACTAGGTATACTCTGATTTCATAAAGGCCATTGCAGAGGCAGTGATAAGCCTCCAGATCTATAAAGGCAGAGAAAGCATCAAATATTAGTGAAGACATGCAACTGAAGTGCCCATATTTAAAAGCAAGGATGAAAATGATCTGGGCAAGTGTAAGCCTATTAGTCTGACCTCTTCAGTTTTCAAGAGCTTAGAACAGGCTTTGAAGAAAAAAGATAATTTAAAGAAAGAGAAATAAATAGAACATAGGATAAAATACAGCAGTGTTACTAAGGGTAGATTGTGCCAGACTAACTTGACAGCTTTTTTGATAAGAGAACTGATTTCCCAGACAAAGAAATGAAGTAGATATAATTTGTCTGGATTTAGATAAAGCATTTTCTACAGTGTCACTCTGCAACTTACACATTAAGCCAAAGACTCTGTGGATTACTATTGAACTGAAAGGTGGATCCAGGTGGGCTAACAGCAAGTAGTACTGTAAAAGAGCATCAGGGATTAATAGCATTTCTGCTACAAGTTGGAAATTCGTAATTTAAAAGAACATGTGTAAAAAGCAACTAGTTTATTTTAGCTGATCACCAAGAGCACATCAGTATCAATATGCTATGAGATGGTTGTGAAAAAGGCAAATTTTATAAATTATTAAATTATGTATTTCTGATAAAGACTCAAAAGGACAAGTATGAATTTTCTTAAACCTTCAGAATTATATATACAATTCCGGCCAACCATCTTCACAAATGAAGAATTAAACCCACAAAACATTTGAGGACAGTTTTCTATGATGGTCAGCAATTACGACCTGCCACAGGAGGAGTTTGAAAGACCTTGGCTTGTGGAGCAAAGCAAAGGCTAAGAGGAAACAGGGAAGTCAAGGCAGGAAGTAAACATAGCAAGGACAAGAAATATATCCATAAGAAATTGATTAGATGAGATCTTGCCAGCAGGCAAGATCACTCTGCTCAGTGATTCAGGAAGTTTCTTCCAGTCTTGTTTCTACATCAGTGTCATGAACACTTTTTTTATACAACAGTGATACTGTTTTGTAGTCAAGTGATACTTGACTTCATGTGGTCGAGTGATACTTTCTTTTAATTATGAAAATTAGGCAAGTTCTTTCCAAGTGCATTAGTGTAGTAGCTTTTTCCAAGTCATTTCACTGTCCTCAAAACAAACAAAAGCCACAGCATTTGTTTCTGTGATATCTGGAGTTACTGAACACTTAGTTCATGTCATGTTATCCCGAGTCAGCTGAGTTTTGCTAAAAGCAGGAACTGACACTTTTAGTCTAAATTATAATGAGTTCAGGGAGCCTGTCACTAAAACAATAGATCCAGGCGGAGGCACTGCAACTGTTTTTAATCTGCAGAGAGTTGATCTGGTTCCAACAACATTCTGCAAACACCATCAGCCACAATCAGCCAAAAACTGCTTCAAGCTACTCAGTAGACATGTCATCCAGGTACCATGGAGTGGTAAACACTTGAAAAACAAGTGGCAGATCCTCACTAATAACCTGAACCCATGTTGGGTCCCATCCAAAAGGTGACCATGCTGATGAACATCTGATTAAAATTAATACTACTCCTTAGTTCTCAAGCCATAATTGCTATCTCCATGTCATAAAATTTAAGATGACCCAAACACTCTCTTTATTGTGTGAGAGGGCCATCCAGTACTAAAATTGCTTTTTGACTAACTTCAGTGAATTAGTCATAATTTTTTATCAATCTTAAAATTTAAATTTAAAATCTTCCTATCGTCATCCTGTTTTTAGCATTGATATCATGGAAACATAAAACAGGCAAGCATCACAGTTGTTAGGATATGAAGGAGTCTCACTTTCCATAAGAGTACAAACATAGAAAATGAAAACTACATACTTTCAGAAATTATTTAAGCATTTTAAGATTTAAAAAAAAAAAAAAAAAAAAAAAAAAAAAAAAAAAAGAAGAAGAAAAAAAAAAGAGAAAAAAATACCATTAAAAGTATTTTAGGAGTGTAAATATATGAATACACAAATTTTAACTTTTCTGTTATTGTTAAATCTTATTGTTAAATTATGTTTAAGGTTACTGCCATCTTAAACATAATGTTTCTCAAGCAACAGTGGAGCACTAATTCTAGTACTTCTAAATGGATGTAATAGTATGGACAAAGTGCTATAGCTATATTACACAATCCTGTCAGACCTGTAATCTAATTATTATTCATAGGAACCACTCAGATTCTACTGCATGACTTCCCTGCTGAAGCTTAATTTTTTTCCCAAAGAATTCTGGCAAATAACACTGTGACAGACCTCTGCATATGAACCAGGAGGCAAGACCCAGAGTAAGTTCCCCCCTGCTATTTTCATGGCATTTATATGTGTCAATATTCATAGTAGCAGTCCTGAGAAATAAGTCTGTAAGTCTGAGCCAAACCAATGTTTTATACCTGACTCCTACACATTTTAGGCCACACTTGAGGGCAAGGGTTCAAGTATAAATACAATGGTTACTTTAATTACTGAAAATATTAAGTTCACATCAGCAATAACCAAAATAGCTCTAAGAGATGACATAACACACTAGGAAAACAGGAGAGTTGTTGACTGAGTTGTTTCAACCTAGTTGAAACACAGCTGGAATAAATTCCTCCGCTCTTCTGGTATCAAATCCTAATGATGCTTATTTGTCTCAGCCACCATAGACATTGTTTCTAGGAGGGAAAAAAAAAAAAAAAAAGTGAGACCAAAGCTAGACCAGGTCCTCCTGAATTTGGATTTGGTACATAATGCAAATCTCTAGTCCTGAACTAGTGCATAGGAAAATACTTCTTTCACTCTGACAGATGCTAAAGAAAGGGAGCCAGGCTGCAAAAAGCCTTCAGCTACCAGATGGGAAGTAGAACACAAAGTTCATCAGCTGCTGGTAGAAAGCTTTGTACTCTGCAGAGGTACACTGTAGGCACGGAAGGAAAATCTGAATTTTTAACTTACTTGTAGAAAAGTACTGTATCTTTTCTGTCTATGCACAGGGTTTTACTAAATATTGGTGAATTTCTGGCCCTGGCATACTACCTGATCTGTCATATAGACTATAATAACTAATGCTCCTCATGCTATATGCCATGCAATTTTGAAGTATCCTCTCAGTTTCTATTTCCTCACTGGTGTTCTGAAACAGTAAAATTACTTACAACCAACTCATACTGAAACAAAAAATTCAGAATATTCCTGGATTCAAGTCAGGGAAGGATTTGCTTAATGATGGCTGAAGTAGCTAAATGGCATCCAGTCTTCCTTGAAAAATCAAATAGCCCTTGCTTAGCCCTTTAACAGACAACCCCTTTTGAAGGGTACCAGCATCTGTGTAAGAGCCATCACGACCATAAATCCTGAGTTTCACCTCAGTGAGTGTACCTCCAGAAACAATGCAATCCCTTTGGCATGTACTTTGCCAGCCTTGCTGTGGCATTTTAATATGGTCAGGAGCTCATTAAATAGCAAGTCACAACCTGCACCTCCTAAAAGTCTATAATCAGCTTCCTCCTGCATGATTTGTAGCTTGGGATTTGCCGTAGAGCACACCAAAAGGTGAATGACAAAACAAATCAATAAAGAGTTCCCTGGATCAGAGACTCTTACGAGGTACATTTATGTTAGCATTTCACTTTGAAGCTGGACTTTACTTTTCAAACAAATGCTCAAATCGTCTCCATTTACTGTGATGTGGCTCACATTATGGAATAACCCCTTTTAGAGGCTTATGAAGCAGAAGATGAGCCTAAGAATGCACCTAAGGCACTCCCAAGAGTTTAGAGCTGTTCGGTTCAGGGGACAAGAGACAGGCAAAAACAACCTCCTTCTCCACTAAAATAATATAATGTGGATGTCATGCCCACAGCAACAACAGTTTGGGTCTACAATATCATTACTGTAGGGATAAACTATTTGCTAATGTAGAGGCAGCCCTATAATCTCATGAGGATGGAGATAATTACCATCATTATTTTATATTTGAATAAGATGCCCTCTTGGTTGTGATTATCTGAAAAGCATTTTCAGATCCTCAGCATACCTCAACAGCATGTTGAAAGGGACCTGTCACTCACAAAGCTCTCTAAAAAGTTTGGATCTGCATTTTAGAGCCATTATTCCTACCGTGCCACCACAGCAAAGGGAAGGACAGCTTGTGTGCCAACATCAGGAAACAGCTACATCCCCCTAATTTAAAGCATAGAGTACAGAATAAATTACTTCAAATTACTCAGTGAACTGTTCCTTTTTGTGAAACAGCAAACTCCTTGTCTTTCAAATGCAGAAAATTAAAGAGAAGAACTTCACTTTATTTTTTTTTCACGTGGAGTAATCTACAAGCAACTCTACTCTCAAAGGAGAGTGTAACTCACTGTAAAACTCAAACTGCACATTTTACTGGCTCCATACCTGCTATTCTCAGCTATTGGATTATTGACAGCTTTTCCCTATGTGTGGTAGCCAAGCTACCAATAACCACACTTCAAAGATGCACAGATTGACCCTTTTAAGTGAACACCAAAAAATGACAGGCCAAAAGGGAAAGCCTAATTAGTGCCTCAAAGTGAGATAGACACTGGCCAGGATGCACCTGCTCTGCCCACCCCTCTACATGCCCTGGCCATTCCCCAGGCAGAAAGCACTTGTTCCATGTTGCCCTGGCATCCAGAACTTGAGTTAAGGACCAAGCCCAAGCGCAAATTTATTTGACTTAATCTAAAAATAAAATTCATATATGCAATTAGAATAAAATTGTTTTATTGCAGACTAGCAATGTAAAGTGTCCTTAAATTAAAAGTTTATTACATTAAATCTGACTCAAGAGAGGTTTTGCTCCCTAGTACAAATTTGGCCAAGAAAATCCTCAGATGTTACCATATTTACAACAGGATTAACTGTTTCTAACAAGTTCTGCATTTGCATTCTTATGAGTGCTCATTGGAACAACAACAAAAAAATTATTTGCTTTCATTTGTATTTCATTATTAAAGAGCATTATGTCATTATATTTCCATAACAACTGCAGTAACAGCACCAGTACTAGACACAAGAATGTTCATGATTCCATGCACTGTATTTCAAAAGAAGAGGTTACAGTCAGTGTTTGTAGTATTTATGATTAAAGAGAGCTTTTCTTTTTTCTTTTAATTCCTCATTTAATAATAATTAATTGGAACTGTCTAAGCCCTAAGCCAAGTAATGCCTATTCCACTGTCAGTAACAACATAAATTTGGTAAACTACAAGAGCAGTGCTATCCATTACAATTCCTTTAATGCTGTCTTGGAATGGCTTTCCATGTGTCTCCCACACTGAGAGAGCATTATTCTCTAAATGTGCAAGACCTGAAAAGGGTCTTTGGATAAGAATGAGAGTTAGCTGGTACAACACAAGAAGAGCCATAAATGAAAAACAGCAGAAAATCACCCAAACTTCTAAAGATAAACAGTGAGATAGAAAGGTTTAGAATGTTGTTTCTGTGAAATCATGCTTTAATTTTAACAAGGAGCACTATAAGTCACTAGAGCACAGGTATAATGCTGTACCTACATAACTTACTAAGAAAAAATTGATATAATAATATTTCCATATTATTTCAGTAAAAATTATATATATTGCACTGCCATCACCATCAACGGAAATGATTATGTGTTTACTGGACTTGCAGGAAACTCTATGATTGATACTGAGCTCAGCAGTTCATTATGCACTGTTTTGATTTTGGAAAATCACTGCAGCTTTCCTTACTTGAAGAGAAACAAAGTGCAGTCTAAGCTGACACGTGTATTTCCTTCTGCATCACTTAGTTCTGTTTCATTTTAAGAGCTATCTGCTTTGCATTCTCCAGAATCCTTGGAGCAAGGATTTCCACCAAAAGGTGGAAACACGTCTTCTGACACTGATGCAAGATGGGATATTTTCTAATTTTATATTCCTCCTTGTGATGCAAGACAGGATATTTTCTGGTCTTATATTCCTCCTTGCAGAGGAGTTTTGCAGCTGTGATTGCTAACAATTGGCCTCCATTTCAGGACCCTGTTGCAAAACAAAGCAAGCACAGCTCCCCAAATGTTTTCTTGAGTCCTCTGCCACTTGGTGTTTCTCTTAAAGCTCCCAAAGTTCAAAAACTAGACAAGAACTTTTAATTATCCTTTGCAGTTGCAGAAAGAATGTGATTTCTAAAGGTAACAAAACACAGGAAATAATTTTCATTTATCAAAGCCTCGAGAACTTGAGATGAAACTAAATTTCTGGATAATCAGATTTGGCAAGTATTGCCATATTTTTTATTTGGAAATAATCAGTGGAGGCTAGGTGTTTATTTTATGCCTCTACTTTTCAAATTATCTACAGATGCTATATAGAAATTTATTATGATTACCTACATTAACTATAATGAAGTCACATCACTGTTCATGTCTAATTATTTCTGGAAAGGGCAATTTTCCCTTCATTGCTCTATGTAAGTCTTGAAATTTCACAGAGAAAAAGGAAATTGTAATTTCATGATAATGATGGGTTAACCCACAAGTGAATTTAAAAATGCTGCCTGATTAGAATTACTGACCATAGAAATACATATCTTTAGAAAAAGCCATTAAGATAAATGGAAATAAGTGCATTCAATAAAACTGTTGCTTTTGTTGTCTTCCAGTTTTATGTGTAACAGTAAGTGCCCCTTCCTGTTTTGCTAGTATCACAGCAAAGTCTATGTTGTTTTCACTGCCAAACCCAAATACTGTTAAGGCTCAGTCTCCTGTGAATAAGAGGAATGGGAATGAATTCTCATCAGTATATTTCTGGAAGAAAAAAATTAGACATTCATTTATTCATCTGTGAAGTCATTGTATTTAGGTATTTTCAGTGGTGGGTACTTTTGCATATAGTCTCATATATTGTAGTTAATGGTGGCAATGCAAGCTTCTTCAGAAGAAAAAGGAAGACGAAAATTTAACTGAAAGAAAATGAACAGCTAAAGGACACTTCTTTACACACAGAGATCAGTGTAATTTCCCAGTCCTCTGTGGTCATTGTTCTTCACTTCATATAAAACACAGCTGAGGATCCTGAGTTGCATGCTATGACCTGAAAGTTTAGCAGTCATCTCAAACTATTCATCATCTCATTAATTGCAAGATGTGCAAGATTTACATGAAAAAACAATGGAATGCTGTGGGAAGCAACTCACCCAAAATTTATTGCTCCCATAAATACAAACCACTATATATTTGCAATGTACTGTCAGACAGATTAAACTCATCAAATTGCAATTCTTTATCTAGCTATAATAGAAATCCTTTATGTGAGGCAAAAGATATATGGCACATTTCTCATGACTGCTGTAATTCAGAAATACTCATCTATAGGCAGTCAGTATGAGAAGAAGCCCCCAGACACACAAAAAAAATCTGAGCCTCAGTATAACTTTCTTTTTTTTTTCTATTTTGTCCTGTCTCTCTAAATATGATTGTTGCCAAATGCTATCTTAAAATTAAAATGTTCTGGTTTATTATTGGTAAGTGATGTCAACAGGTGTATATCTATTAATGATCTGAAAAGTAAGGGATAAAAATGAAGATGAGCCCAAGTTAAAACATGATCAGAGAAACAAAGTGCTTCAGCAAAGCTGTATCCAGAAGAGTTTTTTAGTTAACACTAACTTAAAAAGCAAACTAATTCTTCTTTTCTGCTTGTAAAATGCATTAAAATAGGGATGGGATTTTATCTATATAGTAGGAATCACAATCTGTTCTTGAATTACAGATATTTTGTAAGTTCTCTGGTTAAAGGTGTTCCAGCTTGGGGAGGAGATCAAATATTCATCAGCAAAGGCAGAAAATATCTGTATTCCAGGCAGCCATAACACTAAAAAGTCATTCCCTTATTCAAAAAACATTTAATATGTATGTAATGTTCTTGTACCATGAGGACATACTATGGAAGTCTTATTTCAGGAGACCCTCTGCTCTGCTGGTTATGATACTGACCTCAAGTAAAAGACTCAATTCAGCTCTGCCTTGTGCAAGACAGAGGTGAAAACTATATGCTGCAGTCATTAAGATAATGAAATAATAATGCAAAAGTAAATTCAAATCCCTTCAAGAAGAAGAGGAAAGTGGTCCCACGTAATTGGCGAAAAACTTTAGTCTGCATGGTGCAACCAGGGAGCTTTACCATGGATGTGTCTTGCAGGATTCCTCAGCTGTCCTACTGGTATCCATTCTGCTTCCTTTTCTCAGCACTTCCACAAACAAATCTTCCACCTACAGATTACCACAGCTATGGCAAATTTATCTGAGCATGTGTGAAGGAAGAAGGTGGGACATATCCATGCTGTGAAAGCAGTAGATAGTGCTGAAAGAAACCACATTTGAGTCTCAGAATGAGACTCAAAGACTATGTTCCAGTTTCTACTCTACCCCAAATCTACCCTAAATAGTGGATAGTACTACATACATGTTAAACTGGTCCTTGTGAAACTCCATATGCAGTTTCCCTTCCTTTTGCAGAATTCTAAAATACCTGTAGAATTATAAAAAAAGTTATAGCAAATTTTGGAGATACAATTTAAAATCATACTTCAAGTACTAAGAAAAGGAGTTACAGCTACACTGTTAAAAAAAAAAACAACAGCAAAGACAAAAAAATAGCATGAAAAATATACCTTAACTACATCTTCAATAATGTATGCCAAGAAATCAAAGTACTGGAGTGACTAGAAATTATTCAAATTGACATTCCTAGAAGTACTATTTTTCTATCAATAGAAGAATCAGTAGAAAGCAACTGCCTTCCTCACAGTTCATCAGAAAAAGAATCACCTAGCTACACTTCATCAAAACAAGAAACCGCACCAAATGCCATTATAATTCAAGAATCAAGGAAATAAGTCATCTCCCATTTATGAGCCTATGATGTAGCCAGTCTTCTGTGCAATGCTGATTTAAAATCTACTCAATGTCTCTTCAAAATGATTCTTTAAAAATATTCAGTGTGATTACAAGGTACTTAAGTTTATAATAGCCATTATATTTTAAAAGTGAGAAAAACCATATTTCTTATACCTGTAGCATAGTCTTCAGTAGCATGAGAGAAAAGATCTGTGTTTTTTTTTGGTGTGTGTATTGGTTTTTTTAAACAAAGGCTTTCTAGAAGTTATCAAAGGTGAGCCAAGTGTTTAGACTTAGTCAAAAGAAACCTGAGCCCTTTGTATCTACCTAGAATATTAAATATACCCATTACTTCTCAATAATGCTGAATGGCTCAGAATTTATGAACATCAAAACAGGGAAAGTGTAAAACTTTAATTCTTCTTCCACCATAATAACTACCAAGGTGTACAGGACATGGAGCAAATGAGACTTTTCTTCATGGACTTAGAGAGTCCTCATTAACCAGATATTCCATTCATATTACCTGTAATCTAAAAAAAATGTCAGCAACTTGTAATGTAAACCTCTTATGCACAATTCTAGTATCTGTCATGCTAAAGTTTTAAGTGCATACATAGACTCTGTCTGGTAGGCAAAATTTAATTTTGAGACAAATTACTGTATTTTCACAATTTGAAGGACAGAACTTTGAATTCTATGATCCCTTATTCGTCCACTATAATACATGTATGCTGTCAGTATAGATAAATATGAGCTTTTCTGCAAATACCTTGACTTGATTTGCCATTTTCGGGAATATCTCAAATCCTGGCATAATCCTTAAAAGGTATTCTATGATTCCTAGCTTTCCTTTATCCTTAAAAGGTATTCTATGATTCCTAGCTTTCCTTTATTACTGTAAGGAGCAGAAATGGCATTTCACTCAGTGAAAACTGTGATTTCATTATTCCAAGAGCTGGAGTTCTAAGTCTGCTGTGTCTCTGTAGAGATCTCAATCTGTGTAAAAATCAGAGAACTGCTGAAATTTCTCTAGAGCCAGGAAAACACAATCTAAATACAGGAGCACATAATATGCAGCCTTACATATTTTACAGCTTTTAAAAGACTTGAAATAAGATTTTTCCTTTTCTAATCAGAATTTAACTTCTGTATTTTCAAATTCCTCACTAGAAATCTAAGCCAATGAGGGTGTTTTAAAAGTACCAAGAGTTCTGTTTTACCTGGTAATTACATGGCAACTTTTTGTCTGAGGGTTTGGTATTATTTATCTAGATTTTAGTGTTTGTTCTTAATAGGCCATTCTGCTATATTTAATTGCCAAGTTCACAAGAAACCAACCCAAATGCTTTTCCCAAGCAGATGGTGGAAGCTGTTTTTTCAACTGCAGTGAGACTTCTTTTCCAAAATGCTTGCATAGCTTTATGAAGTCTAATCCCTGTTCAGTACACACACAGAACATCAGCACGTGATCATGGATGCAGTTAGGGGCCAAATATGCAAAGTGTTGAGCACGCCAGCCCAGAACTCTGCACTGGGACCACTTATTGTATCTAAAATTCAGCACATGTTCCAGTATCTGTGGAACTGAGACTACACTTTCAGTTCACAGAGGACACGAGGTCTTGATAAACACTTGTGTGCATTTTGGACTTTACTATTTAACTTTTCACTGCACCAATCTTCTCTTACTCATTTTAAATGTCTAATTTACAACACAGGTCAGAAATATATACAATTAAAACTCACTTTATATTAATTCTACTTTAACTGCCAAGTCAACTCTATGAGTGCTGAAGACTGACCTAAATGAAGAGTGACCTAAAACAATGTTGCATAAATTGATTTACAAAAACTCATTTTTGTAGCTTGGCAAATAAGAAATATGAGAAAAACAGGAGGTGACATAAATAAGAAACGCGGGTCCAAATATCTCCCAGAACTCTCTGAAGTTCAAAACTGGATCTGAAACGTCTTGCCTTGCCAATAACTCTAAAGTAGTATTTTAGAATAACTTCTGTGCAAAAAAAAAAAATTAAGATAATTAAAAAAGAATACAACCATTCCTTGCCAATCAGTACAGGACATGAGCTGGAGCAGCTTGTGTGCCCTGACCTGATCTAGAAGCAAAGTTGCCCAGCAAAGTGAGCTCCACTGAGGCACAGGCAACCCTCAGCCAAAGCTACCATCAGCAACTATGAACCCATAGAAGTGAAGGGAGCTCTGCTGAAAAATAATTGCTAGAAGCAAAATGCCCTGGCAACAGCCTCCTAGACCTGTTCTTACCTCAAAGGACCTAGCCCATATATTTTATAAGAGAAACTATTAAAGACAATTGTTTCACATAAATGCAGTTCCATTCACACAGTAGCCTTATACGTGTCCACTGGTTGGTCACAAATCACTCTTCTTTTCAGCCAGTCTGCAATATTTTTGAGTCTCAAGCCACAGCTTCTGCACAGCACTTAGCACAGTGCCAGCTAACAGCTGATGCCCAAGGAAACAAAAGCTATAATAAATAGTGTCCAAGCAACATGAAATCCTACCAACAACTGAACCATCAAATTAACAGGTCACTGACATTAATTGGCAGCTTTGAATATTGCAAAATGTTATTCATTTGTACAGTGAAAGTCTAACTCCTTACATAGCTAGACAAAGAATAAATATAATGGATTAATGAATAATATGAGAGAATGAATAGTATGCATTATGCTATGTGAAGATAATGATGTGCCATTAAATAGATCAGCTATTATGCTTCCTAAATTTCAATAATGTAGTTAAGAAAGAGCAAATAGGGCAAAAAAAATGAGTGAAAGAAATGTAATGTTTTTATTTAAAATGTGTGCCTAAGGACCTTTTCTGTATAGTCCTTCACAATTTAATCTGATTAATGAAAAAAAAATAATTTTCTGCTCAGTGCTACTTGTGAAAAAAAAAAAAAAAAGTTCTCATCTTATGTAAGATTTTGTATAAAATGCTTTTCAGCCTGAAGACAGCTAACAAGTTAGTTATTACAGAGTATGCATAATTTTATGATATAACGTAGAGCTTATCACACATTTCACATCTTGACTGTATTGTAAAAAATTTTATCCAGTCATTGCTGGTTTTGACTGACTGGAACGAAACGTAGTGGGAATAAAATGCACATTCTTTTCCAAATGCAAGAAAAAAGGAAGTTCTCATTAAAATGATTTGCTGATATGACTTAAAACAATTTATTTAATCTTTACCTTTTTATGTAAATACCCTTCAACTGAGAATTTAAAAAGTACAATTTGAAATAGATTTTGTAAAGTATAATGAGATGCACTGTCAGATGGGAAGACAAATTAAAAGTGCAATTCACACCATTATAGCAGCATTACCACCACGGAGCTACTAATCTTCTGCACAAAGCTCACAGTAGAATGTACTTCAGTCTCTGTAGGGCACGTGATTATAGACTTGCAGGGAGACTGGGATTTAAATTATTCATCAATGCGGATTTCCTTTTGCCGAGAAATTAGTGTGCCACATAAATAGCAAAACTGTTAATTCTTGGCCTTTTGCAAATTAACTGCCTGCTAATAGCCTCAGTTATTACTGGTGAGTTTCCCTTGCAGTTACAATAACAATATTCTGTCAAACAGAAAGCTCTATCCAAAAATGATGCTGAAGACAGAACACCTCTACAGCCAATTAAATGTTCAGGATGCATCAGGTCCTGTAAACGTAAACAGCCATGCATAAGGCTGTCAGGAGATCTGAAAAATTCCAGATTATAGCCATAACCTGTGTGTCGGGAGAACAATCCCATTTTAGCCAAGGCAAGTCTTTACTTACAAACATCCAGAGGGAACAGGATATCAAAATAATTTGCTTGAAAAAGACTTGCAATCTTCAAAACTGTCAGGTATGCATTTCAAGTGAAGTGATGTGTGCTTTCATCTGCCTGTTAACCACAGAACACTGCAAGCCCATTATTTACAAAGTCAAACTCCATTGACATCTAAATGGGATTATTAAACTCTCACTCAAGTGGTACCTGCCCCAGTTGGGCCATAGCAGGTGGCAGAGTATGTGATGTGCTGGCTCTGACAGCCCTTTCAGCACAGAAATACCAGTGGTTCGTTTCTTCTATGTTTGGGGGAACTGCCACAGAATTTTCAACCTATGGGATGGATTCTAAATAACCATTTCTTAGCAGGTTCACTGAAGGTGCTCACTGGGCACAAAGTTAAATAGATGACTGAAATTTGGCTGTTACTAGAAAAGAGAAAGAGCAAAACAGTGGAAGGACTGTACCGGTTCCTTCCTAAGGGCCAAGAATGGTTCTTTGGGCGTGTAACTGGCTCAAAATATTGTAACCTACCAAAAATAACTAACTAACTAAATAATAAATTAAATACTTCATAAAAATTAATTTTGATGGCTAAATAAAAAATATATCCTTTAATTTACTATATAATGCAGTGAAATATCCTTTCCAGTTTTTAGGTCAGAGAGCATTATGATTGAAAAATACAGCACGTTTCATATCAAGAAGGGGTTCATTTGATACTATAAAAACTCTGTTTTTTTCAAGAATAGTATTCAATTAATTCACCTTCCCTCTTACTCAGAGACAGAAGTACTGCAAAACAGCACCTACGTGGAAATCAGTCCTGGGTCCTAAATATTTTATGACAGTTTGTAACAATGACATATACAGATGCAGTTTTGATTCCAGTTACATTTCAGGTGTGAAGTTAAACATTTGCTTTCACCAGTCTGTATGTATTGGAAATTTTAATTCTGAAATTATTATTAGGAAAAATCAATTGTAAGGTTCATGGAAATTATTCACATAATCTACCTTATAAAACTCCTATTCAAATTAATCTAACTAACTACACATCGATTGAGTAGGAATACTTGGAACAAAAACCCAGACAGTGGTGGTGACCTGAAAAGTTCCTCCTGCATCTTCCCCTCCTTCCAGCCTCTTATCGCTTCTTTGCTTGGAATGTGTAAGTCAGATATTCTTCCAGGAGAGCTCCAGAATGCCAAAGATTTGGAAACGTATAAGGGTAAAAGAATGAAATACTTTTATTTAAATACAGTTGATTCTAAGTATAATCTTTGCCATTCAAATGCCATGTATTTCCAAACATGTATCTCAGGGATGACCCCTATAATTTAAAAGCAGCATAGTGAAAACCTTACTGTTGAAGCAGGACTCAACAAAAAGATAATTACCTTGCATATAGTTTCATGTGTCTCTGGAACAAGCAACCCCAGTGCTCAGGACAGACGCACCCCAGGATACATCGCACGTAACGGAGCAGTCAGCCTAAATATAGTTCCATGCCACTGCAGCTGGACTGCTTCTGTTACTCCAGTTAGTTCATTTAGCAAGAGATTAAGTATCTCTACACTGCACAAAGGAGACTGAAGGCAGAGTCCCTTGGTAACTTTAAAGAGAGTCCAAGCACAGAGGAAATTCCTTGCAGATAAAATACAGCTGTCAGACTACAAACTTGCCAGTTTTTCTATTCCCTTCCTTTCCTCAAAGGGAGAAGAGGGATGAGCCTGGATAATTACATTGTCCTTTCAGCATAATTACCCAGCTTTGTCACTGTTTCACACATAATTAGGTATTAATATTACCCTGTAAATAAAAAACACATATATGGTATCTCTGCAATGTTGAAGTAAGCATTGCCTTAAATACACACTGTTAGCTGGAGTAAAATGGTAAAACACATGCTAAAACTGAACCTTTACTGTGCTGTCAGATATTTTTGGTAAAAATGAATTTGTTTGCTCTTCAGTACAATAGGTCATTAAACACACTTTGCATGATGCTAGAAGGATGCATTATTGAAGGGATTCCTGTACAATGAACAATGTGTCTAAATACCTGAATCATCACAGAAAACAAGATACTGGAGTCAATACTGCTGGTCAGAAACATCATTACATGTGTGTTAGTACTGCAAAACTGCCTCTGGTTTAACCTCAGACAGCAGCTGAGCCCTGCTCAGCCACTCAATCACTCCCACCCAGTAGGATAAGAAAGAGAATCAGAAGGGTAAAAGGGAGAAAATTCATGGATCAAGACATGTTAATAGGTAAAGCAAAAGCTGCATGCACAAGCAAACAAACCCAAGGAATTCATTCACCACTTCCCATTGGCAGGCAGGTGTTCAGCCACCTCCAGGAAAGCAGGGTTCCATCACATGTAACAGTCAGGGAAGACAAATGCCATCATTCCAAGCATTCCCCTTTACTCCTTCTTTCTCTCAGCTTGTATTGCTGAGCACAAGGCAATATGGTCTGGGATATCCCTTTGGTCACATAGGGTCAGCTGTTCCAGCTTTGTCCCCTCCCAATTTCTTTATACCCCCTAGTATACTCATTATCAGGGCAATCTGAGAAGCTGAAATTCCTGGACACTGTGTAAGCACAGCTCTGCAATAACTAAAAAACCCCTGTGTTGTCAAAACTGTTTTCATCACAATTCCACAACACAGCAACTTAAAAGCTACCATGAAAAATAATTAATACTATTTCAGCCAAAAAAAAAGGGAACACTTTCAAAGGGAAGTTGCACTCTATTAGATGTTCCTTATGTAAGTGCTCATGACTACATGGTGAAGGCTGAACAAAGCTGTTGGGAATGAGGTCCGCTGGGTTAATTTCTGAACTTTGCAATAAGTCAGCTTTATAACTGCTCAGTCTGGTTGGTTTGTATTTAAAAATCAGCAAGAGAGGATAGGGTTGACAAAGAATTTTTCCCTCATACAGCAGCAATCAGTTTAGAGACTCACTGGGTCTGATATTGTACCAAGACCATAAAAAACCAGTAACTATAAATACCCTATTTTCCATAATTTTCATCACTTTCAAAAGTTGCCTCTGTGTTCACCTTTCAAAAAACCTATAGCAGTTTCAGAATTTACTTATCAGTTGTAGGAAAAAACCACTTTGATTTCTTTGTCCTTAACTGCTAAGTTAAGTTGGTGCTCTGATCTGGAGTGGAACAAGAGTAATAATTTATGGTTTTGTACATGTTTTTCACATTTCTTCATAGCTGTCTGTTTTAATTTACATTGTCTTTTCTAATAGCACAGCTGCTCCAGATCTCTGATTCATATTGGGTTAAATTCTCTGCCCTTTCTAGTTCTGCTACACCTTTCTGTGATAGAATTAATGGATCTTGCATGTAGTATTCAAAGGAGCTGGTGCCACTTGTAATTGTGGTAGTTTAATGAAGTTCCAGTGTTTGTCCTCAAAACATTTACGTCTAAATGTTCAACACCTATTTCTCCTTTTCAGTGTTCAGCAGTGAGATGACATTCTGTATGAAATATCTTCAGAGATTCTAATACTGCTAAATGATAATAGTAATGGTAATTTTGAGGTCGTTATTCTGTATGTGAAATTGAGACCATTTCCTTTGCATGCATCACTTGGTATTTATTGACATTGAATTTCATTTGCCATTTTATCACCCAGTAACTCAGTACTGTACCATAAGAACCTCAGTCACAGGCTGTTTTAAGTCCTAGGCATTACTTTGTCTCATCTGCGAACTTTGTTACTACAGTATTCACCTCATTTTCGGAATAATTTATCAGCTTGTGAATTTTATTAATATGATGAACAGCACAGGCTTAGCACTGAAGTTTGCAGGACTTGTAACTACATGCCATCAAAAGAAAAACAAACATTGATTTCTAACTAGCAGTCTTTTAAGAAGGTGGCAATATGGGTCTTTGTTAAAGGAATTTATCATAATCTCCTTTGCAGTTCTAACTATATCATATGGATCATCTTTATCCCATGTTTACTGACACATTCAAAGAACTCTAGATTTTGGACTGATGACATCCCTCTAGTTTCCAAGCCATTTTAGTACTTGTTGCATATATTTATCTATGTGTCCACTAATTCTACTCAATATAGTAATGTTTATCAAATTGCTTAATGTGTATGTCAGATTTTTTGATATATAATTCACAGGATTATCCTAAGACCCCACTTTGAACACTGCATCACATTTTCCAACTTCTACTCATTCAGAATTGTAGGTTGTATATTACCTTCATGTATTAACAAAGCTCAGCAACTTCACATTTGAGTTCCTCAGAGAATTTGGGTAAAAGCCATTAGATCACTGTGATTTGTTACTATTCATTTCATTGACTTCCTCTAAAACGTATTTCATTAACACTTTAATTTGAGAAAGTTCCTCAGATTTATCATCCATAAACAACAATTCTTGTACAGCTTTTTTCCTGACCTTCTCTGCAGTGAAGTTAAATGCATGCCATTAATTCAGATTTCCTGCACAATGGCCTTACTACACTCAGTACTTTGATATCAATCTACCTACTTAGCCATCACCTACATTCTCTGGCAAACTTCCCAATTCCAATGTGTGTGAGGGGGGCAGTGGTTATTTGTAGGTTTCTGCTAGCAAGTTTTCCCCCAAGGTGGTTTTGGCTTGTTTCATTGCAATTTTACTTTTAAATGCCATTTTACTTTTTAATGCCAAGTTTACATTTATTTCCATTTTCTTTATTTGGACATGACATACATGTCAGCGAGTTCTAACAGTTTCTCTCTGGTTGGTATTTAACATATTTTCAGTATTTGAAAGTATTCTCCAATTAGTACTTAAGTTTGTAGTTTATTTATATATATCAAGGTTACCTCCAAACATTTTTGTCTTTATGCTGCTTCTTTTGATTATCTTCTTTATACTTTATCCTTCTCACAACCGATCTCTTTACTATTAAAAAGTACAGTGGACCTTTCCAGATATTTTTGTATAACATATTTGGAGGCAACTGAAATCTCTAATCACTGTTTTTTCTGCTTTTGTAGATTCTCTGGTCCCACATTATTCATCTAGGGAATGCTCATTTTCCACCTTTCACAATAAGAACTACAGGCATCCATGTGAAATTGTCAAGTAGAAACTTGACAACAGGCAAGCAAAGGACCCTTTTCATCCAGTATTTCTTCATCCTGTGGAATTCACTGTCAGCATTTAGGTTGGGATTCAGTAGCACAGGACAATAAACCCTTCCCTGCTTATGCATGCCATGTCAGCCTCTAGCAAATATGTGATTCATTTCAACAGATACCTTGTATGACTTAATGGTCCTGTGCATCCACATCATGACTTAGTGTGTCATTTCTATTTACTTTCTATTCCAGCAATATTTATCTCCCTGGTTATCTTCCCTCCATTTTACTTAAGAAATGCCTTTTATACAAATATGTTTATTTAAAACTAACCAGTTTTATTTCTCTATTTGGGGTCCAGACCTGAAATGCAGAGATGAAACTGAACCTCGAAGACATAAATAGGGAGGAATGCAGAGGAGTATCACAGTATTGGTGATTGATTACACAAGGTAAGTGCAATAAGAGTTATTTGAAAAGCTAGAAACATTAGCATTAACTGGGAAAAGGTGTTTATTTACAAGATACTAACTATATCAGATTTATTCCATGTGTAGATCTTATTCTAAAGCAAGAAAAACATACTACAAAATAGTCTCTTTCAAAAAGATTGTATATATATGGCATTAATCAGAAAGAGTGCACTGCAGTCATCAGCCAAATTCCTAATTTCTCAGGTTATAAATATATGTTGCCAGGATTTTTTTTACTAAGTATTTATGAAAATTAAATAGTGTTCATATAACTAAACACTTTACTGACACTAAAATAGGTTTTGTACAGATTGCTGTGTAATTGCAAAAAAGTTAAGGCTGTGTAAGTATCCTCTTTGTCCTACTAACTCAAGTTGTGCAATATTAATTCATCATGAAATGGAAATCTTAAATGTAAATTGCATTTACAATATTGAGCTGGTGAAACCACAAATAACCATCTATAATAGTGAAGTGGTAGGCAAATAACACAGAAATGTAGGTTTATACTATGAACATCATATTTCAAACTATCTTTCAGAATTTGAGTAAAATATAAAATTATACATGCACTTCACTGGCTTTCACTTCCCCAGTATGTGCTATCTTCATGTGATACTTGAAGAAGAAAGATCTCTCTTTTCAGAACACAACACATGATAGTGATTATACAGATATACTGTCATGGTCAGGATAACTATTGAGCAGATATATAGACAGATAGACACACAGAAAGACATCTAACTCTTCTGCAGTCCAGAAATTGTGGTCCATTCAGTTGACAAGTGAGCATGGAATCACAAAAAAATATTTCATCTTGTTTCTCTTCATGGTAACAAGACATAAGAAAAGAAGGAGAGACATATATGTCAGATCAAATGTTCATATAACTCAATATCCTGTCTCTGCCAATGATGAATAATAATACCTGAGGAAGAATATAAGATAAAGCACATAATGGAAATTCTGTGACAAACTCTCCCAACCTAAAGAAAATTTCAGTACAGGGCTGGTCAAATGTCTCTTCCTCAGGTTGAAGTACTCTGACACAGAAAGTCACTTTCCATGTATTTAAAGAAGTCATTATACATGTTTCATGAGTCACATCTCCTTTCTCTTCCTCTTTCCTAATTCTTCTGTATAGTTTTCAGGACTAGAACCCCAGAAGTGTACAAATTATTAAGGATGGAGACATACCAGAGACTTGTACAATGCCATTATGATGTTGTTTGCTTTGTTCTCTATTCCTTTCCTAGCAATTCTTTTCATTTTATGTTCAGCTTTTGTGCACTGTTGAATCATTGGCTCTTTCTAAGCACTGAGATGACTTTTTCACAGAACGATCTATTATACTTCCAAGATCTCTTCCCTCAGTAGAAAGAACTTATTTGGAGCCCATCATTATGTATGTAAAGTTAGCTTTTTCTCCCAGTGTGCCTTACTATCAACATAGAATTTCATCTGGCACTTCATCACACAGTTCCTCTGTATTGTGAAATCTTTTGCAACTCTCCTGAGTTAATTTCCTTTTTCATTTCACTGAATAGATTAGTGTCAGCACACTTCATCACCTTGCTATTCACCTCTTTTTCCAGATCATTTATGAACAGCTTGAACAGATATGCTTAGCAAAGATTCTACTGGAGTCCACCAATGCTCTTTCCCTACAGAAAAAAAATAATAATTTCTTTTTTTTTTTCCTACCATGTGACCATTTATTAATCTAAGATCTTCCCTCTTATCTCATTGCACCTAATTTTCTTTACTAGTTTTGATGAACAATCTTCCTAGAAATCTCTCTTCAGAATGCAACTGAGAAATAACTTTGCAAATTTTTTTCTCTGATTTTGGTCAAAATAAACTTATTTGTGAATTTAAATTTCATTTCCCAGTGCTTTGACCAAATGAATTTTCCATAAAATTACCTAAGTTGACTAAAGTTTAATTATCATACTCATTTCTATTCTCTTTTTGCTTACTCTGGTGCCTGAGAACGATCTTCTTTGATCACCTTTGTGCATTGGCATTATTCAAAATAAATTATCAAATAGTCCTTTCTGATTTCTTTATGTGCTAACATGAATAATAATTTGCAGCCATTCTTTTCCAATTCCTAAATGTAAATCCTATGTCTGTTAGACATTTTCTCTTTCTTTTTTATGATGGCCAATAGATCTACTTGGAAGTAAATCACTGAATCACACTGGACAAATATGATAAAAATTACTCATGTACCCTAGCGATTACTTGCAATGGTATTATACCACTTTCCCTGTTTTTTAATTTTTTTCCCATGAAAATTTAGTAAGTAAAGACTTCTTGCAATATTCAAGGGAAGTAGAAGCTACATTATGCATCCAAGGATAAAGCAATACTCATAAAGCTATCTGCTCTGGAAGTGCTCCAGTGGCTTCTTTGAAATCTCTCTGGTCTTCATTTGGCAAGGAGCTTAACTTTAAGTATGTGAGTGGCTCTATTCAATTAAGAACTTCAAAAAAGTACTTCACAAGAATGAACTTTTTACAAATTGGGCTAAGCAGTGAGGTTACAAAACCAAACCATGGAATGTGCTTACATGGCAGTGGAGGGAAGCTCACAGTGCTTTCAGTTTCAACACCCTGACATGACTGCAGTCCACACAGTATCATTACTTGGAAATCATTTGGTGGTGAGATGATAGATTCTAGTTGAGAAGACTTTATAAATCTCTAGCAAAGACAAAGGCATGGAATGGTCAAATCCCAGCACATCTAGAAGTACCAGATCAAAACCAAAGAATGCAGAATAGCTTACAAGCTTTATCTTTAGCTTAGCTGTAAACCCAAAAATGCTCATGGCAATGGTCTCTATATAACTGGAAGCATATCATGATTTTTTTTTTGCCAGGATGTCACTATGAACTGCCGTTTACTGAAGAAAACATAGAATTGAATTGGCTGGGTTGGAAGGGACCTCAGAGATCATCAAGTCCAACCCTTGATCCACTACCGCTGCAGTTACCAGACCATGGCACTGAGTGCCACATCCAGTCTCTTTTTAAATATCTCCAGGGATGGAGAATCCACCGCTTCCCTGGGCAGCCCATTCCAATGCCTGATCACCCTCTCAGTAAAGAAATTCTTTCTAATGTCCAACCTAAACCTCCCCCGGCACAACTTGAGACCGTGCCCTCTTGTCTTGCTGAGAGTTGCCTGGGAAAAGAGACCAACCCCCCCCTGGCTACACCCTCCTTTCAGGGAGTTGTAGAGAGTGATGAGGTCTCCCCTGAGCCTCCTCTTCTCCAGGCTGAACAGCCCCAGCTCCCTCAGCCTCTCCTCATAGGATCTGTGCTCGAGTCCTTTCACCAGCCTGGCTGCCCTCCTTTGGACCCGCTCCAGGACCTCAATCTCCTTCCTGAACTGAAGGGCCCAGAACTGGACACAGTACTCAAGGTGTGGCCTCACCAGTGCTGAGTACAGGGGCAGAATCCCTTCCTTGGACCTGCTGGCCACGCTGTTCCTGATCCAGGCCAGGATGCCATTGGCCTTCTTGGCTACCTGGGCACACTGCTGGCTCATGTTCAGCTTCCTGTCAATCCAGACTCCCAGGTCCCTTTCTGCCTGGCTGCTCTCAGCCACTCTGTGCCCAGCCTGGAGCTCCCCATGGGGTTGTTGTGGCCAAAGTGCAGGACCCAGCACTTGGCCGTGTTGAACCTCATCCCGTTGGAATCAGCCCAACTCTCCAGTCTGTCCAGGTCCCTCTGCAGAGCCCTCCTGCCTTCCAACTGATCGACACTTCCCCCCAGCTTAGTGTCATCTGCAAACTTGCTGATGATGGACTCAATCCCCTCATCTAAATCATCTATAAAGATATTAAATAGAACTGGGCCCAACACTGATCCCTGGGGGACACCACTGGTGAGCGGCCGCCGACTGGATGCAGCACCGTTCAGCACCACTCTCTGGGCCCGGCCCTCCAGCAGTTCCTAACCCAGCGCAGAGTGCCCCTGTCCAAGCTGTGGGCTGACAGCTTTTTCAGGAGAATGCTGTGGGAGACGGTGTTGAAGGCTTTGCTGAAGTCCAGGTAGACCACATCCACGGTCTTCCCCTCATCCACCAGGCGGGTCACCTGATCATAAGAGGAGATCAGGTTGGTCAGATAGGACTCAAAAAGTATCACAGAGAAAGCAAGGCACCTTCATTACATGAAAATCCAAGAAGATACTGAAATTTTAAAAGAGTGTATATGCATACAGCACAGCAGCTCAGGGAAATAGTCACAGCCAGCAATTATTCCCTTTTGGACTCAGAACATTATAGACCTGGTCCTTCATGCATAGTAGATGGTGCTGTTATGAATTAGTAGTCTGCCCAAGTTCTAACATTTCTTTTATCTGCTAAAAATAGCAGCCATACTATAGAGGAACTCTCTCATGAGTTATTGGTTCAGTTGTTTGCTAATCTTAGAAAATATAACACGGATAGGTCTCTCTTTTCCCTGCCCCACAGTGTTATGCCTACTTCTTGCATTACATACTTACAATGTTGCCTTATCAAGGTGCTACAGGTCACTTTCCAAGCTAAGTCTCCATAATAAGAATACCACTCCTTCTGCAACACCCACCAAAAGGAAAATTCACTACCTGAATTAACATTGCAGTTTCTCAAAGCACAGAGACACGTTTTCTTTCTTCTTGCTCAAAATAAGATGGAGTAAAACTTAGTAACAAATAAATCAGTTCAGAAATCCAAGAAAATGTACCATTACTAGTCTGCTAAAAAAAAAACAAGCCAAAAACTGAAGCACAATGTTACCTCCGAAAACTTAAATATTCACTATTCCTATACCCTCAAGCTGCTTCGCTAATCTTATTTTAATTCAGTACAATTCAAATATTTAAAAGACTATGTTTGCACATTATGAACATGAACCTCACAACACTAAAGGTTTTATATCGAGAGCTGAACTTTCTGTGACCACTATTCTTCCAGAATTTTTAAAACATATTTAGTTTTTCCATTTTTTACTAGCCAGATTATTTGTACATCTTGTACTTTCATGTTTACACTTTCAAAATTGCCAAAGATACCAAACACAAATCACTTCTGAATGTAATACTTCTTTGTGTTTCTGCTTTCCAGATAAGCCAGTGAAGAAAGCTGGAAAAAGTAATGTTGCCTTTTATAGACAAAATATAAATATGATTTGTAAAATGGGATGCAGAGGTTTCTTTGTTTCAGTTACTGAAGCATCGCAAAGGAAAGATGAACTGGTAGTACAGCTTTATGTCTCTGGTCACAGCATTTATAATAATAAATAACAATAAATTGAGCTTAGTCAGTTTGCTTTCACTCTTTGTAACAAGAGAAATATTTAACTTCAGAATCTGCTGCAAGAGTGTTTCTTCACAGTAAATTCAGGACTTTTAGTGACAGAAATTATTCTATAGTGCTTTACTCCCTACAGGGCAAACTAAACTTGTCACTCAGTCCAGACCAGATAGTCTTTCCAGCTATGAAGGGAAGCTAGAAGAAATGTTCTGGTTAATGACATCAGTGCCCAAGCTTCCTTTTGCTTTCCTAAAGAGATTCCCTCTTTGCTTTCAGACCATAGAGATTAGCTGTACAATTTCCAAAACACAAAACACTGAAAGACAGTCAAGTGCAATTATTCACCTGTTCCTCTCAAACCACCAGTGACCTTGACCGCTCAGTTTTCTCAATAGAAAAATAAATAAACATATATCTCAGGGTTCTCCAGTTCAGAGAGGAAAAAAAAAAAATTAAAAAGCAGTAACTCACATGAAGAAGGTTCAAAAAGGCACAAAATGAGGGTATATACAAAAAAATATGGGGGGAAGTGACATGGAACGAAACAGAGAACAAACTTGCTTCATTTCTTTTTCTCATGCTTTCCAGAGGAACTGCTGCAAAGTAAGCCAGAAGTCCAAACACACGGCACCTCGACTCCCAGTATCTGTTCAGTTTCAGAAGAAAGGGAAAAACATAAAGGAAGGAAAAAGGATGAACTCTTCAGACTTACATAGAAACAAGGATAGAATACATCGAAGCACTGAGAGGTGAGCTGGCAGGGGAGGTGGTAAGGGGGTGGGGCAGGGGGGGGAGGGGGAGTCTTAGGGATGATGAAGTAAAATGAGGTAATGCAATGATGAAAATTCAGTGTCATCATGAATTGAGCTATGAATTGAGTGAGTTCCTTCCAAAACAACCCAACAATAAATATACAGCAGTCACAGGGTTTTACTAAGATCAGCTGAACTTTGCATCTTAATGGAAAAATATTTCTTTCTGATGAAAAAAATCTTTCTGGTGAAGATGCAAAGAGAAATAGGGAATTTATGAGCACCTATTATTATTTTTCAACCCCATATTCTCAAAAGTAGAAACGCCTGAGCCGGTACCTGAATTCTTTATCATTATCCTTCCCAGGAGCTTAAAGAGTCTAGTAATTCTGGACAGAGTTACCACATGCAATTAAATACTTCAAGAGCTCTCATAGAGGCATATGGCTTCCATAAATACCAGAGAAGTAATCTTTATTAGTTTCAATTTTGGAAGCTGCTGCTGATCATTCCAGACCTGCACTTCTATTGTCACCCACCAGTCTATGCTTGCCTCCAGGCCTGTATTTTGCCTTGAGTAGAAGTGATCTAAGACACAGACTTTCAAATACAATTGTTCTGTGTGCTCCTCTTCCACACTCTGTCCTTGCTCTCCATCATTGTATTGATGCTTCAGCACTACAAGCAGCTGCCAAAACTACTGGAAAAGCTGTTCAGTGTTGCACTTAAGCCATCTTGCAGATATACAAAGAAGCATCACACAGGTAGTGCTGTTGTTGCAATAAGCATCTTTCCATGTTGACCAGAACCAAATTAAATACCTTTAATGTTTGCTATTAAAAATACACACTTGGAATAGAGAGAAGTCAATGGAAATTATGTCATTTGGCCTCAAATTGAAGAATTCCTATTAATTCTTGCAGATTTACAGTTTTGTCAAACCTCTGCCATAGTAACACAATAAAGAGACTGAGATAACTTTATCTGTTATAGTTTTTTCAATGTACAATTTTATGTAATTATGGAAATTGTATAACTAATTAAGAATAATCTATAGAATGAAAACTGTTCACCTAAAAGCCCTGTACAATATACTACTAATTAATTTAGGGTAATAAACTATTCTAAATCTTAAGTTATTGGCCAAATTAATTATTCACTGTGAATTGTTCACCCCCTAGTAATCAAAGTCTAATCTGCTGTCCCTCCAAAGACAAAGTCAGTAGAAGAATGCAAATTAATCTGGAAACTGAAATAACCATTGATTCAACTCTCTGGAATATGTAACAATACAAATGGACAGTTTCTTTTTTTCTTCATGAAGACTATATTAATTCACTTGATGAAGATAATCTAAAAAGCAGAAATACTAAAAATAAAATAAAAGGCAGAAAGACAGAAAAGTTCTTCTCCTGCAACAAAAAAGCAATATTCTGCCTAAGCAGAGTTCATTCTAAACAGTATATGCCCTTACAGTTCTGTTCTGGTATTATAATCCTCTTTGCTTTCTCACTTATCCACTCAGATCACTTACATAGCTTAAATTCTCTAGGTATTTTATTGAACAAATACTCTTTCTCAAGACTTTCAGTGAAGGAATTTGAATCTGTTTTAATTTCACTTTCACTTGGAGAGATAATTTTGGACGATGCTGCAAGACAAGCAAAAACTGATGTCTGAAAATAGTTATTATGTGCATCTCCAAGGATGAAGACCCCTGAGGCAACATAGTACTTGCTAAAATGATGCTGAACACGTCTTATGAATTCATACCAGAAATACAGTACCGTGAACTAAGTGGGCATGGTTAGGTAGTAGTAACTTTACACTGAATCCAAGCAGGGGCTTGGATTCGTAGAGTTATTTTTGTTCTCATTTTCTATTATTCTGTAGTCAATTGAGCAGCTCTAGCAAGTTCTACCCTAGGTGTTATACCCATTCATCTTATTTCTCATCTCTCCTCCAAGCTAAAGATGGTGTCCCCACCTTCTGTGTGTTCCTTACTGTCCAGACACTAACAGAGAACCATGCAGTCGCTCACTCCCCACTCCCCTCCCTTTGGGATGGGGAGGAGAAAATTCATCTGAAACCTCACGGATCAAGACAAGGACTTGGAGGGTTTCACTCACTAATTATGGGCCCAGGCAAAACAGACTCAACCTGGGGAAAAAATCAGCTCAATTTATCATTAATCACGTCAAAACAGGGCAAAGAGAAAACACAAACCAGAGCTTCAATACCTCACCCCACCCCTCCCTTCTTCCCGGGCCCAAATTACCTTGTTCCCGCTATTTTTACCTCCTCCCCCACAGTGGCACAGCGGAACAGGGAGTAGGGTTTACAGTCCATTCATCACAGGTTGTTTCAGCTGCTCATTACTCCTCAAGGAGACGAATTCCTCACACTCTTCCCCCCGCTCCAACGCGGGGTCCCTCTGACGGGAGTGCCCTTCAGGAACCCCTCCGACATGAGTCCCTCCCACAGGTGCAGTCCCTCAGGAACTGCTCCAGCCTGGGCTGCACACAGAGTCACGGCTGCTGCGGGAGCAGTCACCTTCCCTGGCACGGGGTCCTCCACAGATCTAGGTCCACTTGTATTCCACTGTTTCCCTTCAAGGTTTTTAGGATCACATCTGCTCCACCACGGTCTTTCATGGGGTGCTCCAACATGCACCTGCATGGGCTGCAGGTGGACAGACTGCTGTCTCACCACAGATGTAGTGGAACCTCTGCTCAGGGACCTTCTCCCCTTCTTCCTCACCAGCCTTGGTATCTCTGCTCCTGCACTGCTCTCAGCTCTGTTTTCTCTCCTCCCCCTCTCCTATACTCTGATGTCTTAATAGCAGCTCGATTCCCCTTCTTTAGTATGTTAATTGTAGAGGTGCATCCATTGCCACTGATGGGCTCAGCATTAGCCAGAGGTGGATTTATTTTGAGCCCAGGGAGCTTTCAGCAGCTTCTCACAGAAGCCACTCCTGGAGTCCCTCCCCTGCTACCAGAATGTTGCCACCACAACCCAAGATACACTTTTTCATGTTGAAATACATCTGTCTCCAGGCATATCCTCTAGCTTCCCTCGCTGGGAGATTTCTCATTTTCTATATTCCTATTTGTCCCTTCCTATTGTTCAGCCTATACTGATTTATACAAGTTTTGAAACAATTGCTTCTATTAAGAAAGAATAAAATCTTCATTTAAAAAATGGCAAAATGTGATGTTTCTACCATTTTGAAGCTTTTTCAAATCAATTTTAAATCCTGAAACTAATAAAATATTTCTCTCCCACAACCAGTTTCAGCCCCATCAAGGTTATTCAACTAAGCATGGTTTAATTGAAAGTTACTTTGATCTACTCTGTCTTGTAGATTATTTGTGTTTTGACACATCTTCTTACCTTTTTTTTCCAGTTTGCTTGTTCTAAAAATTTTATACTAATTCAAGTGAAGTATTTATTTTACTGATTAAAATGCAAATAGTTTTATTTTTCATCACTTGCACAACCCATAAGTCAGACTACAGTCATAACTGAGTTCCATATGCAGTATCATTGTCTTTCAGATAATTAATTTTTAGTTTGTGTATAACACTTAAGCAACTGTTGGTATTTTTGCCATGTATTAGAACACAATGTGAATTTCTCCATGATAATAAGATATTCAGATTTCAAAATTTTCAAACCTTACCTCCAATAGTAAAGGCAGCAAGCTCTATGCTTAACAAAATACTGAGAAACAGTAAAAGATTCATTCTTTATTACACTTCAAATCCCCTATTGGATGAAAGCTTAAGGTTAACACCAGTGGCTTGGAGAACTGAGCCGTAAATTAAAGCTTAGAACTATAACAAATGTTCTCCTGAAAATCAGATCCTACAAAAGGATCAGCTCCAAATACAGACAGTTCAGGAAGTTAGCTCCATCCAATATCATCCCTTTAGAGTGTAAACTCTTGCTATACAGAATGCATGAAGTGTGAGTCACTGGGTGTCTACAGAAGCACAATAAATATCTGCAGAAAATCTTTCTGACTAAGCAAGTGCCAATTACAACAAACCCTTTCTTTTTGAAATTTAATTTTGATAAAAAAAGAATTTATTGTTGAGATAATAGGAGCAGACTGGTTTGTCTGTAACTGACAAGATTAAAAATTCAGCTACATAGATACCTACAAAATTATGCAAACTTTCATATAAATAAAACTAATTTAAACAAAAAAGTTAAGTGTGTACTTCCCTTTGCATTTAACATGATGTGTTAAAAAACCTTTAAAACATAAAACCTGAAGAACAAAACCTTTTTCAAATGAAGTTGGTTTCAAACCCATTATGAAAAATTGCATCTGTGTCCATGCTAGATTCAATAAGCACTGAGGTGCAAGCCTATGATTGTAACTTTTTTTTGGTTTCTGTAGATTGGTTTTGTAGATTGTCCAGGTTAGAGAAAGTTATTTACAAGCTAGACATTTGGAACACGAGCAAATAAACTCTGTATCCCCTAGTGCGAATCCATGTGATGGCATAACTTGTTTCCTAGGATTGTTGGAAAACATTGCTAGATTAAAAACCCACAAAGGAATCTAACCTATTACTTTGTTTTCTGAATTTCAGGACCGCAATCTACAAACGATGAGCTCTTTTATCAAAGGCAAAAGGCTTCTGAGCAGAGAGATTTTTATGTAATAAAAAATAAAGCCACCTCCTTTCCCAGCCTCTTGTGTTTTCATCCCAGCCTTTAGCAATTTTAGCTGAGGATTCACAGGGATGCAGGTGCCACAGTCTTGTACTCACATTTCCCTGCAATAAGAGCTGCATTCTTCACATGGTCTGCAACACCTGTGACACAGCTGCAAGGCTCTCTCCCACACCCTAACACTTGCTTCAAATACCCTGCTGGCTTCTTTCAGCAGCAAAAAACAGTGCCCACTGCACTGTTATGACTTCTTTTATGACAGTGAAAAGTGAGGGCTTGCAGCAGGAGGACCATTCATTCTGCACTATTTAGTGGCAGCCCTTTTTTTGGTGCCTAATGTTCCACGACCCATAAGCATTAAAAGAACTGCTAAGAAGCTTTTGATCAGCTAAAAGGTATATTTTTGAGCCACAGGCACGCAAAAGAACGTACTGGAGAACAAAAGTGGTTCGTGTAATGAGGAGAATACAGCACATCAGGTAATAAAACAACAGAATAAAAGCATAACCTGCCTTAGAGGCAAATTTTTGCATGGTAAAACCACCACTCCCTTTGTGGCAAAGCTACAGAGACAGTTAGTCCCAGAGATAAGAACAGCTGTCCTCTCCTGGAAAAGCTGCTTGACCTGAAGGTTACAACTCTGATGCAGGCGACAAGTGAAAAAAAAATCATGTCATGTTTTGTATTAGTCCATTAGTGCCTGGTTTCCTCTGGATTTCCAAAAATCCTCTGAGAAATAGACTTTCACAGAACCAGCGTCAGGGTTAATCCCTCGTGAATGCATCAGTTTGGAAGATTAGCAGAACAGTCTGAGCCCCAGGCAATGGCAATACTGTGTCAAGCCCATATCTGGTGGCCTACGAAAAAAAGAAATGGGACACACAGGCACAGTTTCTCCCTTCATCCTCCTTCATTCACTTCCTTTCCCACCAGCAAAGGAAAGGTTATTTTAGTAAGGCAAGGCTGGAAGAGGTATCAGGAGACAGGAAGTCTCTAGTGCAGCCCTTTCCTCAAAGCAGCATCACCTCTGAGCTCAGACCAGGATGCTCAGGACTTTGTATCCAGTCAGGTCTTGAAAACCCCCAAGGACAGAAAGCACAACCACCCTGGGCAGCCTCTTGGTGAAAAAATAATTTTCTTGTGTTCAGTCTGTACCTCTCCTCTTTCAGTTTATGCCCACTGTCTCTCAAACAGCCTGGCTGCATCTTCTGATTAGCCTACACATGGGTACCAGTGAGCTGCTGTGAGGTCCCCTCAAAACCATGTTTTCACCAGGCAGTGAACAAGCCCTGGACTCTTGGACTCTCCTTGCAAAGTTAATGCTCAAGCTTTGACCATCATGGGGGCCCTTTGCTGAATATTCTGCTGTTTGGGTCTTTCTTCAAGGAGTCCAAAGTTTGACAGTGAAACAAGGGCTACTGAGTGTTGAATAAGGGAGGCCCTTTCCCTCAGCCTTCTGTTTGTGCTCCTGTCTGTGCAGCTCAGGAGGCTGCTGGCATCCTTGCTGCCAGGGCATAAGGCTGCCCCATGCTCAGCTGCCCACCAAAAAACCCCAGAGAGAGCTGTTCCTCTGCCAGTCCCACCCCAGGCTGGGCTGCTGCAGGGGTGTTTCCATCCCAGGGACAGTTCTGGGTGTTTCTTCTCATTGAATTAACAGCATGCTAAATTGGATAACTGAGACCACCACCAAGAGAAGGAACTGAAGCCTCTTGGAATAGCTTTCTACACAGAAAATTCACTAATTTTCAACAGGGTCAGAGCAGTGGGAGCAGCCCCTGTCAGAAAAGTCCTGATGCACCCACAGCACCTGCAGAACCAGCTCCAGTCACTGCCCCTGGCAAACCAAAGATGGGTACAGGCAACAACTCAAAGCCTTGCTTAAGGCTCTCAAATGAAGTAGCAATGGCAGCCCCAATAAGCAGAGTCCAATGAGTAGCTCGGGGAGAAAGCAATCATCTTGTTAGCCCTTAATCTGACAAGAGCCCATCCTGAGAGCTGAACATGATTAACAGCTATTCTAAGGTACCTCTGTGTAATCAGGAAGTGCTCTGACAACAACTCCAGGAAGAGATTAAGGTCTTTTCTCTGCCTGCAAAATATATAAGTCCTCCTTCAGTAAGCTCAGGAAGGGAAACATTTATTTTGCAAGCTGCTCATGCTCTCGGAAGCAGTGGTTGGAATTTTCCAGTGACAAATCTTCTTAACCAGCCCTATGGACAAATGGGACATGTTGATTCAGATCTAGTGTAACACCCTTCAGATGCACAGACTGAGCAGCTTGTGTGTGCTCAGCAAGCAGCCAGGAGGCAGTGGATCCCTCCTGCTTTTATCAGGCCATAGGACCAAAGTCCTGCTCCTTCCCTTACTCCACTGTTGCCTCCCAGCACATCCTGGGGCAGCCTGGACACAGCCACATAAGGAGGCATCAGTACTGAGCCTAAGGAGCTGCCCCTTGCCTGTACGAACCATTGCCCTGAGGAACTCCCCCATCCCAGCTGCCTCTAAAATACAAGTTAGAGGAGACCCAGCTGCCTGGACAAGTTTCTTTTGTTGCTAAAGCAACCATTTTCTCTTGCCTCACTTGGCCCTGCCACCTCCTGCATAGCCTCTAAAAAGAGATTTGAAGGGTGGGGGGAGTGGGAGGAGGAAAGCTCCTATGGAAGAGGCAATCTGCGGGGGAAAATCCATTTAGATCCATACAAACTGCACAGCCAAAAATATCCTCAAGGCTTTTTTAAATAAACAACCACTTGAGCATTCAATACTGAACCTGGAAGAAACCAGAAAGGAAAAGAGAACCAGGGGCAATACAAGCTACAGCGTATTTCCCTTTGAGATTTGTTTCTCCAGAAGGCAATGCCACATATTTAATCACTGCACTACTCCAAGAGAATTAGTCTAGTTCTTTTTTGTTGTTGTTTTTTAGTCCAGTATTTTGCTGTTCCAGCTGATGAAGCTAGTAACAGATTTCAGTAGCAAATTTTGTAAATGTACTAAGTTTTACTCAGTAAAGGTTGAAACTACGCTGTATAATTCCCTGCAACTGCAGTAATCATTTAATGTCTTTTATTCAATGATACCAACAGACCAGCCTATGTTAAAAGCTGGCTTTCATAAAAATGAGACCATTTCTTGACTTGGCAAATAGGATGGAAGAAAATATTTCCAAATGAGGTAATAAACAATTAATTTCAAAGACCAGATCAGCAATATATCATAAATAAGAGATTATGATGTAAATATAGTGTAGCTGCACCTATAAAGGGTGTTTTAATTGGTAAAATAACTCAACCAAAAAAATTATTGTAAAAAACAATGCAAGCTTAAGGAGAGGTCTACTTCCCAGTTTGTTATGTTAAAATATTATTGCCATTCTGTTCCTCCTCTACTGGAAAAAATGTCACTGATGTCCACAGGAAGGCCATCAAGTCCCAGACATGTAACCAGTTTACCTTGCAGAGCACTAATGGTTTTTTACCTCAGACCTGTACTCAGTAAATGCTGAGGATTGTTCACAGTGTAAAAATCCCTTTCGATGTATCACAGGCACACATAAAATTTAAAGATTGACCTCTCAAAACTCTGCATTTCCCTATTGTTTCCTCTATTTTGCCTTTTTGCAAAACATCCTGTGCAAACAACATCTTGCCTAAATAATTTCCTACAGTGAAGGGAACTGTGCAGCAGGCTGGCATGTACTTCACCAGAAAGGATTAAGGAAGACCCAGAGCTGCCATGATCATATATAAACAAACAAACAAGCAAACAAATAAATAAATAGAGTTCTTAGCCTTTCATTATATAGGGTCTTCTAGTTTTGTTAGATGGTGCTTTAGGAACACAAAGTCAAGAAGTCTCCCTCCTTATTAATGCTGGTCCCTTGAAGCCACTGTTGTCATTCCTGAGCCCTCAGATACAAAACCTAACCCTGTGGACACACAGCCCATTATTTTTTTGATTTTTGCAAACTGCATGTCCTGGGTATTTGGGTGTTTCCTAGTCTTGCAGCAGCTGGGCTTTAGGGATCACTATCCTTTCCTTTGGGGAACATCCTGGTATTTGAAACCACCCATTGCTGAAGTACACATTGCACAGAACATCCCTCTGAGGAAAAATATAATAAAATTAAATTAAAATTGTCCTATCTAAGCTCAATGTCCTGTATAGTAAGCTGCACTCATTGCCTCATATTCTACCACTCTGCATCTCCACGAAGAGTCTGGCTCTGTCTTTTCTGTAGCTGTGCAGTAATTACCCTTCTGCACAGAGTGCTCCAGTCAGATTCAATTTCTCTCTCTGCCAGGTGATTCATCTTTACCAAATCCAGAAAAATAGTTTTAATATTCCTCCCACTAAGTTATGAACTGGCTTGTACAGTGAACTGGCCTTCTTCAGCGGACCAGGTACTATTTTTGTATTTAATATTCTGCTTGGACAATTTCAAGTAGAACTTTTCTCATATTTCAGCAGGAATTGCTTCTATCCAGTGAACCTTCTATTTTACATAAGTTTGTAGAGCAGCAGAAGCAAAAATATAAATGTGATTCATGCATGCATCTTTTTGCTGTTTTTTCACCAAAATAAGACACATGATAACCAACAATTTGAGGTGACTGTGAGTTTGAGATTGCTGGCATCCCAAGTCTTTGAGGAATAAGTTTTCTATTGTAGAAATTCTCATCCTGAATTTTTTCTGTGGCTGACTTTAAGTTAGCATTGGGTTTGTTCACATCTTGAAGGCTTTTTCATTACTGATTAAACAGGTATTTGGCCTGGTGACAGCACTGACTGTCAAGGAGATCCTGACAAAGTGTCTTAACAAAGAAGATCACTCACTGGGGAAATGACAGCAGTTTTAATGTCTATTTAATCCTTGTCTGTTTATTGAAAATTGAAAGATGATAATTAGTGCAAAACAAGATGGTGCTTTTGCAATTTGGACAGCTGGCCACTATAAATTTAAGACTATTATTTCACACAGGCCAAAAAAAGCTCTCTGGTGATAACTCCATTCAGATAGTGCTGACCTAGACTAGGACATAAATCAATGCCCTAGAGGTGAAAAGCTTCAAATCCAGTTAGTATTTCACTAAACAGTTCATCCTCCCATCCTCAGGATCCTTGGAAGTTGTAAATATCAAGGTGCTAACACAACATGGATTGAAGAACACATTTTCACACATCTGTCAGTATCCTGTACTGGTCAGCTTATTAAGATTGCCTGCACGTATCAACAGAGAAAGAAGTATTTGGCCATCCAACTGCAAAAAGAGTTCACAAAAATTAATGGCAGCTATAAAAATCTCATCATTTTATTTAGACTGAGTCTATTCTTACCATGAGCTTAGGAATGTGACAGCTATATGTGCTGTACACAGGATGAAAAATGCGCTGTAGGCTGTAGCATAACTACAACTCCATGAAACTTTCTGGGAAAACTTTTTTTTTCTTCTTTTTCTTTTTTTCTTTTGCAGAGCATTCCCTAAGCAGAAAACCAACCAATTAATTAATTCCTGTTGAATCAATCAAAATGCTTTCAACAAATATCTGCTTCAATTTGCAACTTTTTATAGACTATTTCACTTCAAAATGCAGAAAAATCCTTTTTTTTTTTTTCAAGTTTAAAACACTAAAAAATCAAATTATTTCCTTTTGATTTTAGACACAATAGTTTTTAACTTTAGTAAAAACCCACAATGTTTTGGTGTCTGATTCTTCTGACACATTTTATATTTTCAGTAGCCCTGGTCAACCAAGAGCACACCTCTTGCCAAGCATTCCCCATTCCTCTGCACAGTCCAAATTTGCCACCACTGTTAAAGACTGCTTTGATAAACCCATTTTTGTAAGAGTTTCCAGCATAATTCTGTGTCAAAAAAATTAAATAAGTAAATTATAATATGATAAAAATTATAATAATAATGTATAATATAATATCTTATGTATAATGTATATGTATATGTAATATGTATAATATGTAATATGTATAATAATAACTCCTGATGACTACGGCTTGGTATATTGCTGCCAGTTACCTTAAGCAAGCTGGGGAGCTGACTTTATGTTGTTACCATTTCAGTGAAACAAAAATATTGAAGAACTGAAAGAGGGCACTTTTGGAGGGGATATCTTTTGAATGAACTTATTGCACTAAATTGCTCTTCACCAGAGCATTTGCATGTCATAAGACACTCAGATGGATCAAGCAGCAAGTACCACTCTGTCCCATTCTCATGCACAGCATGGTGAAGCTGACTAATAGAAGTTGCCTTTAATTTGCTAAATGTGAAAATGCTCAGTCAGCATTAACATTTCATCTTTTGCAGGGAGGAAAAGAGAGAAAGGATGAAAAGGGCACCTAAAATGAGCCCTCATTATTTTGGTATCACATTTTGGGGCCAATCTCCTCTGGCACTGAGTAGCTGAACTCTGCTGAATGAATTAATTCAAAAGAACTTTTTGTTAGATACATATGAAAAACTTTCAGGCCACAGCAAAGTATCTTCATAGAAAAGGGTATGGTTTATATGCCTAAACAATAGGAACTGAGACACTGATATTACTCCGTAATCACAGATTCTCAGAGATATTCTTCAAAAATGAGACCATTACCTGAACTACTTTATTTAAATATATATATGCCTATAGATGTCTGAATATATTCTCTCTATTCCACAGAGATAGGCACTTAAAAATCACTTAAAATCAGATCAGTTCACATGTTGTTTCCAGCTTACAGTTATGGAGAAAATCTAATAGTAAAGGAATTTCCTTTAATTTACGCTTTACCCTTTGAACTGCTTTACTGTGTAGATTCATCTGGATGCCTCTCAAACCAGCTTTCACTCTACCAAAGCCAACACAGCTTTGCCTTCATTTTTCCTTTCCAAAACACTACTGAAATAATCTTTTCTAAATACTGAAGTAGCCAAAACTTAGAATCATTACAAACATGAATCTTGACCTCCATCCTACTGGGAAATGTTCCATTTTTCACAGGAAAGTCAAGACTAGAAAGTGACTAGATGTTCTCCCTGACCAAAGAGGGAACCAGCTGGTTTTTTGTCATTCTTCAGTGACTCTACATCAAACCCTTCTTCTTCAGCCTCCTTTAGATAAAATGCTTTACTGAGGACTAGAAGTTTTCCAACTAGAGGAAAATCCAAGACCTTGAGATCTGTTTTAGAAAGATATTTTTAAAATTCTTCTTCCCATCCTTGAGATCCTGAAAAAGAATCCTTCATATCTTTATTTTGAAGAGAGGATTGAACCTTCACTGCAGAACAGATTTGCAAGTATTCTGCTGCAGACAGACAATGCAGTAAAATTTTCCCAGTTAACAAAAGGCATACCCTTGACATACACACTGCTTTTTTATTACAGCATTGAAAATTAATTCTTTGCCCAGGAGGCTTTCATGGCCCTGCCATAAAAGTTATGAATGTCCTGAAAGGAAATGTTTAGATTATCTGAAGATGCTGTCAAGCAAATTAAGCCTATTGTTGAATGTCTGCATTTCACTGTCAGGCACCTACCAGCTTCACTGGGACTATCTGCTAAAAACCAAAAACAAACAAAAAAACCAAACCAAAAAACAAAACAAATAAACCACTGGACAGTAAATTAACCACGATTATAAGATACATTCTATAAGAAAATACTGGATTAATTCAAACTTTCGAAATCTTGAGGAAGACACATAGATCTTGCATGCACTAAGGTAATCAAGATTCATTCTCCCACATATCTTTTTTTATGTCCTCACAGTTTGACCTAATAATGGAAAAAAGAATTTTTCATGGTAAAACATTTCTTAAGATACAAATTAGTTCAGCAAATACAAAGAATGCTCACAAAAAAAAAAAAAAAAAAAAAAAAAAGGTTTTCCCATTGTTAAAAGCATACCACTCCATTTTAATGTACAAAAAGTAAAGTTATTGGAGAGAAAGTCAGGTCCCTCAATGGAAATATGATTTGACATTTATTTGACAGAGGTCTCATCCTGAGAAGATCACACAGTCTGTTACACCTTACCGTTTTAAACAAAGTTCTAAGCTCCAGTTTCATTTCAGCCCTGATAAGACCATCCTCTTTCACACCATCAATTTTTAAATAGAACAGTGCAAAGAAATCAATGGGGAGCTCTACTTAATAATTAATATGGCACTACACACTGCACAGCTGCCCTAAGATTTGCAGTAAATGGCTGCTATTATCAATCACAGTAATTAGACTTCCACAGTAAATTCGTATATTCGTATATAGAGTTGTGTAAAAGACCCAATTCATTGAATTTATTGTTATTTGTTTTAGATAATTTTCATGATTTATCCATTCCAAGCACACAAGGAGACATAGCTGCTGCTATTTGTTTTCATCAGTACTACAACATAACATATGATTTATTTCATTCCTTAGTGCAAAATAACTATATGTGTTATTAAAAGTATGAAGACGACAGATTTTTGGTAATTCCTGAGTAACAGCTGAGAACTCTGCTAGTTCAACACTGAATAGATCCAGAAGAATGAAAATGAGAGATTTACTCATATGTTCATTAGGGGAAAGTTGTTCATGAAAAGATAGGTGACACAAAGGGTTAAAATGCAAAAGCTCTTCAGTACTGAGTGTAAATCAGAATGAGCTTTACTATTCTCGTGCCACTAATACAAAGGAAGACGGTGAGTTTCAGAAGTTTGTCACAACTGATAGCCTGCTCCATAGATATATCTTACTGACACAAAAGAAGATTATTCCAGGGCAAAACTATCAGTTATGTGGGAAATTCCTACACAAAAGAAACATCAGCCAATTGTCAATAGGCTCTGGCTAGTAAGTTACAAAAGAAAGTAAAAAAATGTTGCAAATGTCTTTTCACTGAAGATCAAGTGAAGCTTTTTACATATATTTATATAAATTAGACAAGTATTAAAGGGTTTCTACTACTTTTATATTTAGATTCTGTCATTATAAAAACAGTGAAGCTTATTAGCATGGATCTTAAAAATTTTGAATTCGAGCTTTAAGTCATGATTATTCTACCAAAGTAAATTATTTTATAAGGAAGAGCAAGAATTTTAATAAGCATTTTTTTATAATTGATTACATTTTGAAATTAGAACAACTGGTTCATAGAAAATTAAAAGAATAATTTGATCAAGCAACAGAAAAAAACTAGTTTAATGATGCCAATGCATATTGTAGGAGAGATGGAGTAATACATATACTTTTCTGCAACTTAAAAATATCATCCCACTGACTGTGATATTGAAAACAAAACTATTATAAAGTATTGAACATTTTGAATATTTATGGAAGCTATCTTACCTTCAGGTATGTATTTGGACCTTTTGAAGGCTGCTGTCAGCTTCGCGAAGTAGAACACAATGCTTGCCCTCTGCCAGTACCAACACAAAATTACCCCCAAAAGTGTGGATTCCTCCTCTTCTAAAACCATTCCCGAGATCTCATTTTGCATTTTTTTTTTACTGGTTTGCATTTTATTTTGTAAGATAAAATGAGCATTTAGCAGCAGGACTGATCTGCTGCGTGTGTCTTTCTTCTCATAACTGTTGTGCTGACATTTTACACACACCTCTACGCATAAACACAAACGTCAGGCTGAAATAAAAACCCAAGACAGTAAACATCTATCAAAGCTATAAGAAACTGAAAATGAGGTCCTATGACAGGACCTATTAGAGAATTTGACAACAGGCAGAGCTGGGAATCCCATTAATGGTATATACACATACATAGTATATGACACAGTCATTGTTTATGATGACTAAAACTAGTCCATGGCAGCAGAGAATCAAGCTTTATAACTTTAAAAGTCCTTTTCTGCATTCCTTCCTTAGCCTCCATAGAAACATTTAACCCTGCATGAGATGTGACATGTTGAGATTTCACAGGGAATGGCTTGTTTTGGGAACAAGTGGTTGATGGGAGTTGTAGATCAGGCTTGTAATAGAAGCGAGCTTCAAGCTTTACTGTGCGATAGCTGTAACTGTTTCATAATAACAAAAAAAGATTAAGTCTGGGTATACTGTTTTGTCACTCTGGCACCCCGGAGTCAGCAAGAACCATTTGCACAACCCAGTCAGGGTAAGACATGCTAAGAAAATTGAATGAATATAGGTTTCTAACCTTTCTAGGGCACAGATTTGTCAGGTGTTTCTCTCTCCTAGTTTTGCTTTGGAAAAGAGATTTTTAGCAGGTGGGGTAGAAAGGCAATACAAAGGTGGCTTGTACAAAGCAAATCTCCCTAGACACAGGAGAGCCATTTACAGGTATATTCAGCAAATGGATTATGATATATTTTCTCTTAGTTGTACTTCTGTAATGATTAAATACTATTTTGTTAGCTATTTGACATTTGGAAAACACCAGTGGCAGAATTCTGACCTGAACTTCTTTGTAAATGAAAATTAAAAGTCAACAGAAATAAACAACTCAAGAAAGACCAGAGACTTGCACTGTATATTATATTCCTCTACATGACTGTGGCTTCTGAAAAATCACATTACAGAAGATCAAAACATTATTTCCACTTTACTACCAAGTCTATTTTTTAAGTTTGCCTTAGCAGAATGACAAGATACTGAGCTGCCAGCCATCACTGCTACCCCTCCAAGAGAATGAGAGAACCAGAGGCTCTGACAACTGCTCTCAAATGTGTAGGAAGGCATTATTAAAATCCAAGAATTACAACTTTGCTGATAAAAAACCTACTATTACTAAAGGTATCTCAATATTTTGTTGTTATACTAATTTTACATTTGCAGAGCAAAAGTAATCTTGCTTTTAAATCTCCTCTTGTTAGGTCATACCTGATGTCCTGTCCAGTGCAAATTCAAGATGGTCAAGCAAGTCATATACAACAGTAAATAACAACAGTCTAATAACCACAGTCAAATTATTTTTTAATAGTTTCTTCCATATTTTTTTAGATAGTGGGGAATGAGCAAATAAATAAATAAATCAGAAATGTCAGTGACAACTTAAATTTATTAGAAAAAAATAACCTGCTAACAGCTTAGAAAGTTTATGAAACATTTGGATTTTGTACTATTTTGAATAATGTTTGAGAAATATGACCATTTTCATTTGGTTATGGAGAGAAATGTCAATACAAATAATTTGGTTTCTTGTGTCTCCACTTGGTAAATTACACTGGGTTTTTTTACAAGTATTTTTCTTGTGCCATAAGGTTAAAACACAAGATAGCTATTATTTCAAAAATGCACTTACATCTGCAGTGAGAAGTAAAGCTGCTCTTTAGTTAGGTAAGACTGTTTCTGACTATAAATAAATTACTCTACATAAAAGCTATGATATTCTTCAATCTTATAAAATAATAATGTCTAAAGAAATTGGTTCAAAACATTTTTCCTAAGGGTTGTAATTTTAAAAAATTAATCTTATTTACAGTACTTTACAAAGAATGCCAGAAAAGTTCATGAGGATCTTATTTGTGTAAGTGAAATGGGGTCAATAAAAAACAATCTAAAGATGAAGTAGCAGAAATAGATTGATAGTGAAGATAAATACCTTTTGGTTTACTGTCAGAAGTTACTATACTGAACTCAACACATACAGAGATGCCCTGAAATGCAGACTGGCTCATCTTGAGATGTGATTTCTGGACACACAATCCTTTTGTAAGAGCAAGCCAGTGATTAGAGAGCTTAGTATCAACTTCTATTGCATCAATCAGAAATTTGCAAGTATTTGCAGGAAACTAGGAACTCATAGCTAAATATTTTTATAGAAGATACCTTTCAAATATACATTCACAATTGGACAGAAAAAGCTGTGGCATTTACCAATTTCCTTATGAGTTTTATTATAGGCACATGAAATTTTAAGAACAATAATTACACAAAATTGCAAACAGTCTGCAGCTTACTTGAATATTCCAAAATAGCTCCTGACCACATCAACAATGGGGCTTAGGTACCATTTAAACAACTGAGACAAATAGGGCCATCTACGAAATCGCTGCATCCAAATGCCTACCACCCCTTTGTGAGCAAATAATCTGCAAGTACAAAGCCTGGATTCCAGTCTCAGCTTCAAGTGCATATTATTTAGCAATAGTTTTATGCATAAACTTTACTAGAAGCAGGAACTGGATCCTGGAGCATCTCCTCTCTGCACAAATGGGCTCCATTGCTGGGCTATTGACTTGATCCCGGTCCTGTGATACTTACATCCTTTCCCAAAAGAGTAGGATTGACTGAGAAGTAGGCCTAGAACATGTAAAATACCCAAAAGACTGCATAAAGAAAAGGATCAGTAATGGACATCAGATGTAATCATGATAAAACCAACAAACCTAACCAGTGGAGAAAAACAGCCAAGGCAGTGCAGTGTTTTAGCAAACCCTTGAATTTCCTGTGGCACATCAGTGCCTGGCATTACAATTAAAAATATTAAAATAAATAATTTTTTAAATGGCGTTAATTTTATTATTATGTTGAAAATTTCACTTTGTAAATTTTCTTATGGCTTCTGGATTATCAGAGAACAGCAAGCCACACCAGAATAGTGGCACAAATTGGTCACACACTATTTGGCCCAGGTCAGGCTCTTTTTTCAGTGATGTTGGACAATACAGTACTTCCAGCTGTGACATGCCTAGCATATTAGTAGTGAGATTTCTTTCAAAGAGTAGTGGGACAGAATCACCTCTCTCCATCTGCTGGCCACAATTCTGATGCAGCCCACGAAGCAACTGAACTCCAGGCTGCAAGCACTACAATGATTTGAAGTTTCAGAAACATTATACAGCTCGACAAAGTAAGAAAGCATATTTTAAAATTTTGTAGCTTTGGTGGCAAAAACATTTACATGGTAACCCTTTTTAAAAGTGGGAAAGCAGAGTGCAGTAGAGCTCCTTGTTTCTCCTTCTCAAACTCCAGCAGAAATAAAATTATTTTGTGAAAGTTCTTTACGGTATCTGTTGGACAGAATATGATAAAGACTCCAAATTTTTCGATAACAAAAGAGAAGAACTCTTAGAACACTGCAAATACACACAGAAGAATGAATTTCCATTGCTAAAGATGTGTTGATTTTAGTTAGTCTTAGAAGAACAAGTTATCTGCTTTTTAACACATTTACCTATGCATTGCTGATCTTATTAAAATACTTCCTTCTTTGTTATGATTTTCACATCTCATCATTTTATCTCAAGTATATTTAAAAACCTTATTTTCAGGGACATAGAGCATATTTAGTTATCCTTGTATAACCTCTTTCAGTTTGATCATCTGCTGTTTGCACTCCACCAAAACTACCCTCTGTAAAATCCCTAATGACCTTCTCAAAGCCTATACTTAAAACCCATTGAATCCCCATCCTCCTTGATTTATCAAATTACTTCAAAGCATATATATACCCTTTTCTTCTTCTTAAAACACTTAATTACAAAAAACTTGACTGATGAAAAGGATGGCATTTTGTGTCAGAGAAGATGAGGATCGAAAGTTCTCTCTTTTGTTTTTAATCTTTTTTTTTAATGCTTTGGCAGAACCTTGACACCACATTAGCTCAAGTAAGACACACTTTTGTCTTCCGCAGAAAGAGAAATCAGAGAATGATTGAAAAAAGAAAGTTTTGAGGAACTCAGACTAAATAATAAAAATAGATTTGACAGAAGAAGACACAGTATTTCCTTGACACCTCATTAAAAAACACAGGAGAAAAGAACAAAAATCTACAGGCCTACAGAGAAGTCCTTTCTCAAAGGACTCAGTGCTCAAGGTGGACAAGACCATTGATGTGGCAGCATTTCTACACTGGATGGAAAGGCCTTCAAAAATATGAGCCCTGCTGTGCCCTTCATTAGAGTCCCCTCCTCTCCACAGCCCTCAAGTCTGAACCAAATGTGACAGAAGTGACAGAAAATGATGTCTGGGCTGATAGGACAAGGAGAAGCCAACACACCCTATTAACTGGTAGTGTATTCTGTCTGGGGAGTCAGGGACATTTCTTCCCGTGCTTAAAGAAAATCAGTAAGAATTATGACTTTTAAACTGTGTTGCTCTGCACAAGGAGGCCTTAAGGGCACATCCAAACTGTGCTGAAAGCACAGACTTTTATCTCCTTTTTGTGGACCAATAAAGCAAGGAGAAAACAGAAGTTCAGAGATTAAACTAGGAGATATTTCACACTGAGGGGTATATTTCTACATTTCATGCATATCCATTTTTCTTTTTTCAGTCTTTCACTAATACAAAAGAGAAAAAAAGAAGAGGATATTTAAAATCTGAAGTGAAAGGCCAGAAACTGGAGAGAAACTGCTTATTATATTATCTTCTTCACAAAAAAGAAATAAAACTCACAGATAATCTTAGAAGCCAGGAGGGCTGTGTGGTTTATAGAAAGAGCCACCCATCATCATTCATGGTCCGTATACCTTCAGAACAAGGAGGCTGCTGGCACAAGAGCTGTGTTCATGGCAGGCAAGACAGGAACCACTCCATTCATTCACTTCCTCTGATGGAGGAGTCCTGTGCTCCTGAACAGAGCTGCAGGATCAAAAGCAAAGGTGAACACCTTGTAGTCCCTGGCACCAAGGGTGGAAGCCTGATGGCTAACCAGCATCAGTGCTTTCCACTTACCTCATGATCTGCTTATCTCTGCCCATTAGCTATATGGGGAACCTGACATGCCAAAAGCCCAGCAACAGAAACATATTGCCAGTTTTTAACCTCATTCAATCCAATCTCCTTCTTACCAGCAGGTACGTTTGGCAGAGCACTTTATAAAGCTGCTGCTTCAGTCATCATCAAAGGAGGGAGTAGGAGACAGTAGGGTCCAATGCTGTCCATGTTTAGCTCCAGACAGGTCTGGTGTCTCTAAGTATTCCAGGAAGCTGGCTGTACAGCTATCCAAAGACATGGATGCACAGCTCTGAGCAGTCCCACAGGGATATGCTCAGATTAGCATGGACAAAACAAGCCCAGGTACCAGGATGCCCATAACTCCCTTAAGACAGCACCTCTTGGGCTCATGTGCATGGCAATTCACTGCTTTCTAGGTACATCTTGCTAAACACAGACACGACTTGCTAAACTTGGAGAATTTGTATTCTTTCCCAGAATGGCACTAACACTTCTTTTTCACTTTCAGATTCCTGCTAAAGGCTCAGGGGATTCTTTGTACATGAGGTCTGAAAACTCCACTATTATGTCCAGAAAATGAATCAACAGGTCCTTGATACAAATGCTTGGATCTTCCCCTATTAAATCCTATAAGATGACCTTGCAAGGTCCTCTCCAGTTGTTTTCAATCATAAACTCATGAAGCTGGAAGGCACAATCACATGCTGTGATTCCTTCAAAAAGCAGCTCGTCTCTGATCCTGTCAGCATCAAGATTTCCTTCAAAATGAGCACAACCATCCTTCACTTACTTTATTTTCTGATAGGAAGTATAAACTCAATGAAAAAAATAATCCTCAAGAGACTGCAAAATAAAAGAAACACTCCTTTCTAAAGTGTAAAAATTGATGTTTAAAAATATTTTTGTTTTACATCAAAGATCAATTAGGGAATTGATACTACCAATAGACCAAATACACAAAAATAATATTACTTTAAAACTTGCAAAAAAACCCAACCAAAACTGTTTATAAAATTAAAGAAACAAAATAATGAGAAGACATCACGGGAAATCTCAGTGTGCTTCTGTAAGAAATGGCCCAGCTCATGGAAAGAGAGAAACTAGAAATGTTTTTGCTTCCTGAGTATTGGATCCAATAAACACACACAAAAATCATCAACAATTTACTATTTATTTAATTTCATTTATGAAAAAAGACTCTCAGCCCCTAGAGCTCCACAGATATACTGTCATGAAGAAGACAGCTTATTTTAAACAGAAAATTACCAAACTATGATTAAGATTTATTTGTTTGGGGCTTTTACAATTGTTATACATCTTTGTTATGAAGATTGCTTACAAAATTAATTATACTCAGCAAATAATCCTGAAAGCTGTGAGCTATTTTGGGGTTTTAGTAATATAGAATTTAAACATATAAAACCATCTAACTTTGAAAAAAAGACATTCAAACTTTTAAAAAAATCAATTTGGATGCTCAACCATAGAGCTTCACTTATGAGACAATCTCTAGCAGCAGGAGATAAATCTTAGTGCAGCAATAAATTATAGCCTTAATTAATCTGATTGTATAATTTTAGTCTTCCCTTTTTCTCTCTTTTTAAATCATTGCTTGAAGGAATTAATTTATTGCTGAAACTTCTCTTCCTGTTCTGAATGATGGATCTCACTTTCTTCTTGAAATTTCATATATATGGAATTTACTACTTCAAAAACAAATTTCTTTGGTTTATAACTTAGCTAAAAACATCTTTCACATACTTATTACTGAAATATTAGAAAATCAGTGAACTGAAAGAATAATATATGTAAATTTGCTACAAATACGTTTCATCTAATTTTACAATTTTTTGCTTATTATTTCCTACATATTGAAAGAAACTTCTCTAAAATAACCGTTATGTGAAAACCAGAAAGTAAAGAATAGCTCACTGACTTGGTATCATGAGACACTCAACCATTCCTCTAAGACTGGAAGGTTTTGAGTAAACAGATCCTCAGGTAACAAAATTAGGCAAGAGCTAAAATCTACAACACAATGGAACAGACAACTTAATTGGAGCATTAGTGGGAAACAGGCAAATGTAAAAGGATCCTCTCTGTGGATAAGGAACTGGCTGGATGGTCACACCCAAAGAGCAGGGATCGACGGCTCAAAGACCAAGTGGAGAACAGCGGTAAGGGGGGTGCCTCAGGGGATGGGACAGGGACTGGTGCTGTTTGGAGACATGGACAGTGAGATTGAGTTCACCTTCAGTAAGTTTGCTGACAACACCAAGCTGTGTGGTGTGGTTGACATGCTGGAGGGAAGGGATGTCATCCAAAGGGACTTAAAATGGCTTGAGAGGTGGGCCCAAACCAACCTCATGAAGTCCAAAAAGACCAAATGCAAGTTCCTGCACCTAGGTCAGGACAAGCCCAAGCACAATTACAGGCTGGGCAGAGAATGGATCGAGACCAGCCTTGAAGAGGATTTGGGAGTATTGGTTGATAAGAATCTCAGCATGAGCCAGAAATATGCACTTGCAGCCCAAAAAAAGCCAACATTATGCTGGGCTCCATTAAAAAAAGCGAGGCAGGCAGGTTGATGGAGATGATTCCCTTCCTCTACTCTGTTCTCATGAGATGTCACCTGGAGCACTGTGTCCAGTTCTGGAACCCTCAACACAAGTAGGACACAGAGGTCTTGGAGTGAGGCCAGAGGTGGGCCACGAAGATGATCAGAGGGCTAAAGCACCTCTCCGAGGAGGACAGGCTGAGAGAATTGGGGTTTTCCAGCCTGAAGAAGAGAAGACTCTGAAGAGAATTTATAGAGGCCTTTCAGTACCTGAAGGGGGACTACACGAAAGCTGAGGAGGGATTTTTTAGTAAGTCCTGTAGCAACAGGACAAGGGACAGTGGATTTAAACTAAAAGAGGGCAGATTTAGACTAGATATAAGGGACAAATTCTTTAGTGTGAGGATAGAACAGGTTGCCAAGAAAGGTTGTGGATGCCCCATCCCTGGAAGTGTTTAAAGAGAGGTAGGATGGGGCTTTGAGGAACCTGATCTTAAGGGGAGATGTCCCTGCCCATGGCAGAGGAGTTGGAAATAGATGATCTTTAATGTCCTTTCCATGCCAAACCATTCTATGATTCCATGATTAACAAGTGGACACAGCTTGGGGAAAGAAGCCAGTGGCTGAAACCTACATGGGAGTATCCATCCTTGTACCCTTTTTGGGAAAGACTGGTAAGACTTTTTTCTGTGCCCTGCCTTCCCCAGGATGATGCACAATGAAAATGCTGTTGAAGGACTCAGACAGACACAAGCCCTGCCTAGAGGCAAGCATTCAATATAAGTAGGACCTGCAGATTGATCAGGTTGGCAGTCTGCTTTTCCCACTGGACCTTCTCTTCTATGCAGGCTTTTTAATCCTTCTTTTGGGATTTAAAAAAAAATCCTCGGGTTAAAATCTTCAGTCAGCTAATTCTGCTCTACTCATGTCCTTTAGCTCTGCCTTGCTTTTTAGATAGATCCTAATCTCTCTTCCACTAACTGCCAATCAAACATCACTCAAACAAAAAAGAAAAAAAAATGCATTTTAATTAAGTTCGAGAGGCACTTCTTTTATAAGAGAGTAGTGAGGAAGCAGCCAGTTCTGTAAAATGTTTGCCATTTGTCCTCATATCATATATGCCACAAGAAGCTGAAATAATTTGTGTAATAACCAGCTGGATCTCAATATTTTTCTCTCAAGCTGTTGCTTTATTCAGTTTCCCTCTCTTCAGTGCAGTAGTTTTCCCACTGAACTTGCTGCTCCTTACATTCCATCTGCACTTTGAAACTACTTCCCATCTGTGCATGAACTTCAAATAAACTTTTGACCAAGTGCTGAGAGACTGTATTCTGGTTTTGTTACAGTCTGTAGCCTCATTCATGAGCTGGTGAATAATCATTAAACAAGCCAGACATTAGTTCCGTGTCATAAAAAAAAGAGGAAATTAAATCTTTTTTTTTCCTGGTTAATAAGTACTGGTAATTTTTATTGTTAAAATAAGATTTCTTCCTAAATACACTGAAGCATCTAAAACTGGTAAGCGTGTCCTCTGTGTAACTAGGCTGTTATTTTTGGAAGTAGATCATCATCAGCTTTTACTGCCCTGTATCATTGCCCAGGAGTACCAGCTGAAGGGACCCTCAGAGCCTGCTTGGCCTTGCACTCAGCAGAGGGATCAGCTCAGCATCCTGCCCCGGGGCTCTGCAGTACCACCTGCCCCACCAATCCAGAATAATTGAACACCATGAAGCCAGGGTGAACATTTGCCTATGAGATGTATGGCTTGGTGTGTCACAAGCTCCAGTTTCTCATTACTGTGCAAAATCCACATCTGCATTTTTCAGCAACTTTAGAAAGCTTGTAAGCAGTCATCAGTGCAGTGAGCTCTTCACTCTACAACTAATTTCCTTCTGATAACACACTGCTTTCCTTTTTTAGTAGAAATGAAAAAAACAGCAGAGATTGTGCATTTAGCCTACATGTAACAAGAACTTTTGCATTTAATATGTTCTAGTTAAAGTCCCAATGAATGATACCACCACCTTTGAAGATACAGCCCAGCAGTCAGGTCTAATGTCAGCCCAGGTTTCACAGAGTGATAGACAAGAAAACTGTAACAAAAAACATTCACTTGAGTCACAGAAGATGACAAACATCTTTTGCAAGATTATAGAGGATTTAATTTCTATTGGTTCCTTAACAGACCTATTCTTGAATAGCTGCAGTGACGATTCCTCAGCAAAATGAGATATGATATTTGCAAATGCAAAGCTATTAACAAAGTAAATGGGTTATAATGCTAATTAAGAAACCACTAAGCATCCATGCATGACCTTTTCCAGATTTGTGCCACGAGAATCTGCAAACTGAAAGCAAATGAGAAAATTCAACAAAGAGGATCACAATCCTGACTTAAATGAATCTCTCATTCTTTCTAAACTCATTAAACTCTATTCTGAATTTTTTGTTAATAATGTTTGGTTTAGTTAATATGGAATCTCAATTAAAATTAATTATTTTAGCAAAGTAGAGCCCTGCAAATCCCTAGTATCAATCCTGTGAAATTCTACATTTAAAAATGTAATTTTTTATTACTTTAATCTCTACTATTATAATATTCAGAATTGTATTTTAAAACTATTTATCACTGTTTGAATGCAAAATTCTTCTTGCAAATACAGACCCATTCATTTTGAACTTCTAATTATTTTTTAAAGACATATTTATGTTCTAAAATCACATACTCTCTAATAACTTTTTCCAACATTTAGCCTTCTTTTCTTTGTAGTTATAAAGCAGAGAATAGCCTGCAGTATTTATAATATGTCAAAATAAGACAAAAAATTATCAAGGCTTAAAAGCAAATCCTGTAGGAGCAGACCGGAAACTTTTGCTCATTCATGCTATAAAGCATAGAATCTTGTACTTAATACTAAGAAAAAATATTTTACTGTACTCTGAATGCACAAGCCTCACATCCCCTCTGTGCATCAGATCTTAGTACAACAGTTTTGGTTCTGAAGTTAAACTGACTGCACACCTATCTCTAGATGCTCCAGAAAAAAAAAATAAATCTACCTTTCCCTGACAAAATTGTAGTCATGTACAGAAAACACTGTCCAATATGCTGACATGGTTTTTTTTTCTTCTTTGTCCTTTTTATTATGATTGCTGAAAGTCCAATTGAAAATGTAAATTCAAATAGCATGGAAAGGTACCCTTGTACAGCAGGAAAGACCAACCTGGGAAGCAGAACGTGTCCTCCTTTCACTCTCATGATATTCCACGCCTGCTTAGTTTAAGGCAAAACATGATACATAAACTAGTTTGGTTTGTACCTAGGCATGCAAAAAGACTACTTGATTTAGGTTAGAAGAGGAATTATTTTGCAACATTTGCCTGCTTGTCAGAGTTTTCTAAAAATAGTCTACAGCTACTTGAAGGTACCAGATAACCTGCACCAGTCTGCAAACATGCATACCCATCTTAAAAGACAAGAACAGACAAGGATTGGAGGAAGTAACACCTGCCTGGACAAGCTGAAACAGATTCATTGTCACTTGAAGAAAGAAGAAATCCTTTGGACCAGAGTTGCCTTGACCCATGGAAAATGTTTATCCAGATGCCAGCGATGGAAGTGGAGCTGGAAAAATACATTTATTTCAGCTTCAGTTTCCCTCAGTAAGGAGCTCCTGAGTCAGGACATCTTGACCCCAAGCACCTGAGAACTATCACTTTGGCCATCAAGGACAAACATGAGACTCAAACAACATTGTGTATCTTTGGTTTTGGTTTTTGTTTTGTGGGTTTTTTTTTTTTTGTCTAATGCTTGATTTCTCGTTGTTGAGGATAAGGAAAGGCTTACTTGAGGTTTTGAGATTTGCCTGGTACCTCAGTCTCTAAGGGCAGCCCCATCACAGCAGCCCCCAGTTCACTAATAGTAACAGCTGCAACCCCCTGAAATAGAAACTGGCACCTGGGAAGGCCACACAGTGTATTTGGTGAGGAATATTTTTCATACATCCATTATGCAAATACCAGAAAACTACAACATCCAGAGTATGTCCTTTACAGACGTAAAGAGCTTAAATGCACTTGCTCTGAACTAATTTTTATTCAAGGGGTATATGTATACAGAGAAATACATTAAAAAGTTTCCAAGATACTTTTTCCATTAAAAATCACAGATTTTTAGAATTGAGACTAAAATTCATTCTTTAATTTCCATGACTTATGTGTATTAGTCCCTTATTTTATGAAAGCTTGAGATGAACCTTCATTCAAAAAAACAGATGGTTTTATACAGAGTTGCTGAAAACATTTTCTGGGGACTTAGAATCTAGATTAAACCCATCTAGGAAACATGTCTAATGTGGAAAGCAAGTTTTCCATAATAAATCTCTTTCAAGAGCTCAAAGAAGCACGGAGACATTGCTTGAGGAGAGGTCTTTCGGGATATATGAAAAAATTTTTCTTTAAACAAAGATGAAAAATTTGGTTAAAAAAAGTAAATGTTTGAAAAATAACTGTACATCTTCCACGGAAGGCAAAAAGGCTCATTGGGATCTCTCATGATGTCAAAGCCTGGCTGTGAGAAAGGTTTATTAACAAGAAAACAGCATCAGTGTCACTGAAACTCTAGGAGACGGCTCTACTGAGAATTCTAATAGCTCTTTTGGAATATATAAATAAATAGAAGAAAAAAAAAGTACTGACATAACAGTACTTACATTAACTTAAGCCCTGCCATGTCGATGTAAATGTATGTAGCCTTTCAACTAAAAAGAAACAAATACTTCACAGGTGATACCTTCAGCATCTATGTTCTTCAAATTTGATGCAATGACTTGGCACAATCAGGAATTTTACCATGGGCCAATGGAGTCCAGATTTGCTGTAGATTATACTCTTTTGAAGTTAGGAAGAAAGACACTCTGACAGTGACAACTTTCCTTCATCCTGAAGTTGAAGGAAAGCTGTGGCCATTCCCAGTTTCTATACAGTACCTTACCTACAATATATATCTGTAAAAAATCAAGCTGTATGAGGTCAAAGCAAAGCAACATACACTGAGCTTTCACCCTCTAGTACTTAACTCAGTGGTAAAGCTGTTCTTGAGTTTGGTGTTTCGAGATAAAGCTTCTAGAGATATGGTAACATTTTCTGTTATATCTAGGTTTAAACCCATTCTCAACTATAGCTATTCCTACTGACAAGCAAAAAAACCTGCTCAGACCCTCAGAGAGAAAGAATATAAATACAGCTAGAACAGGTGCAGATTCTTATTTATGAGTTCTGAGAAGGTGGGGCAGGGTTATGACGACCAAGTGTGCTAAGGATCAACCCATGAACAGCAAGCCCAAGCTCAACTTTTCCAAAGCACAGAGACAGTGTTCAGAGACCTGCAGTGTGCTCACAACTCAGGAGGCCAGAGAAGGCTAAAAACTCTCAAGTTCAGTCATTGTTTCTGAGCACAGATGTATCCCAAAAGGTTACTTCACAGAAAGCTTTCTTTTCATAGAATCCTGGAACAGTTTGGGCTGGAAGGGACCTTAAAGATCCTCTGGTTCCAACACACCCTGCATAGGAAGGGACACCTCCCATTAGACCAGGTTGCTCAAGGCCCCATCTAACCTGGCCTTGAACACTTCCAGGGATGGGGCATCCACAGCTTCCCTGGGCAACCTGTGACAGCACCTCACTGCCCTCACACTAAAGAATTTCTTCCTAATGTCCAGCCTAAATTTCCCCTTTTCCAATCTAAAGACCTTCTCATCCCATCACTACATGCCCTTGTAGAAGGTCCCTCCCCAGCTTAAAAATTATCTTCATGAATAATAAGCTTGTGGTTGAATAGTGCACTGGAACTGCAACAGAGCTGTCTGGAAAATGCACAAACCAAAAAGTTTTCTTCCTGGCCAGAAATAACCCACCTTATTTGACAATTTCTATGGCTGTCTTTTGCCTCTAATATAAATCCTCCACACTTTGAATCACTTTTAGGATGCACACTGGACACACTTCTTACCCTGGAAACCTTCCCTTCTAACTGTGCCAGCTATCAATCAAGTCAGAAGCTTTCAAAAGGAGAGATTAACAAGGAACTGTTTGCGAGTATGGACATGGTCCACCTGAGATTTGCTACTAATTCTGATAAAATTAATATTAAAATTCTAAAAATATAATAACAAATTCTTTTGGAAAATAGTAGGAAATTGACATAATGTGATCTCTTTTCTATTGAGTAATGCTACTGCAGTCATTTTGTTAATCTTCCATTCTAGCTGTATAAAATCGAGTGAGTAATATGTGACTGATATGCAAAACACTATGCAAATGATATGCAAATAGCCATGATTGATAGCCGGTCAAAGCAGCATACCATTAATATTCTACCACTGGCACAAGAATTACTGTAAAGTACTGTCTGCACACCACCTAGACAATTAATTACATTCTCCACACATACACCACTAACCCACATTACATTTTTCCTTAATCTTCTTTATTTCAGACACAGTGAGAAGAAACTCCGTCACTACTTCAGCATTTTAGTTTTCATCAGGACATACAGAACATTTCCAGCTGATAAGCACTAACTCTTCTAGCATATGAGAGTTTCCAAATGCCACTCTCACACATTACCCAAGGGTTGTACGTTTTAATCTTCTTTCTTAACATACTTGTGCCCCAGTGAGCTAGACTTTTGCAGCAGGCTGATTAAACAGAAGTATAACTTTTTGTCTCATTTCCCTTTCAAAACACATTACCTGTACTAAAATTAAGATATCATTACACATAGCAATGCACAGTCAGCTGTGAAGAATAAGAAAAGAGCCAGGTATTTAGCAAAGGACTGTGGCAAAGTCCATGATCTCCAAGTAGAGCCACCACGCTGCTCTTCAGCAGCTGCCCCACACCACCTGGGGAGCACATTTATACAGAACAAAACTTAAGCCAGCAATTTAGCATTAAATGACCAAAACAGCACTGGAAAAAAATAAAATTATGGAATTATAATAGAAGGCTACACAACAAGTTGAGGGAAAATTCAAGAATTTTCCCTAGATTACATAAGGGGGTTGTGGGCTGACACCAAGGTAACACTGCTGCTCACTGGGCAGAGATCTCTAGGTCCCAATGCTATAAACCAGATCACTTTCAACAAGCCACCTTTCTTCCCCTACTTAACCCATTTCAAATCCTTTAAGGATCATTCCTTTCTGCCCCTCAGATAGGAGGGTAAGAGGAGAAATTACCCCTTGCTTCTTTCAGTCTCAACCTAGGTCACCATATGAATCAGCAGGCACAATCCTTTCCTTCAAATTATTCCTTTTCATGAAGAACTTAAGTTATTTTTAAGAGTCTGCGTAGGTTAAATATCACAGCATTTGATGTCAGATTCATGTATCTTGAGTGTATCCTATTTTGGGAGGATTTAGTATTTTGGGAAGTATTCAAGGGTTCACCTTTTCTGAGAAGAAAATTGGGTACAAAACAAAAGCCATCTTTGAAATCCCCATATATTGTGGCACAGACAGCTTTTTATACAATAACTACTTTACTGTTTAAGAGAAATCTATGTTCTAGTTAAAAGTTCTGCATGTTGTTCCTTGGTAATGCAATCCTCTAGGAAAAATATTCTCTTTCCTTGGTTTTAATGTTTTGGTATGTTGGGGTTTTTTTAAATCTAGGGGCTACTATTGCAAGTTATTTCCTCAAGCACATGCCAACAGATAGGATATCAGTGGCTACTCAAAGATCACACTGGCTACAGATACAATCATAGAATGGTTTGGGCTGGGAGGGACCTTATAGATCATCTAATTCCAACACCCCTACCATGTGCAGGGACTCCTCCCACTAAGATCAAGTTGCTCAGAGCCCTATCCAATCTCCTTGAACACTTACTGAGAGGGCACATCCACAACTTCTCTGGGCAACCTGTTCCCATAGCTCACCACCCTCACACTAAAGAGTTTCTTATACCTAGTCTAAATCTGCTTCTTTCAGTTTTAAACCATTACCCCTTGTCCTATTGCTACAGGACTTACCAAAAATTACCTCCCCATCTTTCCTTTAAGCTGCCTTTAGATACTAGAAGGACGCTATAAGGTGTCCCCTGACCCTTCTTTTCTCCAAGCTGAACAACCCCAGTTCTCTCAGCCTGTCCTGCAGCAGCGAGGTGCTCCAACCCTCTGATCATCTTTGTGACCCTCCTCTGGACTCACTCCAGCAGCTTCATGTTCTACTGCTGTTGGGGACTCCAGAGCTGGGTACAGTGCTCCAGATGGGGTCTCTCAAGAGCAGACTAGAGGGAAAGGATTACCTCCTTTGACTTGCTGGCCTTTTTTTTTTTTTAATGCAGTCCAGCATACAGTTGGCTTTCTGGTCTGCAAGTGTACATTGCCAGCTCATGTTGAGCTTCTCATCAACCCTTACCCTTCTCCTCAGGGCTGGTCTCAATCCATTCTCTGCTCAGCCTCTAAATGTGCTTGGGATTGTCCCAACCTAGGTGCAAGATCTTGCACTTGGCCTTATTGAACTTCATGAGGTTGGCAAACAAGGTAATCGACTCCCCAGGTGCAGGTTATCTCCATTTTACAATGATTTCAGAATGTTGCAGCTAATCAGCTCCCTGAGTGTGGGTTATTTTTACTGCAGCTCCAGCAGTGTTGCAGCCTGATCCACAACTTAACAAAGCTGTGTAGTTGCTGCTGGGTCTCCTGCACATGCACACACTAAACATTATATTCTGTGGCCATTGTCTAACATCAGTATTGTCTTCAGGAAGCCAACAAGATTGAGTAGGATGATTTAATCTGTGCAGAACCCTTATGCTTGTATGTTTAATGTCTGTACAACAGTTAACCTTATATGTAAGTGCTTAGCACTGGTATACAGTTCTGAATGGAAGCAGCCAGACAACAGAACTCACTGGTCTGGTAGAAAAAGGAGCTGCCCATCAATTCATTCTCATTGCTTATGTCTTCTGTCCAGATGTGCATACTAACTCCACCTTAGTTTTGCTTTCTGATTAAAGTTTCATGAAAATGAAAATAACTGCATGTGTCCACTGGGAAAACAGTGGATGTCATGATGTCATCTACCTCAACTTTAGGAAGGCTTTCAGTACTGTTTCCCAAAACACTCCTTTACAAAAGCTAGGACATTACACTGAGGAGGAGTGGACAGGCAGATTGGAAGAAACTTCCTGAGATGGTAAGGGTCTGAGAGAACTGGTTAATGGACCATGCCCTGCCTGGAGGCCAGGAAGAAGTGGAGTTGCAGGACTCTATCCTTGCACCTCCCCTGGTTAACATCTTTATTGGTGACTCCAAGGTAGGAGAGTGCAGTCCCTTTAAGTCTGCAGATGACATCAAGCTGCAGGAGCCAGCTGGTATGCTGGAGGGTGGGCCTGCCATTCAGAGAGACCCAGGCAGGCTGGAGAAATGGGCTGCCAGGAGTTTCAAGGACTTTCATGAAATTCAATTAGGAGAAATGCAAAGCACTGCCCCAGGGAAGGAAGAACCCTTGCAGCATCCCAACCTGGGGAGGGACAGGCTGACCTCCTTAGCTCCCTTCCAGCCTGAATTACCCATTACCCTGTGATCCAAAGAACCATACATTTCCTTTGAATAGTTACTGTATAATACAGTCATAACTGAGAGTGAAATAATAATGGAATGACTGCAATGTTTTAATTAAGTGTACTGCTACAACTAAGAATCTGTATCTATCACATGTATTTCTTAGCCTCTCCATCTTTGCAGTGAAAGTATCAATATCAAGGACACTGCTTCCCTGTAATTAGTAATTTTGACAGAAGTCCAGATCTTTCAAAGAACTCGCATTTCTTCCACCTGCTTGGTATTGCTCAGTACTTCTTCTGCAAGAGGTTTTACCCATTCCAGCTGGGTTATCACTTGGTGAAATGTACTTCTTTCAGATAATAAAGTTTACTATTCAGCTATTTTCAGAGGTACTGGGTGCCCGATGTTTGTGTGCATGTTTGAAGAAACAATTCTGTGTCTGAATCTCACTAGTCTTCTATCAGAACCAAGGAACTTTCCATTCCTATGGAGAAGAGGTACAGATACAGAGATTATTTGAGTTACATGTTCTGAATCCTTCCCTGTAAGTTAATTTCAGTACAGAATAGTGTTAAGAGTAAGAGTTAAGTCAATTTAATTCCCCATGTCTTGAACAACAACAATTTCAGACAGAAGGAAGAGTCCAGTGGTTAGGTCAACAGCTGCAAATTTAGACAAACCTGCCTCAATTTTCTGAACTACAAGTGTCCTACAAGACATTATGGAAAGCAGTCAGTCTTCTTACATAGAGACTTCAACCATAAAACTGGAAGTCATAAAAAAGCATCTAAAAATATAAAGTAAAATTTTGAAACACTCAGCTACCATTTTAACAAACATGGATCATATAAATACCATAAATGCATAATCTTCCTATTAAAATATGAATGTGATGCATTGTGATGTAGACATAAATTAAATACCGAGAAATCAACCTCAAACTGAGTCTGCTGTAAAGCAAATCTCCAGTAGGTAGAAATGTTTTATGTACTTGTTTTTAACATCAGAAATATCAGGAGCTGAGTTCCCTGTAGTATTTGTGTTTGTTCTGAGATGTTTGCTGAGGGACAGTGTTTGAAGAACTCAACATGCACAAGGACACCATATGGAGCAAGATGGCTGGGTTAGAACTTGTCTACGCATGACACTAGAAAAACTCACCATTTTCACGAGCGATATCCTAATAATATTGAGCAACATTTAGGGATGGAAAAACAGGCAGGTGCTAACACAATAATGAATATTTAATGGAATGGCATCTCCATGCACTGAATTCACTTGCAGTGAATTTTGCAGGACCAAGCACTGCTATTACTTCAAAGATACTATCACTAAAATACCACACTTATGTTTGCAGTACCATTCCTGATAGGTGCCTGCTTGTAAGCACAGCAAATGCTATTCCTCCCAGAGTCTTGAAATTCATTACTATTTCCAGGGCAGTCATTCCCACTGTGGAACTAGGGGTCATGGGGAATGATTGTGTTAGTTGCTACAATCTGAGGTCTTTTGTGTGACCATATTTTAAGGAGGTTTCTCACAAATTCCATTCAGAGTAACAGATTCTTTAAGGACACCAGTCCATCCCCACATCTTTCTTACCTTTATTATTCCAGAGGTGTTCCTAGAAGATTAGAAAATCATTCAGCTTAGTTCTCCATCTAGGAAACTCAGCTATAAATATCAAGTCAAGTCAAAGACTGCAACTAACTCCCAGTTATTACAATAACAGGTTGTGATGGTGGGGTTTTTTGTTGTTGGGTTTCGTTTCTTTGTTTTTTTCATAAAAGCACTTTCAAGTATCTGTCCTACTTATTTTAGTGAAAAAGAGCTCATTTTTGAGCACTCATTTTCCTCTCTGTGAAAGGAACACAAATATCCACCGTTAAGTGCCAGAAGCAATCTGAGTGGGATGCGGGGGTCCCTCTTTACCATGACCCCTGCCAAATTATGGCAACACCACAGAGAAAACAATTACTTGTTATGTTAAAACACAACGTTGCTGGCTTTCTGAGTAGCTGAGAAGGCAGGAAGAACCATCACTGTCCCTCTGCGGCCTACTAGGAATATTTCCCACAGGCCATGATCTCTGTCAGCTGGCAGTTTTCAGTGCCTCTATTCCTCTCTCACAAACTGTAGAAGACTTCACCTCAACTTTTTCACAGCAGAGTTCTTTCTCATGTTCCTGTTCTTATGGAACCCAACAAAACTCTTCCATTCCTTATTTGTGCCTCAAACGTGCATAATAAGATGTCCATGTCTTTGACTAGGCCTTTCCCTCTAGAGAATACAATTCATTACTTAGATGTAGAAAACCTTTGCTGTACTCCATTGCAATATTACAATAATTTTAAAATTATTCCACAGCCACGTTAATAAAGTAACAATTTTGTCAATGTGTTTCCTGAATCCTGTTCCTTTCTTTTAAGAATCCACCCTTTTATTTATTTTAATTTCGTACAAAGAGCAAATAAAGAATCAGAACAAAAAAAAAAAAAAAAAAATCAGAACAGATTACCAGCATCAAGATAGCCTCTATTATGGTTCTTTGCTCTACAAGATATTTATCAAAAATCATCCATCACTCATTCAGCTGAGTAGCAATACTAAAACCAAAGTGACAATTTTTTTCTCCTGAGGGTTTATAACTGGAGGTTTTAACAGTCACCTTTACATCCCTGAAAAAACATTTTATTTTATAATGCAATCCACATCAGGAATTTCATGCATTGTCAACACATTCTCATCACTGTTTGCCTACGCTCTTTGAACTGTCTGCTTTCTCTGCTCAAATATTAAAACTGTATTTTCATTTGTTGTGTAAAAAAGAATGTTCCATTCTCTTTATGAGGCTGGAAGTGGGAATTAAACATATGATTTTATGGAAAATATCAGTTAAAATACAAGAATGATGGGCCTGAAGTGGCATGGAGACGTGAAAATACAAGAATGATGGGCTTGAAGTGGCAAGAATTGAAAAGGGACTTGTTGTCCATTGTTTTTTCATTATAAGTAATAAAATCTGCATGCTAATTAAGAAGCATCAGATTAAATAAGACAAAGTTATAAACAAATACAAATAAAAAGGCTTTGACAGAGCATACAGTTATGGCAATCACTGTCACAGGATATGGAGGTATCTGTAATTTCTATGGGTTGTTGGATGCACTCCTAAAAAAAAACTACCACAGTCTATATTAAACACAAAGATGCAGAAGAAAGCAGGTAGAACCTCTGAAAAATCCTGTCTTGTTCTCTACTGTTCTGCAGGTCTCCATCCACTAAAGAAGCCAGGGCTGGATTGACATGACAGAGCTGTTCTCATATTCTCAATGCACGGCAAGACTCGTGAACGAATTTTAAATAAACTACCAAAGCCAGTAGCTCAGAACCAGGCACCAAGAGTAACTGTGACAGTCAGCTATGACAGTGTATCTTCCCACAACCTTCCCTCTTATAAGAAAGAAAAAGGCTAATCCTATTTTACAACTGAGTCAAAGAACAAAGAAATTAGGTATTCCCCTCAAGAGGAATCAATTTATGCAAAGGATGCTGTACTGTGGAGTTTGCCTGATGAACCAATCGCCCCCTGATGTCCTGTTTTCCTATATTAAGGACTGCACAATAAATTGGTTGATTTGGAGGTATTTAGACTTGATTGCTGAGACCCAGTCAAGTGCTTTAGCCAATTAATACTTATGCTCTCAACCCCAGAAGATATTTCATCACAAAAATCAACTTACTGTTGTTTTATTCAGCATTTCTTCCCATCATCCTTATGACACTCTGCAGTTACCTCAGGGTATAATTTTAGCTTATTTTGCCAAAGCGAGGACCTTGTATAAAATTACTATCATCACACCTTTGACTGCTGTGAAGTAAATAACAACAGCTTAAAAATCATAACCATAACTTATTGCAATCTCTTGAACATTCACCCAGATATGCTGTGGCAGATGATTACCAGAAATGGATTATTTCTCTTTCTGTCTCTCACACAGATTCCTGTGCATTATCTAAATATTATTTATATTTGGCCAAGGAAGTGTTGAGGAAATGTAAATTACTACATATCAGTCAGAACTGTATTTAAGACATGTTTACTACTCTACACAAGGAAACTAAGTGCAAGCTGAGTACTGGGCATGAGAATTCACACCTTTAAAAAAAGTACCTTCTTACATCCCTTGGTCAGATGTCAAGTCTACTAACAAGTCAGAAGTTCCTCCATGTGACCTCCAAACTCAGAAAAAGGGTAGGAATGAAGGAATTCATGCAATACAAGCAAAGTTAAACTCCAGCCATAAAGTTCAGATTTGCAAACGAGTGGTACAGGAATACCTTAGAAAATCTAGTCACAAACAAATACCACAATCCTGAATTTTTTTCATACTATGTTTATTCCTTTTTTTTATATATTTTCAGCATATGCTTTGAAATCAGATTTTATCCCTTGGATTATAGTTATTTTTTTGACAGAATCAAACTGTAGTAAGAATTAGGAAGATAACAATTTTCATGGACTCCTCCTGCCAAATATCTCAGCAGCTTTTTTTTTTATAGCAGAACTTTTCTAATCATTAGATCTCTAGACTTCTATGAGATACTTAATGATGTGATATTTAAGAATTACACACCAGTTTTCTTTGTGATCCCAAAAATATTTCACAGCAAAATTAAGCCTACGGATGATGCTGATCTCAGGGAAGTGAATTAAAAGCTTCAAAGTCATTTCTACAAGAACAACTTCAGAGTCCCAGTGGGCTTTATCTAAAGTCATCTGAAGTTAGCGGCAAGACTTAATCTGTCTTCTGGGCCTGGGATTTGTCCTCCATTCAAAGAGTGGTATGTTATATTGATCTGTTTAAAACCCACTTTCCTTAATTGTGTTCATTCATTTTTAAGGTATGCATAGAAACACCATCATGAACTACTGTACAGTTGGTAATAATGGGCCAACTAACTCCAAAGATTGATGTATCTTTGCCCTCCCACTCTTTTCCTTGTCACACATTTGATAGCTGTCACATGACTAATAAATGGATTACTGAACAGTCAGAAGTCTTGATATACAAGTCACTTTTCATTAGTATTTATTTACAAAAGTGAGTGCTAGTGAATCCAAGATATCTGATGAACGAATTAACTCCCATGTTTTCCAGAACAGATTTATTCAAGATAAAGCAGCTGAGACACAAATATTCAAGAATGTCTTTTCAAGAACAGGAGGTTCTGATGTTCTGTCTGATCTACACCCCAAAAGATTTCCTTAATTTTCCTCCAGGAATGCTTCAGAGATACCCACACATGAAACTTCTAAAATAAACTTTAAAAATTATTAAATAAAGACAGGCCTGACAGTATCAGAATCATCTTAGAAAAGGCACATGAGAAATTTCCAAAGTGCTGATCCTAGAAAATACCCATGTTATCCAGGCTTACCCTCCAGCACTGGAACTTCAACAGTAGGAACATTTTATATTCTTTTTCATTTCATAGCTCATAGTCACAACAGAATTTATATATGTCAGTGTCTTTTTTTGACTATGAAAAAACCTAGAACTCCATTAAAATTTCCAGTTTTCCTCACCCTCACCTATACTGCCTCATGACATTCATAGATCTCACCATGCCATGGTGCAAGTATAGACCCTGGTGTATAGTAATGGCAAAAATTATGGAAAAAAAGTATTACTTCAGGAACAACAAGATCCAAATGATTGTTTGGCATATTTAGTAGCTTTATGTAATACTTCTACAGCAATGAAGTGACAATTTTCTTACATACGCAAAACTTTGAAAATATTTCAAAGCTGTATTTACTTGATATAGGAATATTTGTAGAGCATTAGAGAAAAAGGGTAACCTTACCTATATTTACTATAAATTTCCTTTATATCAATTAAAATTTAAAACTGTAAAAAAAAAATAGTATGAAAACAGCCCTGTTAGCCCAAATCTAAAACTAAATAACAAAACCATCCAGCCACAGAAACAGGGACTGCTTCTGTCCTGTTGTACCCATAATACACCTAAAAAATCATCTAGATAACCTGCATACCCTGAAAATCAACAGCTTCAAGTGAACTGGAGAATGACTTGGGAATAAAATGTGGTCTCACACATTAGAACTAAATGTTGAATATTGACATACAGTATCATATAATGTACACTGAAAGAGCTGTTTAAGAAGCCCACTGGTGCATGCTATGCTTTTCTAAATGTCTGAACGTATTCCAAATTATTCCTGACATTGAATGAAATACAACAGACTCCCACCAGCTCCACAAAGGCATTAATGACTACACAAAAATTATTCTATGTTCAGAGCATGGAATAACAACCTCTTAGTGAGACATAGAACTTTGGAAAAGTAAAATTCAGGCCACACTTGCTCCCTCAGCCTAGGGATCCATCCCATGCAAACTTGGTTCTACACAAAAAGGGGCAGCTCCACATTATCTACTACAGTAATTCCTTTCCACATTGGCAAACATCACTGTTATCAGTACAGAACTAGTTTCTCAGCACCACTGATGGTGTGTAAGCTGAAGGGGAATTATATTTCAGTTATGCAGATGCAAGCATACCTCTTTTATCATTACAGTTCCCTATTTTTTCCAGTGTTCAGACTGGCAAGATTCAGCAAATCAAAGCCAAGTCCTCTCTCCTCAATTCAGTGCTGTCAACTGCAGTAGAGAAAGTTCTACCAAGACTAAACAGTAAAAAGCTGGACACACTAAAGAAAAGTTAATAATGGCCACAATCCTCTGTTGTTGCTTCAGCTGCCTCATTCATCAATGTAAGGAGTGACAACAGCACGGACTGACACCCAGCTGCAGTCAGCAGGAGTCACGCCTACAGCTTTTGTCACTGGAAACACACATTGCTGTCTAATGAACTGAACAGAGATTTAGAAGATTAGCAAGTCAGACAGCAGCAAGAAATATGATCTCAAAGATGAGTTCATTTGAACAGACCTTCAGTTTCAACCAGTCGTTCAATGATTTTCCTGTAAAAGTTCCATTCCAATCAAAAGAAATTATGAATAATGGTAATTCAACCAAATTTTTCCATTTGCTACTCTAAAAAGTGCAAAAGCAACTTAAGCCTTGTATCAGAGCAAGACTGAAAGATGATTTGTTATATATCTATACAGCAATTTATTACAACCTTGAATGGATCACCATCTTTCAGTATCTCAACTTTTAATGTTGGGAAAAAAATGAAACTTTCTCACAGAGCAGTACCACAGTACTTGAGCTAAAAAGTTACCTTTCCGTGTTGGGACATGGAAAACTGTTTATTTCAGTTATGCTGTTAAACTAGAAAACATTAAAACAAACACATCAAAAGACACTAGGTTCCCAAAATAGGTAATAACCAGGGTAGACCTGAGATCAGCAACTCACTTGAAAAATCTAGCATAATAAATTTTGATATTCACCCAGACATGATGGTCTCATCTCAAATCCCACAGTTCTTAGACAGGCCAAGCTCCACATTAACTTGCTGAAAAAGAGGAGGTTTCCCTAGTGAAGAGATGACTTCTTGCAAATACCATAATTAAACTCCAGAAAAGGCACTCAACACTCAACTCAATGTAAATTAATATGATCTCTGCCCTGATTAATTTTAAGCCCAAACTAAATAAATGCAGGCAAGCACCAGCCACTCAGCCAAAAGGCCTTCCAAGGAACCTTCTTATTGCCTTCGAGGAATTTTGAATCAACCTGACAAAAGAGAAGAAAGTCCTTCTAATGCATCTGGAAGATCAAGATCTTGTTTAAAGTCTTCCTCACTCTGGTGGTTCAGGGTTTGTCTCTTTACCACCAGCTTCTAGGAGGATAAACAGCAGCTGGGGCCGCTTCTGCCCCCCAGCCAGGCTCAGTTCACCCACCCCACACCCCCCTGGTGTTTGGTGAGGGGACACATCAGTCCCCAAGTTCTCTATAGCTCACAGGGTGTTTATACACATATATGCAAAGAAAAGTGCCTATCTATTCTGCTTTACTGACAGCTAGCCCTGGAGAGAGGGTAAAACCCATCCATCAGCCTAACAGAGATGTTTTACAAAATACCAAGTGTTTATTTACAACAAATTCAACCTCTTAACTACAAGGTTGGAGAGCAGGGTTCTGGAGTCCTTCTTGGCTACTTTAACATCATGTGGAAAATCCTTGAACTTGACTCAGAGATTAAAGCTGAAGGAGAAGTCTCTACAACAATATCTCATCTTCTGAGTGTGCCTCTCAGTCCATGCATATACCAAGTCCCACATCTTGGAGCTTGTCTGTCTTTATATTCTTTGTTCAAGAATAAGGCATAGATTTTTCAAATAGCAAGAAAATGCATTGGAAGACACTTTGTTTAGGGACAGCAGATTGAAGGGAAATGCTGTACAGATAATTCGTCAGAATTATCTTTGATCCAGTGGATCCACCTGAGTGGATTTTGTGAACTTTTCCAAACTCTATAGGTTGCTGTAGACCTTTATTTATTTAAGTAACAGCAACAACAAAAACAAACAAACAAAAGCGAACAAATAAACAAAAAAAGTACACAAGAGTCTGTTAGAAAGGAAAGCTTTCATTTAGTCATTATAATATAAAACATAAGCTTCTTTTCCTTTGAAACTGACCTTTTAAAATGACTTTTTAGATATTCAGGCTTCCTCTTAGAGAGAAAAAGATTACACTAAAATAAGGTTGCTAATTATACAGTACTGACATACATAAACAAGTCAGCACTATTACCTGTGCTGCTAAAATCACTCCGATTATTCTGTTTAGTACAGCTAAAAAACAGAATATAAGACTGAAAAATATTCTTGCTTAGAAATAGAATTCTTTCTCCTTTTCTTGTCAAAATGTAAAGTAACTGGAGAAAAATCGAAAAAATAACAGTTTTTATGTCTTCTAAGAAATTTTAATATACAAAATTATCCTCAAATCTGACATGTCATTTGGTGGATTTCAATATCTGTGAGTAATTAGCTTCTATGATTACTCATTCAAGCCCCTAATTATACACTTGCAAATTGAAAACACGAATCTGAAAACCTGCAATTCAGATGTTCAAGTAACGTGTTTCCACAATGATTCAAAAATAACACAAATTCAGCTTAGAAAATATCAACTGATAATTTACTCTCCTGATGATGTACTAATCTTAATAGACTTCATGAGGACAGCTCAGTAACACTGGATGATCTAAATGAAAGATCAAAACAGCAAAATGATTACTCACATGACAAGCTCATACTAGTAATGTTCTAAGTACCCCCAAATACATATAATAATTTTTAAGATTTTTTTTCCTACTAACAAACTGTTGGTTGCTTGGGTTCTTTGTTTGTTGTTTTGTTTTTTCCATTTAATAATCAGTGTAATACATTCAAATAATGTCATTTTGAAGAGAACCCTCATGGCAGCATAATGAGCCTGTTGAAATTTCCTAATAGCATGGGTTGAAAGTCCCTAAAAGAGTGAAGTACAGTAATCAGCCCTTGAGATGACAAAAGCATTAATCAGCATGTCTGTATCTTCACTCTTGATCAAGGTCTCAGCTTGGCAATGATCCAGAGACTGTGAAAAGGAGGAGCCTTTGTAAGAGATGCAATCAAATGGTAAATCTAAGAGCAATATGACACTTAGTGATGAGATGTATCAAATGATGCTGAAAGCAATACAGAAGGTAAGAGCAAAAGGGAGAGATTAGGAAATAAATAATTATTTTAAATATTCTGCAATATAATCCATGCTCTTTGAAGCATACTGGTATTTTTCCAATTAGATTAAGCTTCAGTAAATCAGACCATAACTGGGAATAAATTGAATAACTTACAAATGACTTAAACACTTGGTCACCAAACATGGGTTATTGTTGTTGGCAGACTTCTCTATTCTTCTCATTAAAGTCAACCATTTAAAAGGCTTTCTTCCTACTCATCAGACACATTTGATAAAGGAATTATAAAATAATAAAACTATTTCCACATTTTAGTTCTCAGTGAATGGTGACATTGTGTTCCCCAAGCAAAACAGAGCTCAAGAGATTTCCAGGGGCTGAAGCCATGACCAGTGTTTCACAAGTGAAATGCAGACAAACCACCAGCTGCCTTCCAGTGACTTCACTGGGAGTGGAGACCACTTTCACTGAAGACATTAGGAGCATTGCATGTTTTCTAGGAGACTGCTCTTCCTAATCAAAATCATCAATACCTGTGAAAATGTAGCCTGACCATTTGTCACTACAGATCACCATAAATAATTCAGGATTTTAAATTCATAATTGGAATGAAAGTTGCTAGACAGGACCAGAGCTTCCATAAAGAGAGCATTCATCACTCTTTTAGCAGAGATGTCTATCTCAGACATGTCTATAGCAAGTCTAATACACGGTAATGGAAGAAAATTTGCCAAAGCAAAAGAGTCATAACCATTTTTATCTGAAAACTGCAGTTTGAGCGGTGAAAGACTCATGCTGCCTCATAGGTTGAGGTATCAGCAAGAAGTGGATGGGTTTGGAGGCTTCTGCAGCCTGAGAAAATACTCCCATCTTTCAGGGACAGAGCTCTTACCCTCAGCAGATAGATTTTTTGTGGAGTTGGAGGGAATTATGCAATTGATCACAGTGGACGAGCTTTTACTCAGTCAGGTCTGAAAGACCTTCAATGCTGAAGAGAGGTTGCACAATCTCTCCAGGAAATCTGCTCCCCTGCCTGACTGTTCTCATGGGAACAGCCTTTCCTTATATCCAGTCTGAACTCCCTGTATTGTAGTATACAGCAATTATTTCCTGTCCTCCCACCATGAACCACTCTCAAGTGCCTGGATTTGTCTTCTGGTTAACATCCCCCTAGGTATGAGGGGACTGCTGTGAGGTCCCCCTGAAGCCATCTATTCTCCAGCCTGAACATACCCAGCCCCCCCCATCTTCTCCTCACAGACAAGTGCTTCAGCCTCCAAGCAGCTTCACAGACCTCTGCAGAACTCCTTTCAGATTTTCCAAGTCTGTTGCACTGGTTGCACTGGTTGGCCCAAAACTGGATGCAGTATCTTGGTGCAGCCTAGAGGTGGATAATCCCTTCCCTCAGCCTGCTGGCTGTGCCCCTGCTTACACAGCCCATGAGGCTCCTGGCTATCCCTGCTGCTAAGATACGTGGCTGGTCCATGTTCAGCTGCCCACCAGGATGCCCTACGTTGCATCCATGAAGATAGAAAACCAGGAGCGTTTCTCTCTCCTGTCAACAGATAAAACAGTGACACCTGAGGTTCTCTTTCCTGCAAAAGCATTGACAAATTGGCTAGGGAGTTAGTGGTAGAATAATGCTTTAGGAGAGAAAGACAGGGAAAGTCCCATGTCCTTCCCTAAAATCTGGGACAAAACATTATTCTAAAGATTTTTTAATATATATACTAGACAACATCGTATCTATGGAGACCTTAAGATCCCTGCAGCTTTTATGACTTATCCAGCTGAAACTGGACTTCAGTCTTTTAGTTTAAAGCTTCTGTGCACTGCCCTTTATACCACCGGTTAGACTTTTAAGAACAACAAAATCATTATTTATGGACACTTTCAATACAGCATCAACTGAGATGAGAGTAAAAATGTACCACAGAAAATTGCACTACTGGGAAATCCTACAAAAACCTCTAGACAACATCCTCTGTTAAAATTTATTAACAACCCAAGCCTCTGCTTTTCCTACTGTAAATTATGCACTAATTAATGTTTGCTTCCTACCATGGCATGGCATTAATATGACAAGAAACAAGATCACAAACTCTATAAAAAGCATAAACAAAAACATCTGATTAGGCCCCATTACTGAAAAAGGAGCCTATCACATAATTAATTAGTTTTACTAACTTTAGCTATTTCTAGATATTATAAGTGGCCTTACATCACTGTAACCCCTATTCCTATACCAGAATATCACCTAGGGACCTGAATAAACCTTTGCCTTATATTTTTAATCACAGGGGTCATTTCTAAATCTAGTGGTGGAAGAAATCATTTCACTACAACATGATCTCATTTGCTGTGTTGTCAACTGGGAACTTTCTTCTGCTAACCTGGCAAACAGAAATAAATCTGTTTTGAAAACATATTTAGGATTTATTACTTTTTAGTGAAATAACAGAATTTAACCAAGAGACCTGCATCTGGCCCCAGAGCCGCCTATTTTAATATTAAACATCTTCCCCAGTGTATACTTTAAAATAAACCTCACACAATGTATTCATTATGATTAAGGTGTATTTATAATGCACTTATAATTATGTATTATATATTAATGTATACATGTATATATGTATATTATGTATATAATGTATATAATATACATTATATAATGTATATATGTATATTATGTGTATAATGTATATAATATGTATATGTATGATGTGTATGATGCATATATAATGTATGTATATGTATATAATTATTTATTATATATTAATATAGTTATTCCAGCACCTTAAAGAACAAAATAAGACTTCTTTGAATATACTGTGTTGTTCCTATGCAAAAGAAAACTGAACACTAAACCATGTTATGTTAAATTACATACAAGATATGGAATTATATGTATGCAGTAGTGTCCCAGCTCATAAAGGAAAGAAGCAGCATTAGATGGGACTGTTTCCCATCTATTCCTCTAGATCATTTTCTGAAAATGGATTCCTACAAGCAGGATTTAGTGCATGTAGCTTCGCAATTTTCAGGAAAAAATGCAAACAAGCAATAAACAAACTAAAGTGCTGACATTACCAACAAGTGTTGCTCATTTCATTAACAAGGACCTAGACTTGGAACAATAGTATGAAAGAGCTGGTATTAGTAATTTCTCAAATGACATTGTGCTGCTAGGTAATTCTGACAGCTTTCTACCACAGATAGATCACACTAATGAAGATGGATGCTGTATTAGAGAGATGGTGGGAAGTTAAAACACTGCACATCAAAGGGGCTGGGTCCTACTCTGGGATGACTTTGGACTCATTTTGAGGAGCAGCTTTATTTATTTATTTTCATGAAGCACTGGAGTTTACCCCCAGGTAAAAAACAAGGTAGAGAAGATCCAGGAGGATGGATGCTTCTGCCTCACCCTAAGGTCAAATGTCTCTCAGATTTCACTTCTGAAGGAACGTGACCCAAGTTGGGGTCACTGGACTTTTGAAAATGTGGTTGTCTCTTGGGATCATTCAGGAGTTGTACCTGGCAAAACCCTTCTCATCCCAGACACACAGGAGATGAACAACCCCCTCAATCTTTATTTTCTTTACTGTGACATGGTAATTGTCTTTTTGGCCTTTCTTATTTTGGTTTTGACTTAGAATTTGTCACAGAACAGTCAGAATCACTTTCTGGTCAATGATATATGAGTATCAGTGTGGTAGATATTCTACAAACATCAGATCCTGTGAAGCAGCTGTTCTGTGGAACTTTTTCTTAATTGTAATAATACTCGGTAATCACAGAGGATCAGATTCAACTACAGAGTTGATCTATTCCTGCCCTATCTCTCCTCTGTATAAAAAGTTCCTTCTTTCCCATAGATAAATATTTTTCCCACTCTTCAGAATGATTTCTAGCCAATTAACCAGCTGGAAAGTGTTCTGAAGTTCTCAGGTCCCAGATGGCAACAATCAGAGCAGTGAGTTAGTCTAAGCTCCAGGAAGGGCATACAAAGACTTTGAAAAACAAGTCATGGCAACACAAGATCCCCTTTGGTGCCCCATATACAGAACATGTCCCCCATCAGCTGGTGATGGAGGGATCTGACGACTTTTTCAAAGTAAAAAGCAACATCAGAGGCTTTAAGACTCCTATTTCCCTCAAGCCCCAGCACATCTGTTTAGATCTGCAGCTTCCCTTACCACACAGCAACTGCAGATACCAGAAAGGCCTTAGAAGAGGCAAACATGGGAACTTCAAAACCAAAAATTGCTTCCCTGAGGCAGCCAGCATTAGATACAGTTAAGTATATTGGAAATATATTAGTGTTTCCTGTCAGGAGGCAGTTTTGTTGAGTTGGCCATCTGACATTCTTTTGATAAATTTGTGGTTGGTTTTTTTCCTTCATAAGACATTCTTGTTCATTACAGAGGAGCTGGATGAGCAACACTTTGGAAACCACCATTCCACAGTGTTAATCCTAATCTCTATGCCATAATACTTTCTTCAAACTTCTTCCTCAGGGATTCAGTACCAGGAAACAGGTCTCAAGCAAACTAGGATTCTCATGTTCTTAGACTGCACATTAGGAAAAAAATTTTCACAGAAAGAGTGATCAGACACTGGAACAGGCTGCCCAGGGAGGTAAGTCACCATCCCTGGAAATGTTTAGTGGTTGTTTAGATGTGGTGTTGGGAGATATGGTTTAGGGAAGAACTTTGTAGAGTAGGGGTGGTGGTGGGACTCGATGATTCCAAGGGTCTTTTCCAACCTGAAAGATTCTATGATTCTATTTTTAAGGAGGAAGGGTGTCTAAATCACCTCTATCAATACCGGGGTGAAAGAGGGAGAGAAGGGGACATGGGAAATGTAGCTTAATTGTCAGAAAAAGAACGGTGTCTACCAACTCTGGAATGACCCAAATTCTAGCTGTCATTACAGAATGACTACAACTCAGAGGACTCAGTGTTACCAATCAAAAATGAAAAGACACCAAACAGAACACTGATATCTCAGATTATTGAGGTTGACGTTTTAGTACTTAAAAAGTGGAAGTCATAGATTCATGACTCTGGACTGTCAAAATCTAAGTTCCACAAAGACAAGAAGAAAACAGGGAGATCAGTTTTGTTTAAAAATGAATTGGCCTGGGGGCACCAGACACTTTAATAAACAAATAAAAATGCAATGCACTCCTGCCTTGCCCACTAGTAAGCTAGGTTATCTTCAACTGTTTGTTGCCAAACATACTTTTAGATTGAATTGTCAGAGTACTTTCTTCTCTACTTCTAGTGCATGGCCAGAACAGAGATGGGACTGCCCATGATGATGGAATTGCTGGATGCAGCAGGACTTCGGCTACCAGCAATTCTTTGGAGAGAAAAGCTCATTTCTTCTCATCATTGCACAAGAAACATTTCTCACCCTGCTGTATTCTTAAGGCCGAAAAATATATGCTGACTGCAGATAAACTTTAATTCCCCTGGAACTTATCCTGTCAAAACTTTTTGAGACTGAACAGCTGTCCAAAAAGAAAATAGCCTCCCTGGACTACTAATACTTATTATTTGACCATAAGGCAGTACCTTTGCTTCTGCTTAGACAGTTACAGGCAACATATTTTTTTCCTCTGCTTTTAGTGTTTTCATGTAAAAGTTTTTCTGAAGAAGCATACTGACACTTAAGTCTCACATGTTCAGCACCTAATTGACAGTGTGATATTCCATTTCATTCCATTTCATGCCACCATGAATGAAACTCACACACTTACATAGCATAATATAATGATTGCCCCTTCAGCAGTCTGCAGATGTGCATACAGCTTCTCCACAGACACTACTGATCAATTTTGCAAGTCATACCAAAAAGCCAGAGGTCATGATACTGATGTGCTCTTCCCAATAATTATGTTTCTTAGTAGAACATCTTGCTCAGAGAAATTCAGGGCCATTACTGCTGCCATTCTGAGGTCCCAGTTGAGTTTTGTCTCACACAGCAAAGGAGCTTTGGAGTTCATTCAGAGCATGCAGAAGCCAGTAAGACCAGGTCTTATTCTTCAAGGTGTTACAGGAAATCTACAGGAAATCTACAGGAAATGATAGACACTATTCCATGTAGGAAATAAGCCATACAATCATGAGACACATAGATAAGCATATGAAGTAATCTTATTTCTCTTACTAGCTTAACTGTTCTGTAATGTCAGAACTGCAGACCAGCCAGGAGAAAATTAAAAAAAAAATTGAATGATTCAGGTTTATTTCAGTTGTAGAAGTTACAGAGCCATGCATTCTTTGGACAGGAAATATTTTTATATGAATGCAGTTTGCTAAGTTGTCTAACTAGTATTCAAAAGGTGAAAAAGGAGCAAGCCCATAAATACTAAAAAGCAATAATACTTTGGTAAACATGAAATTGTCATCAACCCATTGATAAACAGCAGCTAACCACAAATTCTGTTTGTTTACTTTCACATACAGTTGCTATTAACCATTTTTTACTGTGTGTTCCCTAGGGCAAAAAGATTTGAAGTTCCTTGTCTTAGGACCATGATTTGTGTCACAGACAATTTTGGTTTTTTCCCATCTTTTATTCTCCAACAGGTTACTTCTTCGTGCTTGAGAAGTGATAATCATGTTTTGTAAGGTACTGTTCCTTCACTAGGCAGTATATACAGAAATCCAGGCCTCCTGTGAAGCCCACCAAAATTAAAAGGCATATTGCCTTCACAGAATGATGTGCAAAATCAAGGCTTAATTATGTTTACCATAATTCTCTTTTGGTTATCTTTATATTTTCCTAAGGTTCCATCCTTCTCCTGAGCACTGACAAGCAATGAGAAAAAGCAGGCTTTGAAAAAAACAAGCTGAGTGGAATTAGGTGGAGTAAATAGTGTGCTCACTGGGAAGTAATTAAAAGCCATGAAGCAGGAAGAAGGCTGGAGGTGCCTAAAAGGCATTATAATTAAAACCTAAAGCATGTTAACTGTGAGTGAAGCATTGAAGTCATTGACATGAATGACAAAACTCCCACTGAATTCAATAGGGACAGGATTTTACACTCTAAGTGCTCAACAGGAAGGCCAGTACAGCTTCAGAGAGATTGATTGGAGGTTTGAGGGTAAAAAGAAACTGTACTGAAAATACAAATTGATGATTCATACAGACAATGATATGCACAGTTGTGAAATACCCACAAGAGATGAAAAGAGAGGAAGAAAACTAAATGAGATAATCTTTGAGAAAGAGGAAGAAGAAATTATTTTTAAATCTGACTAGTGACAAAAAAAAACAAAACAAAACAAAAAAAAACCACCAAAGGCCATTACAATGGAGACAGAACAACTAGAAAGAAAGTGATGAAGAAGTTAAAAAGCAGTGATAACTTTGTAGAGCATAACTATTGATAAAACACATATTGGGAATACCTGGCAAATCTGAATTGGTTCAGATAGCATACAGACTATTTAATCATGAAACAGAAATGAATTAAGAAAGAAAAAGAAAAGGAATTTGCAATTCAGTGTACCTAATCTCCAGAGCCCAGTTAAGTAATGGAACTATTCTTCAGAAACAGCCAACCCAGTTCCAGTGGCTTTAACACCATATTGTCAGAAACTGACAACTTAATTTCAGTTTGCCTGAATGTATTTACTGGATTTACATAAGAGTCAAATTTAAAATCATAGTGAATATCACTGCTATATAACAAATATACTACCAGCAGTACAATTTCTTCAGGGAGTCTAGCAGGCTAACAAATTTTTAATAGGAAATGCAGTGTTTAATTTGACAAAATCAATTAAATTTTATATAAGATAGACTGCATATGAATAGCAAAAAAAAAACATGCAGAAGGGTAGGTGCAGAAGATCACACAGGCACTTGGAATTCACCTGGTGCAAGAAGAGAATTCTGTTAATTTGGCTGGTATATCTGACATCAACATTCATCAAGCAATGGACAGAAAGGAAAGAGTAGCAGTGTATCAGCAGTGTATCAGTGTAACACTATTCTCCATGCCTGGGAACACTTAGAAGTTCACTCCTCATCAGAGGAATTGGTCTTCACAATAGGATATTTTTAACACTGAGTACTAATTCACAAAAAATTAGAAAGTGGAATTGTGAGCATGGAACTTGGAGAAAAGTTATAAGACACCCTGAAAAAATTGTGGAAATCAAGCATTTTTAACAGTAGCAGCTATCAGACAACTTCCTAAAACACCACAATACCTTTCACTGCCTGATCCTGCAAGTAAGCAACTATAAATATACAGTTAATTAATTATTTTCTCTGTGTGAGACAAAAAGGACACAGAGCCAGAGAAAGCCCTGGCACTTCAGAGAGTTAACTCCAGAGAGTTCTAGTCTGAGCTTTCAGCTCTGATGAAACTACCTTAACCAGAGAAAGGACAGAGGATGGAACTTCAGAAGCACAGTGGGTTCTGTCTCCTCTTTCTCTGCTTAGACAATTCTGCCCAAGAGGTAATGAATGGTTCTTATACAGACTGACTGCCCCAAACACTGTTAACATTTCAAATTCCACCATGTGAGAAAGGACACCTCCTCCTGCTCTCATCCTTAGAGTATCCTCAAGAGGCACTCCTGGTATTTGTGCAATGTGATGCAAAACCTTAGTAAGAAAATATTCTCCTAAGACATCCATCCTAGTCCCTCTCCAGGCTACACAGCTGGTTCCTACAGGCACACAAACACTCCCTGGAGGCCTGACGCACATCCTCACGCCCATTCTGCTGGAAGCTCTGTTTTTCCCTCTCCTCCACAACCAGGCACAGTATACAAAATGCAAATAGGGCAGGCTTCAACTTCCAAAAAGCATGCATCACTTACTTATTCTTGACTGCAGTCCCATAAAGATGTATGAAAAAGACTACCCGAAAAGCAACTGTCCTATTTACTCTGTCCTACATCTTGTACCCACTGATTCAAATTTAAATTTCTACAGTTAGTCCACAATTAGAACAGTACACTTATTTTTATATACCAGGTCAGGACACTCTAGACATACAATTGACACCGCTATCTGCAAATTTTGGAAGGAAAAGGTCTCTTCAATCACTATGATGAGCTGAGAAAATGTTGATGAGACAAATTATTAAAAAGAAAATCACCTTAACAATATTGCACTTCCACTACTAATGGAGAAATCATTAGGGTTTGGTTTTTTGTTTTTTTTTACTAAGAAGTCACTTGTCCCTCCACAGAAGTGATATTCGAATTTAAGACTAGAATCCCACTTGTCTCTCATGAGTTGCACCACAGACAACGTGCAACACTGTACACTATTTTTAGAGTTGTGAAAATCAGACAGAAATCGTTCTTCACAAGTCACCTTTAAGGAAGTACTTAAGATTTTTTTACTCTACTATGACTACATAATTGAAAAGTAAGTATTAAAACTGTTTAAACATGAAATTCAATGAATACTGCTACAGTAAAAAGAGATTCCCTGAGAGAATTAACTAATCATTAATAACTTGATTTGACAAAGGCAGCACTAATCAAGTTCTGGCTTCATAGTAATTCTTATAAAAATGGGTGGGAGAGCAAGCTAATGAAGTGAGAATAATTTCTGCACAAATAGTAATGAATCTACAGGACGTTAACTCATTATAGAATTATACTTTTATTTCAGTATTTCCTTTCCAGGTCAAGAAAAACAAAGGCCACTTAGGACATGATCCTTTAAGTCCCTTCACACCTGACATTCTATGACTCTATGGCATGCTGAGCATGGAAAAGATAATGCTTTTTATTACTGGCAGCACCTATGTCATGTGAGAAAAAAATAGAAAAAGAGATCAGGTTTATGTTAGAAAGGGGATCAAGCATCTGAAATGTGCTAGCCACAATGAATTCTTTGGTTACAGAAATAAATGTACAAGCTATATTGAATACAATTTATTTGAAAAACTATATTGTTAACTTGAGTGTCCAGCTAACGGGACTGTCACGCCACACTAAATTAAAAACTGAAAAAAACCCTGAAAAAAACACGCACCTACCCAGGAAAAATTAAATCTTACCCACAAAGCTGACAACAATGTCTAAGGACTCCAGTGGGGGCAGAATCATCAATCTCTGTATACAAAATTTCCTGGGTTGAAATGTGTGTGCACTGCAAAGCAGAGGCACATTAAGCCTTTAGCTTCAGAGAGGGATCAGAACCATTGCACATGCATAAACCAACTGGATGGTACAGGCCCAAAAGACCTTTCAGAAGTGTCAAACTTATAAGGCATGGCTCTACAACACAGCACACATGTACAGAGGCTGCAAATAAAATTGTTTTTATGGCCAGAGTCCCAGCTGAGACTAATATGAAATGCTGATGTGCAGCAGCTGGATCAGGGGCATCTGGGCCAGGGTTATCAGGTGTCCCTAAATCCCAGACACATTTATAAAGTATTCAAAATGTGCCAAGATTTCTAAAGAATGCAGCCTAGAAAATCCAGGCGTGTATGCCCTGAGCCTTCAGGAGAATATGCTTGAACAAACTTCCCAAACACCCACAACTCCCAGTGTTTTTTTTTTTCTGAGTGATAATAGGTGAAATAGTGTTACCTATGTATTACACAAGCACACACTGAGAGTTCAGCTTACTTCATGTACCTCCTATCCAGCTTCAGTTAAAGGAGTTCACCTAAAAACTTCATTTAGCCTCTGCAGATGCTTCAATCAGTGGGAGTCTTTGGCTGGCTCTGAGCTCTGGTCAGAAGAGAAAGGAGCCTGTAAAAGCTTCTTTTCTTTTTAAGTCTTTACTTCTGTGTGACTAAAGGAAGCTGCATTTGTATTCCTTGAAATAAATCTTATCTGACACAGTTACTCTGTCAGACTCTCTGCAAGGCAGACTTTTTTTGCCAGAAATAAAAGCTGTGATCATTATAAAAGTGTGAGAAAATCAATGTCATATAAAAGGAATGTTTATTTTATGTATGCATGCAAATGTTGCACACACACTCATAATATGAGACCTGATTCTCTGATCATGCATATGAGTAAACAAATTAGCTACCCTTGCTGAGGATGCTTTCTAATACTATTTGCAAGGTATTTTATAGAGGTGGGGCTGAGACAAAGCACCAAAACAAATTAATCAGAACTTGTGATTTTTTCCTCTCAACATCATGTCTGGTAAGGCATGGGAGCCTATAGCTGATTTTAAAGATCCCTGTGATGCCACTTTTGCTAATGGCTTTCCTTTTAGACTTCAACAGAGCAGGATGTTTCCTTTCAGTTTTCTACTTGTAATTCTGCATTGCACAATGCTAATTTCAATTTGAACTTATTTTCTCTTTTGTATTAAAAAATATATGTATATAAATTTTCCTGTTCTAAGCAAATCATACCTTCCTCCAGTGGTATTACATAGATTTTCCCCCTAAAATACCAGGCCTTTCTCCTTTCACTGTCTTTTTTTTCACAAAATTCCTCTTTAATTTTGCTGTGTATTACCTCCTATTACAGCATTTCACTGCAGAGAATCTGAAATAAACATGAAAAAAATGCCATCATTTCCCAAGTGTCTTGAGAAACAAAGTATGTCTGCACAATGCAGCCCTCCTTTAGACCAAAAATATTTCCGAATCTCAGATTCCTACCCAGTACATTATGACACATATCATAACCTCTGGTTGCATTCCACATTGCAGGCTTGACTTCATTAGGTACAAACACTGCTCCTTGTTTGAAGATTCTCTAATCTGACAGTTCTGGCCGCTTTATGTATTTCTTGTGTATTATTTTAAGTACTCTCTAAGCTTTTACATGGAAAGCTCTCCAGTCCAGTCTGGTTTGCCTTGATTCTTAGGCATCTTCCTTTTACCCAGCCTGTGTTTGAACACCAGCAGAAGGGATGCACTCCAAGAGAAATAATTTCTTCAATTGTCATCTTGCAGACTCTCTCTGATGCTGAGGCTGCCCAGCCTTGTGCCATTGATGAGAAGGAATAGGACACAGCCCTTGGATGGCCCTGGGATGCCACATTAGACATTTTGCTCTGCCTCTCTCCCCAGCAGTCCCTGATGCTGCCTCGGGGCCAGGCTGTCAGGGGGAGGTTATGGAGCAGCGAATGACCAAGTGACATGCCAAGGACCCAATTGTCTGGGTGGGCTTTCCACTAGCTGCTTTTGGGAGCAAATATCAATCAACTAGCAAAGACATAGCTAAAAAAAAAAAAAAAAAAAAAAAAAAAAAAAGCAAGGGACTGGTAGTTGTAATGTTGTTCTCTGTTAACTGACACATCAGTTCTGCACATTGCCAAACAAAGGGAATTCTGACTAAATACCTGTCTCCCACTCTCTCCCTCTATGAAAAATTAACATGCACAGGATCACTCAGATGAAGAACAGCATGAAAGGGGCTAACAATGAAAGAGCAGTATGAAGAGACAAATTATTTCTTAAGGATTAAAAAAAGAAGGATGGCTTTACACACTGCCAAACAGCTTTTATTTGAACAGGCTACTGCATCCTGCCCCCACTATATACAGCCTCATGAAGTTGACACCAGAATAAATCTCAACTCTATAAAAATTTACTGACAACACAAACTGCCAGAGAAGAGCTTGTTTACCTTTATCCTCCACATCTTCCCTTCCTGCAAAATTCAGCACTTTAGTGCTGCATAAATCTGTTTAACATTACCCAGGACTTCTCCATCCAGCTAACTTCACTGGAGACCCAGAGACCTCTGGCCCCTCAAGGAAATCTGAGAAATCCCTTCCTCACTGGGATAGAGGACCCTCCACCCCAAGAAGATCAGAATAGAGGGGCAGAAGTAAAATTATATGATGCAGCTGGACCATTTTGGTTTTTCAAAATGCAACCTGGCAGGAAGGGAGAACAGATCCATGGAGAATGGGCACACTCCACATGGACACCTGAAGGAGCAGGACCAGCAGTGGGACTGCAGTGGGGGAACAACACTTTATCCCTGCTCGACACCCAGTGCACCCTGGCTGGGGTGCAGGGCCATGGCTCTCAGGCACCACAGGAATCCCACCAGTTTCCCAGCTCCCGCAAGCCAGAAACTCTCATCCTGGCTCAACTACAGCCTCAGCCAGTACTTCTCTGGACCTCTGTTCACACTAAGGGGATAATTTTTCAGTTAAGCAAGTAACAAGGTACTCATCGCATGCCTGAAAGTTTCAGATTCCAGTCTAAACCACCCAAAGCCACCCTGCTGTTTGCCTTCATCTTTTTTGTTGGCATGAGGAACATTTTCATGATAAAGGCTAGTGAAACCCTAGGAAAAATGGCCAACCCCAATACTACACGTTTTTAGGAAGGAACAGGTTGCACAAATGTGGCCCAGGATGCCTTAGGAGCTGTTAATCCTGCCTTGGGCCAGGACAGATTACATGACTCTTACAGTCCTTGAGAAAATGTCCCCTTTCTCATTCTGTTTTTTGTTAAAAAGTTATCAACCACCTTCTCCTCTTTGCTCTCCACCATGTAACACAATATCTTTAAATCTATTATTAAAATCATAGAATCATAGAATTAGCCGGGTTGGAAGGGACCTCAGAGATCATCTAGTCCAACCCTTGACCCACCGGAGCAGTTGCTAGACCATGGCACTGAGTGCCACATCCAGTCTTTTTTTAAATGTCTCCAGGGACGGAGAATCTACCACCTCACCGGGCAGTCCATTCCATAGCCTAATCACCCTCTCCGTGAAGAAATTCTTTCTAATATCTAATCTAAACCTCCCCTGGCACAACTTAAGACTGTGTCCTCTTGTCTTGTTGGAGGTCATCTGTGAAAAGAGTCCAGCTCCCACCTCGCTACAGCCTCCTTTCAGGTAGTTGTAGACAGCAATGAGGTCTCCCCTGAGCCTCCTCTTCTTCAGGCTGAACAGCCCCAGCTCTCTCAGCCTCTCCCCATAGGGCCTGTGCTCGAGTCCCTTCACCAGCCTGGTTGCCCTCCTAATAACAGTTAAGCCTTGCAAGTGCAAGAAAGAGCTGGACCAGTCATCTCCTTATGACCAAGGAAGGTCAGAAATGAGACATGTTAGCTTAACGAAGCTGAACAGATGAAGTGGAATGCTTCATTCATCATACCACGAGCTGAACTAATGTTGACACAAGACAAAACAATTAATTCATCACAGACATGGTGGCATGCCTACATCCACAGTCCCTGGAGTCCCACCTGTGAGGTCCTGTGACACCAAAGAGTGGCAGACAGGAGGTTTAACTGGTCAGTGGAGCAATAGGGAAGATGTACAATGTCTATCCAATGCCCAGCATAAGCTGGCAACATCAAAATAAAAAAAAATTACGTGGCCTTGGGCACTGTCTCTATTCTGCTCGACTCCTCCACTGAGGACTGATGAAAACAGCCTTTCCCATGAGGTGATCTGGCAGATGATCTAAAGTGGACAATGAGGTGCATGGTAGGGGGGAAGATGGCATGGGGAAGGGGGCCAAGACTGTGCCAGGCCTTCACATGATGCTCATGCTGAAGGCACGTGGCACCTGTGGGCAGTCCCCCTTAATGCCCTCCCCATCTCCCCAGGAAGGGATGGGAAGAATTCTCTACCCCTTCCCCATCTCTCCCTTAAAAGGATATTCTAGGCCACACCAAAAATACCAGCATGGTGTGTTTCCACACCACTGGCTTGATGGTTTGATTGCTGCTCTGACTGTTCTGACAGGGTGAAAAAGAGGCTGTGAAAAAACCCTCAGTTACATTTTATCTGGAGAATCATTTGACAAAAGTTTGATGGAACAGTGTGAAGCTTTCCCTGGTGGGGGACTAGGACTTCCACTGAGCTGGAAGGAGGCCAAAGGGCATAAATCAGAAGGGCTGTAAAAGATTCAAGTGGAAACACTGTTGAGCAAGACTCTTTTCACCGTTTATACCCATTCTTGCTCTCAGGTTTTTAAAATAACATTCCCAGAAACTAAGCATAATTATTGCCTCGCCCTCAATGTTGGACATTTCATTCAGCAAGCATTTTTAACATCCTGTGTTGAGAAAGATGACAGTTCCAAACAGTGAGGAATTAACCTGGGGTTTTTTTGTACTTCAGTTTAACTTGGCTCTGGCAATAAGAGTTGCATCCACAAAGCAAGCATTAAAGAACCCAAGCAAACACTTTTTCTCCTCAGAAAATCAGAGAGGTTTAGCTCCCCACTCTACTAGCTTCTCCTTCCAGCCCAGCTCCCATTACCCCCAAAATCCCTCAAGGAATGATTCCAGGGCTGTTGAAGCCAAAGACCTCGTTCCCCTATGGGAGGGGACACGGGGCCTCCGCAGGGACACAAGAATTTTGTGAAGCGCAGAGAGGTGCCTCCCATCTGAAGCAGCAACAGCATCTCTCTGCCTTGAAACTAAACAGCGTTCAAATAAGGCACCAGAAGGACCTTCAGACAAATGTTCAGGTTTTTTAACCAAGTCTATTCACTCTACAGAATTCAAGAAAAGTTAAACACATCTCAGTGTTTAATCAGTTAGTAAGGGACTTCCGTGATATATTGAATTAGGACCAAAAAATAATAGTTGGGTGAGATGTGTTTTTTACAACAAAACACATGGCCTTTTAAGTGAAGAAGGAGCATAAAAATAAATGGTGAACAATCTAGTGAACAAAATGCAAGTTTCCATCCAGAAATTCAAATTTTGGACATAAGCAGGTTAACAAGAATATAACAAAAAAATGCTACAAAAGTCAGAGACAGATTTGTCCCTAAAGGGATTCTTTTCTCCTTTCTTTTTGTGTTTTATCTTTTTCTCCTGCTCTAAGACAAAAACAACAGTGTTAAAGGGGAAAATTTCCAAGTCTATAAGTGTTACTAGATGAGAAGCCACAACATATCATAGGGAAACCAGAATCGAAAAGATTTCTATCATTTAAGACCCAGGTCTTGCCAAAAGCAAATGTAGATGAATGCAAACTGACGAGCCCTGGAACAAAGAACCAAACTGACAGACTGTCAGCTAAAAGAGAGATTCTGCAGCATATAGAGAGCTTGGAATCTATCACAGAAAAATCTTTTAAAGCCTTTAACCAAGTACCCAGCTGTAGTAAAGAAAGTAAACAAGAAGTTAGGTATCATTGCTAAAGGACTAGAAATCAAAGCTGTTGATATTATCACTGTAATAACACAATAGCTAAACTTGAAGAGGGAATACATGGCACACTTTAAGTGTATACACCACAGAGGAAAAATACAACTTCCTCTTTGGCAGGTTGAGCAAAAAGAGCTATGAAATACTAACAGCAAATGCAAGGTTTGAATCTAACTAGAAGTCAGAGGAAATACCTGAGCTCCTTCCACCATTTCATCATTATTTATACAGAAGGACTATCTGAATCATGACTAATATTTTAATTTAAATTTTGGACACGCACAGCTTAGCACCATCCTCACCGTGTGGTAAAACACAAATCTGATATTGAGCTTCCCCAAGGACCCTCTGAGAGAGGGTGATAACTGATTCTGTAGGACAGACTGGCTACAAGTGAGTTTTCCCTTACACAAAATAGTAGCTTTTGTAACAACTGCTGACATTCTTGATCCTTTTCTCCAGCATTTGCCAGTAAATAAGGGAAATATGTTTTCCTTACCTTCAGTTACAACGTGTTTTCCAGCCTTAATTATTAAGGCTAGCCAGCAAGTTACTGTAATTGCTGGGTTTTCTCTTAATGCCTTCGTAAAACTCCCTACAGGTTACTAAAGATCTAATTTATAATTACCTGCATATGCCTGGGATGTATCTCGTAAAAATAATGTTGATGACATACGAGTTACACTAATTTCTAGTTTTGTATTGTTTTATGTAAAAGTACTGCACTTTCCTGCAGATTAGGAAATCCTGTGCTGAATGTTCTTAGATCATGTTTTTTCTAGTTTTTATGCTTACCACGTACAACTATGTTTCTCTGATTTCATTTAGAAGGGGAAGAGAATAAAAGGAAATCTTCCCTGGTGGGTTTTGTGTCATTTGGGTTCTTTTGAAATATACATAGAATAATTGCATTCCTGAAAGTCTTTTAATGGAACTGAATTGTACCATTATATTAATCACAAGTGTAATCACTCACTGTGTTAGTTTTTATTTTGGTGAAAAATTTACCTATTACTGTTTCTTCAGAGACACAAAGCTAAAAGATACAACAAATGTCAAATTTTTCATTTAAAGAACAAACAGATATTGATAAATAGCTTTGTTCCTGCATTCCTCCTCAACTACAATCTACCTCTGGTATCAACAGTAGAAGAATATCTCAAATAGTATATTTCTTCACTGGAAATCAAACTGCTTCACCAGTTTCCAGGGGTCCATGCCAGGAAATTGTCAAAGAAAACACAGAGCAGCTAATCTCAGAAGATGGTAATACACTGAACAAATGTAGATAATTATTTTTTTTTCTCTCAAATGTTGATAAACAGCACCATGAAAAGAATCAGTGATAGCCAATCGATGGAAAAATCTAGGAGGAAAAAAATGCAAGAAAATGGTGTAGGAAACTAGTATGATGACATTTTACAGTCCCAGTACCCTGCATGGTCTTTTAAAATATTCTGGATGACTTTTTATGAAAAGTATTTTTCTCTGTTACAGGTTGACAGCATTGAGTGACATAGCACTTCTGTCTAGGACTTCACTACCTGCAAATCACCTTAGCCTAGTAAGTATTCTGAGCTTGATATTGAATTTCCTTCACCAGTTCTTCCACTGGGATAAGAACTAGAATGATTTATAGCTGCTGGGAACCCAGCCCTTTAAATCATGTTTTCCCTTGCATGTGATACATGAGGTGATTATGTCCACACTGTCTCTCAGAGCATCCTGGGGGCCCTTCTCAAGATCAGACCAGGATGCTGTGCAAAGAGGGAGCCTCCAGTGTCCCAGCAGCACCACTGGATCAACACGGACCAGCACCAAGGGCTCGCATGCCCAGCGTGCTTACAGATGCTCCTTGTGGACAGGAGAGAGCCTTCAGGGCAGCACCTCATGCCAGAAAGGGAGGAAGACCAACCACATGCTGCTAATGACTGCTCCCAAACCCACTGCCACCCACCCAGGGAGGCACTCTGAAAAGCCAAGCATTAGTTTTGCATAGATTGTTAATATGCTACATCTTCATGGCTAATTAAACCAAAGAGAATCATGGAGAAACAAGCACCAAGAACTCCACCTTCTCCTTCAAACACTGGGCATGCTGTGTATGTATCTTTCCTAAAAGGAGTGTGCTCTGCTGGCAGCTGGGGAGGACTCTGGGAGAGCTCAGCATGACTGTGAAACACTCAGTTGACTTCCACTTTTCTGCACTGAGAGATTTCTCTAAATACCTGATCTAATATGAACTCTGGGACAGTTACCTTATTTTGTTGTGAATTTATACAATTCCCAGGAAAATGGGGGTTGGTCTATGCGGCAGCACAGCACTGCCACAGCAACAGCATGGGAACAACACTAATATCAAATCACAGCACTAAGATCCTGCAATACATCTGCCTGTGACTCAAGCTGGAAATCAGCAGATTTTCAAACAAAGCCTGGCATGAATAAGCAATTTAAATTCCAAATCAGCTGAAGAAAAACGCTTTCTATTTTTTAAGAAAACAAAGCTGGAAGGCAGTGTCAAAGTTTTTAGTAAAAAAATACAGAATGTTTCTCCATTTTTTATGCGGTGTTTTTCAATGTCTGTTTTGTTGCACACAGAACTGCTTCCCTATCTCTACCTAAGTGAATAATGCCTTTCACACAAGAGCAAGATAAAGCAGTTCAAGCAGACTTAGTACTTCACAGAACAAAGCATCCTAAGAAGCCAAGCAATTAACAACTGTTAATTCTTGTTATCTTTTTCTTTAAGAACCAGGATGCATAATAACTAAGACAACTGGTGAAATATGTCACACATCCCTCCCCACGTGCCCATGGATTTTTAGGATGCTACAATGCACTGGCAGATGAGTAGCACATGAGTATCAGTGCCTCGCACAGGTTAGAAGTGGTATCTGTTCATATTCCTGCTCATACGGGTATATTCCCTTCTTGTACTTTTCCTGAAAAACTTTTTTTTTTGTCGAGCAGATGTGTGTTTAATGAAAATAAAATCCTCAGTGAACAACAAGATGTAAAATATCATGGGAAACAATGATAGCGATTGAAGACATTCACCACTTCTCAGTGTTTTGTCAGCACACACACTGAGATTACTCACTTGCAAAGACTTGCATTATTCAAACAAGCCTACAAGTTAGAGGAATAAAACAAATAATCATACGTTATGTTTTAATTAACAGTTAAGCCTTATTCCTGGGGCAAGCTGCCCTTTGCACAGAAGCAGCCACTGGTTGCCTTCCCACACGACTAAGAGCCATTAAAGCCCTTCTTCCCTTCAGCATCCCCTCGCTCCAAGTAGATGCTTAATCTCATATAACAATACCATCTAGTGGTAAAACATATTCATTACACTTAGAATTCCATCCTATCTTTTTTTCACAGACCATGGGATACGTTCAGGGAGAGCAGGGCTGGCAGAAAACGTCTCCTCAAGCTGCCTGAACACACACATTTCAGCCCAGCATACGAAATAATTCATAATTCTTCATTTCCTCTAAACACATCCTTAGCATACATATAGCTCTATGTAGATCATACGAGCTTGCACACCTTCAAAGAATATTAACACGTTGATGCCAGAAATTTCCACCTAAGGAGCAAAGACAAGGAATCAGACTGGAAATCATTGCAAAGCACAACATAACCTGTTACTGGTGTGTCTGGAATGGGATTGTGCCCACAGCTCCTGTAGGCCGTGTCATAATAGAAGAAACACAATTTTCTGCTGTCCTGAACAGAGTAAATGGGGAAAAAGTGCTTACTCCTCTTTCTACATAAAGACTGAAATCGTATTCAGGTGGTATCATGAACCAACCTCCTCTGCATGGTTCCACTTAGCCATGATGTCTAAAAAGAGTGAAAACTGAACAAAAAGGCAAATATTTACACTTAGTTGCAATCCCTTTAGGAGAGTGTGAATGGTTTGAGACTGCACAATCTAGGCTGGAGTGAGTTAGCAAGGCAGAAAGATAACAAATGGGAAGCAGCAACAACTTGTTTTACAAAACAGTAAATACTGGCTACACTGATGATGCAGAGCTAAAAAGCTATTTGACATGAAATAAAATTATTCAAAGATAGAATCCTGTACTAATGAAATGGGACAATTTGCTTTACTTCAGTGGCTTTTGTGGGAACATTAGTACATTGTAAACAACATATTAACAGAGAGTGAGTATTTGTGAGGAGCAAATTAAGTCAATACTCGAGCTGCAGAGTAGTTTAGCATAGTTGTGCCATGTACAAGCCTAGCTTGTAATCAGCTTGGCATCCTGAATGCTCTCAGAAAGAACTAGCTTTGCCCAAAAGCTAAAACACTACTAATACCCAGGGAAAAAAGCAAACAAAAAAAAAACCACAAAACCCAAAAAAAAAATTAACATGCACCAACTTACATAGAGATCCATTCCTGGCAAGCTGCAAAGTTCTGCTTATAGTAAAACATTAAAAAATTCTTGAAAAACTGAGTGAAGAAATCAGATAAATTGCTTTCACAAAACATGATGGTCCAGCATCCTTCTTCAAAATTTCACTGGAGCTGTTGCTTTTCTGCAATAAACATCTTCATCCAAGACTCCTGAAAACTCTATAAATGCTTTTTCTCTCACTCAAACTCTTTAATTACCTAACTGAACAAGATTTATAAGGTAACTATCACCCTGTAAAAAACTGATGTTCTTCAGAGCCTCCTTTATGCAACCAGTTCACTTAACGAAAAGAGCAGCAAAAGAAGCAAATTTCCAAACATGAAACATTTATTAGTCTGCAATAACAACTTCCTATTAAAAATGGCAAATTCTGGCAGTGAATCACAGAATCACAGAATGTCAAGCTGGAAAGGACCTCAAGGATCATCTAGTCCAACCTCCCCAGGTAAGAGTACAGTTTCAATGAGGTGGCCCAGCACCCTGTCAAGATGAGAATCCAAAATTGTTTAGGATTCCATTAAGTGTTAAGATGGAAACAAAGGGAACACAGTGACAACCTCTTAAGAGTAAAAAATGTGAATAGCATCATGTTGCAAGAGATTCTGAACGGAAATGCCATTCACATCATGCAGTTCCTCTCCAGTGTGCATATCTATTACCCTCAAATATAGAATTACATTACAATGAGCATTAGTTTATTATTTTATATGTTAGTTATCAGGTCTGATAAATTTTGGGGTTTAAGTCTATTCATAAAGCTCTTTACATGGACAACTAAAATGAATTTGAAACTCAGCCTCAACAGAATCAATATTGAGTTGGTGTCTGTAATTTATTCAAGTCTGTTTATGTAGGGAAAGCATCAGTTTCACTGCTGAATTTGAGGCAGGAATTGATGCATTCTGTTTCCCAAGGTTTCAAAAATTGAGAGAATCTGAAGACAAGATTCCTGAAGCAGCACACCTGCTCTGCTCAGCACTCATACCAACAATTCATACCCGGGCCTCTAAAAAGTTTAAACCTGTCAGTAATCATTATTGACTAACATAATTTCATTCAATGAAATCAAAATCTAAGGCCAGGGCCCAGAACTAATCTATACTACTGAATGAAATTCCTTTTCATTTTCAGAGAAAAGTTGCATTTATGGACAAAGGATTTGTCATTGATTCCTTGCTGTTATTTGCACTTAAATGAGGATCTTATGACATAAACTTCAGTGCACACAATATCAGCCTGTCGTAATTGTTATAATCATATCATAAAAAACTTATTACATATTGTAGAAGCACTAGACACAGTATTCAATCATGGAAAGTAGCTTTCCATCATTCCCACCTTCGTAATTCCTAAGATAAAAACGGCAAGAAGCCAATCACTGCCTAGCATATAAAAGCAAATACTGAACAGGAAAACATTAATATATCCATATCTGCGGAGATTTATTACGGAATTATAGATAAAATTTCCTTGAAGGAGTATGCCTCAATATCTTCCTGTCTTAAAAACTGATAAATGAAATTCTGAAACTGTTCAAGCAGGTTAAGAGAAGCAGTTTAAAATTTTCATTACAGTTTTCATATGCTGACATATGCTGAAAGGTAACACAGCAGGACACAGGTAGTCAAGATTTCTGAAGGTGTCAGGGTGTCAGGTATCAGGTGTCAGGGAGACAGGTATTGGTGGGATCAAACAGGGTCAGGGTCTCCAATATCTGCTGTTCACCAAGAAGGGAGAGATGGCTGGGGACATGATACTGGGTGGCAGCTGTGGCTGTAGTGTCCATGCAGTAGTGGGTTCCAAGATCCTGGACAGTAAGAGAAGGAGTACTGTAGGGTTCTGGCCTGGGGACTGTCTTGCTTAATATTTTTATCAGTGCCCTGGAGGAGGCAGTGGAGTGCATGCTCATCCAGCTTGTAGAGGATGAGGGGCCAGCTGATATGTTGGAGAGAAGAGCTGCCTTTCACCCAACCAGGCTGGAGAAATGGGCTGAAAAGAACTTTGGGAAATGCAGCAAGGAGAAAAGCCAAGTGCTGCCCCAAGGAGGGAAGCATCCCTGCAGCAGTCCAGGATGGGAAGGAATGGACTGGGGAGCAGCTCTGCATGAATGGCCCTGGTGAGCAGCTGAGCCTGGGCTAGACCTGTGCCCTGGCAGGAGGGACAGTCAGCAGCCTCCTGGCAGATGAGGGAAAAGATCACTCTCCCAAAATCCTCCATTCAGCACTCACTAGACCTCATCTAACTGTGTCCAGTACAAGAGAGACACAAATAAAACTGGAAGGAGCTCAGCAGAAGGCCCCTGCAATGGTCAGGGTTGGAGCCCTTGCCCTAGAAGAAGAGGCTGAGGGACCAGGGATTCTTTAGACTCCAGTGACTAAAGGAAAGTTAACAAGAAGATGGAACCAAGCTCTTCGAGGCAGGAGAAGAAGAGACAATGGGCATAACCCAAAACAAAAGGTTCAGAATTAATTTAGGAAAAAAATTTCACCCTGAGGACAGTTTCTCAGTGGCACAGGTTGCTTGTGCAATCTTCCCTCTAGGAGCCTTTCAAGATATGACCAGATAAAGCTCCACACAGCTCAGTCTGACTGTAGATCTGACCCTGCTCTGAGCAGGAGTGAACTTCCAAGGCTCTTTCCTCTAAACTATCCTGTGATCCCACAGTCCTAACTCTAAGTGATAACCTATCTCCCTCCTATTTCCCTATGGGATGCAGCATATAAACTGTTTAAATAACCAGAAGCAAATAGCCTCCACCAATTTGGAAGCAGAGTGATGTCTCTCCGCATTAAAATTAACATTAGTAAATAAAAATAAGGATACACCGTCAGTGTTCAAATACTTCCATTTTGGCATTTTGTATATTGCCAAATATTCCTAATTAAGTTTTGTTGCTATTTTGAAAAAAGTCATCCAGAGAGTAAATTACTCCCCTTTTGGATGCATGGTAACAATAATCCTCAAAAACATCAGAATATTCCACAGTTTGAGGATTCACTGACCACAAAGAAACTTGCAGCCTTTTCAATAGAGTCTTGAGTTATTTTCTCAACTGAGAGGAAAAATGCACATGAACATTTGCATTACCATGGTGCAAATCTATCCTTGCCCAGGATTAAACCAAAATTGATCTTTACATTTTTTCTTGTATTCATAAAGTTTAGTCAATACAGAGTTCATGTCATCAAACATCTTGGTTTTTTCCTTACTTTGACATTTCTTAGCAACCAAAAATTTTCAAGACTCCTTGGAACACATTAGAATTATATGCCCCACAACACATCTTATATGTGAGCAATTCAGAAGTAGCTTCTATATATACTACAGTAAGCCTTATGGCAATCTTCCCTAATTCCTGGTAAATAATTTTTCATTCATTCTGCAAATCGGAAATCTCCTTCCCATTATCCAAAGCATTCTGACATTTTAACAGATAATTAGGCCACAACCACCATCAAAATGACAACCAGAAATAAATTTAACCAGGTAAAAATTACAATGTTCAGCTAAACATTACAGCATATTTGCTCTGTTACCTTTGCATCCTTGTGTATAAGCCAATAGACCTCAGATGTTTTTCTCTATGTAACATTTATCCCCATGACAAATAGATGGAATAAAAATATGTCTGGACACAAAATATTTAAGTACACACATAAGCAAATTTGTAGTATTTTCATGTGGGCCATATATATCCTGGGAATACAGTTCAAAACTCATCTTTCTGCATTTCCCTCGAAGCTGCACTCTTTTTAAATGTGAGATCCTCTCATGTTCCTGGACAGGCAGTACAGATGTGAGCTACTGATGCTTCAGATCAAGTGCACAGGACCTTTCTGATGTTCCCATTGAGAGGTGCATTATGACAGAGTGATTATTCATAATATTTTGCTAAGTCCTTCTTAATTTCCTAATGAGGTCTACTAACCTCACCATAGCATCTGAGGGATCTTATACCTCAGTTCTCTTACCTCTGAAACTCACATCTAATCCTTGTCCCTAGTGAAAAAGGATCAAATTTCTCTCCCCACTTCTACCATGTGCCCTTGAAGCACCCCTGTAACCATCATTTCAGCAGTTTAGAGTGCAAGGAACACACTGTCTTGTAGATGAACAGGGCATAACATCAGTATCTTTCTTATGGGCTGCAGAAATCAAATGGAAATACCAGTGGCTCTGTTGAGGCCTCTAAATATGAATTTCCATGCCCCATCAGAAAAAGACAGTCTGCTACTATATTCCATCCTGCACAAAACATCCACTGTATTCTTGGAGTAAAACTTAAGAGATCCTAAATGGAGCAATTTTCTTTTTTTTTTTCTTTTTTTTTTTTTTATCATAATTAAAAAGTATCTGGTATTTTTATCTTTGCATTTCCTAAGTAGCAAATGCAAAAAACCACCAAAGGCCTGGTGTAATGACAAGTTCTAGAAAGAAAGATCTGAAATATGAAGCTGCCAATATAAGTTCTGTTTCCTGTGTGTAGGTCAGTGCATCTTACAATACAAAAGGAGAAATTTAATTTGCTTTATTTTTAAAAAGCTGAACCACAAAGCTCAAAAAAAGACAGGTTTCTTTAGGTTGTTTCTTAAATAGAATTACAGAAAAAGAATCAGTCCACAGTTATATTGCTTACTGTTGCTCTGCAGAAGTTTGACTGGTTCTGTTTTCCTCTTACACACACAAAACAAATGAAATGAGAGACATTCCCTTATAGAGAGTGATGTGATCACTATTTTAAAGTCACACAAAGCTGATGCAGAAAATCCTCTCCAAAGCTTACTGCATTCTCTGCAGCCCTCTTTAACGAAGAGAGTTATTCCTGAAGACTGATGAAGATAAAGTACAGCTGCTCTGAACTGCCCTCTGGATGTGCCTTATGGTCCTTATTGACTGTGGGGAAAGCTATGGGAGGACTAAGATAGCAGTCTGGAGCACAGGATAGTAATAAATTTTTTTAATACAGTAATGATTTTTGGATTTCTGAAGTACTCAGTGACAATTTGTCCTCTGCTGCACCAACATGCTGTCTCACAGTGGTTCTGTGTAACTTTTATAGAGGCAGATTTAGCTGAATTTTTGTTCCTCTCAAAGAGCATTTTAGGAACAGGGCATGTGTAAAGGTGTCCCAGTATGCAGGAGGGAGATCTGCCATCCCTGCTCTGGGCAAAGCTTTGGTGTATGCCAGTTCTCTCAGATCTAGCTTTACCACTACATGGTATCTAAGAAAAATGAGTATGCTTACCAAGAAAGAGGCATGGAACAAAACTGCAAAATGCCAAAAATAACAAAATTTTATTAAGTTTATGTCTAGGAATAATAGTTTTGCTACGTAAGCTTCTTAGCTAGCTTCCAGTTCTCCTTCTAGTTTACCTGAAAATTCTAACTTAAAATGGAGTTTCTTTGCCCAAAATGAGTACTGCTCATGGAGGAGGAGAGAAAGCAAGGAAGAGCCAAGATGCTGTCCCACACCTTCACAGCTTTGTTAGAAATACTAACGAGTATCACATAAAGATTGAACACAGTATTATTAGACATCATAAAATTCAGAATAGGATAGTTCAGTGCAGCAATGCATCCTTCTCTGTCTGTTTTTGGTGCTTCAGGGTAATTTGAGGGACACTGTCACTCAAGTTTTTCTTCCTATAATCATATATTAAATAACCAAATGCCAACAGAACCACGAACACCACACGAACCTGGGCTTCCTGAGCCTGCACACAGCCTGAAACCATGACTTGGTGACAGAGATTTTTTCATTGCTCACTGCCCCCTCTGAAGTACCACACAGACACAGCCTGGAATACTTTCACATGAGCCAATCCAGCAAAAGGGTGCGGAAAAAATGCTGGAGGAGGTGAAAAGTAGGAGTCTCAGCACAGTAAAAAAATAAAAAGAAGAGAAAAATGGAGAAAAAAAGAAAGCAAAAGACAGGAAGAAGACGGGCAAGAAGGAGAGTGTGACAATACAAACAAATAAAATTCAGGACAAATACTTTATTCTCCCCACAATCGCTGCATGACTCCCCGATGCTACAGGGAACTGTGGAGTTTGGCCTCAACCTATGCTCCATCTGACAGACTATAAACTAAACCCAGAATCTCTCCTTTTCCTCTTCATGAATTTGCCATGCCAGATCAAAGAAGTGGGAATTTGGGACCAGTGCAGTACTGATGCAGCTGGCAGAGTTGTTTATTTGAGAGGCTAAATTCAACCTTCGCTTGGTCGAATAACTTAATTGTGCTTACTGGGAGCCTGCTTTTTAAAAGGTTCAATTCTTTCTGCTGCCAAGAATCAGAGTTTGCTTTCAGCATGTTGAAATTATCTCAGGGGAAAGCTTTTGTGAGTCAAACCATTCCAAAAGTATTCTTAATTGCTTTCCACACTCTTGTGAAACAGGAGATTATGCGGCAAATCCACATTCTAAACCAGAAAATTTAAGGAGAGAGGAAAGCTAAAAAACAATCTGACAGAAAGAAATAATAATCTTAACCATACACCTTAAATAACAAAATGCAACTTAAAATGTTTAGTGTTTTTAACAATCATTGTGCTCTCTACGAAAAACTATAATCATGTTATGTTAGCAACGCAATGTACATTAATGCAGCTCCATTTAAACAAATTGAACAGCCCAGTATTTGAAAACTATTTGACTGATCTATATAGATGCATATTATTTTTATTTGAAAATTGTCCTATAAATTAAGCGTGATGAATAGAATAGAGAGCCTCCTGAAGAGTAAATATTTTTTCCTTTCTCTTTGTATGTCAGAAGTCTCAGGACGGATGAGATTATCTTTCATGCTGGAATAGCAATGCTGACACAACAATATCGAAGCTATCGTTGAAAAACATTAGTCTGCAGATAGTTTTCATCTATTTTAGTGAACTACAAACATATTTCTTCAGGTTTTGGTGGCAATGCTTCATTACAAAGGTAGACAAAAGGAGCAGCTGAATACAGCCTCTGTAATCAACAGCTTTACATTCTTCAATATGTCTAGGATTATGCCAGGAAAATTCTGAGAATTTCTCAAATTTAGAGAACAAGGAACCAGAAAGCTTTGAAGACAGATTAGTTAAAAACAGAATATCTGTATTATGAATCATTTAATGCAGATATGGGTGCAGATGGGTCAGAGAGATATCAGCCTAAATTCACATACATTGTGACAGGTTTTGTCTCTTCAGTGATTCTTCTGTCAGCTTGAATAACTTGCAGAGGAATGTATCTGCTTCCCCCCCTCTACAGAGGCATCTCATTCTGTCATTCAGTAAATGTAAGTATTTGGCAAAAGCCTTTTCTAAATGTGCACACGAACACTCATGCGCATGTTTGAAAATAAGTGTACAGAAAACTCTGAGTGTTTCGGTGAGTTGTATGCTTATTTTATAAGCATAACATATGTTTCCTAACTGTATTCTGTTTACAGAGAAAACAGAACAGCTATCCAGAAATAGTGATAGCTCAGCTTAAAGCCAGGGAATTGTCAATATGCTAGGAAATTTACAACTCTGACATAAAGGCTTCCAGGCCCAAAGAAATCTTAGGTGAGAACTTGCTAAAACAGGCAGGTTACAGGAACATGCAATACAAGTTAGCCACTGCACACCATATGAAAATACTCTGCCTACAGCCATGTTTAAAATTAGCATGCTTCACACCAAAAATAATAACATTTTTTAACAACATGATGCTATTTACTATTAAGGTGGCATGAGACAGGCTGAAGCAATGCATGCAGAAATATAAAAGGACTGTAGTGTCTCAAATACTTCTGTATAAAGGATGAGAAGTTGCATAGTTTCAAACTCAGTTGATTAAACATAGGCACGTATGAGGACTTTGACACAGCACTGCCTGACAAACTGATGAAAACGCACTATACAAAATCAATTTAGCACATCTTAAATGGATTAAAAACTGATTAAATGAGAGATCTCAAAAAATAATTCCAGTGACTGCCATAGGATCTATTCTTGATCACAGCTAAAAATATTACTATGAAATATTATTGTTCATCAGATTTGCCGAACTCGGCTTAATCCAAAATAATGTCAAGAAAAATCCAGATTCTACAAAGTGACTCGATGGTTTGATAACTCAGGCTTATTTGATTTACTGGTACTTTGAACAGAAAACTGTGTAGCAGGGTTGAATTATTCACATCATACTTATTGTATGAGAAACTTTACTTTGAAGAATTTGGGAGGTAATACAATTAGCGAGCTAATCAGAAATGTGCGACATGGTACAGTGCCACAACTTACAAATTTATTTTTAATAACTCTTGAAAGGGAGGTTGATGGAAATGCTGTACTTTACACTGGAAGGTATTACATATTACAAGCACATCTGCAGAGGGAATGAGGAGAAACAGTGAGAGAAGTTCCCTGAAACATCCCTGTTTCACCCTGCATTATAGTTCTTTGTGAAGGAAGGGACTCTTCTGACTCTGACTCCTCCTCCAGAGATAAAGCAGGAAATGTCAAAAGATACTGATGGTAATCAGAACTCAAGGACTCATTTATAAAGTAACACCAGAGTGTATAAGCTAGTTCCCAAGGAACTTTATCACTACCTACAACAGCAAAAAAAAAAAAGACGTGATTTTCACATATATGGCAAAAGAATCTCATTATATGTGCATGTGAGAGTCTGATCTCACTGATTTGCAATTATCTCAGAAGAGCAATTTTAAAGTGAATAGCCCTGGCTAGTGGGGAGAGGACCTGGCCTGGCCAGAGCTGAGCAGGGGGTGACACCCGGGAAGGGATAAGAACTACTGGGTGGAGACTGCTCCCCTTTTCTGAGGTCCTGCAGTGCTGGGATGTCCCTCCAGGCACGATTACCCTGGCCAGGGTGGAGGAAGCCACCTTGATTGTACTGATGCTGATGTACCTGGCTGAGGGGGCTGGAAGGGAGCAGGGAGTGGCACCTGGAAAGAGATAAGAACTGATGAGTGGGTGGGGGACTGCACCCTTCTGCAGCAGCTCCCCCCCTCCAGGCAGCTCCCTCCTGTCTGCAATGGCTCTGATGCCAATGCCCCTGGCTGCTGTGGGAGCTGACTGAGAGCTGCCCCTTCGGAACAAAAGGAGCTCAGGGGTGTATCTGGCTGTCCATGCTGTGGCTCTTTTGTCATCTCTTGACCCACAGCCGTCTTGCATGGGACCCTGTCCAGGATCAGCCCCATCTTGAAGAAACTCGCTGGGCAGCTGCACCCCTGCTGGTGACTTTCTCTCATTCTTTCTTCCCACTTTCTTACCCTTTTTCTCCACTTTTTTTTTTTTTTTTTCTCTCTCTCTCTCTTATATCTTCTTTTCCTCTCTCCCTCTTTTGCCTGGCTCTATAATTTTGCCTGTGTCAGTTGTCAAACAAAAGTCTGCTTGAATCCAACCCTTCTTACAGTTGGACTTTGTTTCGCGGATCCAAAACAAAAATGAATTTTAATGTTACCTCGGGCCGTAACATAAAATAAGACTGAATGGCCAGGCCCCGTGTAATATACTTAACAGTAGTCTTCATTCAGATGTATACAAATGTTGGAGTTCGCATCTGAAGAGAGGAAAAAAACCCAACAACAACAACAAAAAAAAAAAACCTACAAAAATTTTGTCTAAACCCATAAATTTCATCTGACTCAAAAGGAGGTTTTCATAATTTTGGTGTCAGGTTATTCAATCTTAAAACTCATGTCACTTTTTAAAAAAAGTAATTTCAAGATAAAACTTAAATACTTCCATATCTATAACATAACAACATTCTCTACATTCCTGAGAGTAAATACATGCATATTTGCTTTTAAAACTAAGAATATCTTTATGTTTAAAAAAATCCTTTTTTATTCCCAATTTGATCTGTTTCTCAGATTGTGTTCCATTTCACATTTCAACCTTCCCTTACAGCATCACTAAATCTGTAAATCAGGTGACAATGTGTTTCAGAATACCTAAAATAAAAAGGTTACATTGTGTAAATTACAATCTTCAAATGTCAGTGCTACAATATTTCATACCGTTGTTCACTGATCTTTTCTGCCATCCCCTTTATGAAGTACTGCATGTAAAGGCTGTAAAGAGGTGAGGCAAACATTATACTCAACAGCATTTTTCTCTTCTGCAATGATTATACAGAGAAAGTCAAATCAAAACAACTGTAATGACTCATAAAAGATTAGCAAAATGTCACACCTAAGTAACATTCTTGTGATGACATCTATAGAGGAACCTCACAGGTAACCTGGTGTTTGACAAACAAAAACCATGACAGAAAAGAGTAAAAGACAGGAGAAAAATCACAGCCTAGTGTAGCTCTGAAGGGAACTCACAGCTGGCAGGTTGAGCTGGGAAAAAGTCATTCCACTCCAGTAATACTGGAGTGCATAAACATGAAATGCACATAGGTGCACCTGGATGCTCTGGATACTCTTGTCATACTGATTTCCAAAGGCCACTGGAAGTTTTCCGTAAGAGCTGAATAGATAAATCCCAGAGACACCAATGAAAATCTCAGGCATACATTTAAAGTATTCAAAGAATGCTTACTTTTGAGTCTCATGAGCTAGAATGGAATCTTAGTTCTGTTTTTAGATAAACTATATGCAACACATAAAGGAAAAGCTTATAGAAAAGGAAAAAAAAAGTAAAAAAAATAAAAAAAAATAAAACGGAAGAGGAAAACTTAATCCAAAATTTAAAATCACGCTCACAAAGAGCAAATCTTTTGAAAAGTTTGCACCAAAGTTACTGAGTGCAACAAAAACTTAAATGTAACCCCTTGAGACCTTTTCTGAGACTGATAACCTCTTGTTATCCTGAACCATTCTGCTAAAAAAATCCATTTCTAGCTTGTATTTCTCAAGTGAGATTTCTGTCCAGAGTGAGAGGTTTTTTTCCTCCATTGTTGCTGATACTTTCTGATTTGAGCTTATTTTGATCTCAGTTATGGAACCTTGAAAAACAGATCAATGCAAAGACTAGAAGAAACTAAACAATGTGAATTGTATTTACAGTGAAGAAACAGTGTTTGTCAGTTTAAATGTGCATCTTAAATCATGTTAAAAATCCATCGTTAACCACAAATGTTTGTTTCTTTTAAAAGATGATTCTTTTAAAATAATTCAAAATTAGCTTCTATTACTAGACAAAATGCACAACTGAAACATCAATAAAGAGGTATAACACTTTTTATCTTGATTTGTGGCAAGGTCATGTGTGGGTTCCATATCATTCCTCATTTCACACCTAATTAGAGAAAGAAATTTTTTTAACAAAAGAGTTCTCCCAAACAGCAAACTCACAGGTTCTCCAATGAGACAGTTTCTACAGAGCCAAATCTCAGATGTTTTGGGAAGTGAATTTGATTCACACGACCTGTAATTACACCAGGAGTCGTGGCCCCTCTTGTCAAGAAAATGCATCATTCACAATGCACGTCTTGTCTGATTACTTTTACTTTACTTCATAATCCACAGAAAACTGACAGGAGAGAGTCCTTCCCTTTCCAGAGGGCAATCTACTTTTCACAGGTTTCTCTCTCTTGAAAGCCAGTCTGCCTACTCATGAGAGCAACTATATAGGGTCATACTGGAGGCACATCTCCTCTGGTAAACAGGTTCTCACAGACATCAACAGCAGGACCACTGCCCCTGTACTCAGCCCTGGTGAGGCCACACCTTGAGTACTGTGTCCAGTTCTGGGCCCCTCAGTTCAGGAAGGATATCGAGGTCCTGGAACAGGTCCAAAGGAGGGCAACCAGGCTGGTGAAGGGACTCGAGCACAGGCCCTATGAGGAGAGGCTGAGGGAGCTGGGGGTGTTCAGCCTGGAGAAGAGGAGGCTCAGGGGAGACCTCGTCGCTCTCTACAACTCCCTGAAAGGAGGTTGGAGCCAGGTGGGAGTTGGTCTCTTTTCCCAGGCGACTTTCAACAAGACAAGAGGACACAGTCTTAAGTTGTGCCAGGGGAGATTTAGGCTGGATATCAGAAAGAATTTTTTTACGGAGAGGGTGATCAGGCAATGGAATGGACTGCCCGGTGAGGTGGTGGATTCTCCATCCCTAGAGACATTTAAAAAGAGACTGGATGTGGCACTCAGTGCCATGGTCTAGCAACCACACCGGAGGGTCAAGGGTTGGACTTGATGATCTCTGAGGTCCCTTCCAACCCAGCTAATTCTATGATTCTATGATTCTAAGTTTATACAGAGCTTTTAACAGGGTAAACATGCAGTGATAATTTCCCCAGAATATGATTCCAACCTCCAGCATCTTCATCTCAGTTAACTCCTCCAGCAGAGGCATTTTTCTTAGTAAGAACTTGGTGGAGTTATCTTCATGAAAGTGCCCATTTTTGAAGTCATGTAAACCTTCTCCTCCTTCACACATGGACTTTGGGGTTTCTTTCCTTCTCTTTCAGAACTCTGTCCAACTCAGGGCACTTCAGAATCTCTTGATCCTTGGCGGATCAGTACTGCTTGGAAGAAAGCTGATCTACTACAAAGTCTAACCTCTCCAAAAACTCTGAACTACTTAGGCCACTTGCCTGTCATACTCATCTTGAGATTGGGAACATTTCAGGGCTCTTCCCAAAGAACACCAAGGCTCCCATCCTCTCATATTTTTGTTCTCTAGTTTTGTAATGTGAAGAAACAGCAAGCCACAGTATCACCTCACTTAGGTTAAATGTTTGCAGTCTGTTTCACCAGTTGTCTTACTGGGTTCTCAGGTAGTTAAGAGACAAGTTCAGGCAAAGAGAGATCAACAGCACCACTCTGAAGCATAACACCAAAGCTGCTATGAGAAAAACCACAAAAAAAGCCTAATCATTTTTGAAGCAGGTTTTAATTTATTCCCTACAACCCACATTATTAAGCATGAGACAAATATCTAGGAGTCGTGACATAGTTTTCAATTACTGGAGTCTGAATGAGATCCCCAGATAAAAGATCATGCTCTGCCCAGTGCCTGAAGAAAACCATAACCTCCACAGGGCATCACCTTGGAAGAACAGGATCTGTTGTGAGCTTTAAGGAATAATTAAATAGAGGTGGTCATAACACTGCAGACAGATGGCAAGAAACTAACCAGGGAATGAATAAGTCCTTCCACAAAGCCTTTTATTTTTAAATTTTATGCCATCAGGCTCCCATTCCAAAATGATCACATAAACAGAACATCCTGAAGTCCCGAACAGATTTATGACTTTGGAGGAAAACTGAAAGGAAAAGGTTTTTATTCAGTTCCCTGACAGAATAATGATGAATTCCAAAAGCACCAAAATGAAGTAGAGGCAATACTCTCTGGTAGTAGCTGAAATTTTTCTCCCTTTACCTTTCATTGGGAATCCCAGTCAATTTATACCACAAGAGGAATTTGACGTCTGCTTAGGGTGCGCAATTTTCACCCATTGTTGGGGTTTTTTCCATTTGAAAAATATGCTTAAGAATGTGTCCCTACATAGGGGAAACATGATCACATAGGAAGTTCTAAATACAGATCAGTCCTCCACCCAGATACCTTCCAGCAAATGCTGGATAAGACACTCAAGCACCCATTAAAATCATATGCTCATCAAAAAAATCACAGCTACTACTATAGAATGCCATTGGGTTTTTGTCCATTTACAAAGATTTTTTTTCTCTTAGAAAAGTGTAAGTACTGAGAAAGACTGCCAAATGAAGCTTTGAAAGAAGAAATCTGAAACAAAATCTTGATTTCAAATGAAACACAAGTCTAATCAAGATTTATCCAGATTTTTATTTTTACTAAGATCTCAAAGTCTTGCCACTTTCACAAGCAGAACATTTAAAAACCCACAGGCTTTTAACCCATAGCTTTGAGGTCTTTTAAAATGGCAGAAGTTACCAGAAAGCATTATTTTAAAATCTGAGCTGTAAAAGGTAGAAAGCTTTGCAGAGACCACTTCTTTCCCAATGACACTGCAGGGAAAGTTTTGTGGCCTTCCTTGGAGGCTCAAACAGCCATGCAAAATTCTGCTCACTGCCTGGCATAAGCAAGGTGTTCAAAAAGAGGTCTCAGCACCTGGTTTGGTGCAAACGGAGCCTGCCTTTTGCTAAAGCAGCAAGAATGCTCTTGCAATGAGGTGGTGTAGCAAGTACATTCTGTCAGCTGTTTTTACCAAGGCTGGAGGGGAAAGAGACATCATTTGCAGCACCCTTTGACAATGCTATTCTTTGTCTTCTCAGTATGTCTTGCAGGCAATGCCATCTCCCAAGCCTGAGTATCCCTTACACATTGAACAAACTGTTCTCTTCTCACAGCTATAATCTTGTTATAAGCCGTGTGAAAACTTTTGAGAAGTTTTGCTGCTGGAAAGCAGCCTAACTTATCAGCAGAGTTTCCAGGAGAAAACTTTCTTGTATAACTGCAATATGTACGAGGACAGCTCCTGGTTCAAAAATAAAAGGCTACAATGTCTTACATAAATCTGGGGGTTGAGTGAAGAAAGGGCAGTGATCTGGAGGTCATAAATATTCTGCTCACTCCATATGCTCTAAAGTCCAACTATAAATAGCCTTCAAATTGCTACACATTTCAAAAAAGTTGAGTAACCCAGCTTTTACTTTGTAATGTGAGGGTACAAGTCTAATGATGCTGCAGAAGGGCAGAGGAAAAGAGCTGCTGAAGACATGTAGACATCTGCTGAAAGGGTCCTAGCTGTGAATTTCCACAGAGAGAACCAGCTGGCTTTAAGACAGACAAAGAAACTGAAAAGTATAAGGCCAGCCAGAACAAGGTCAGCACTGTGTTGGGAGCAAGCAAAGGAGCTAAACACTGACGTGAGTGGTCTACAGGAGGGAGAAGGGAGCAGCCACACAAACACCTCTGCTTCCCCATGTCCAATTCTCAGCAACATCTACAGCCAGCTAAGACTTTAGACTAATTTTCTTTTACATGTCAGTCACAAGTCTTACATATTTATATGTCTGGGAGTAAAAGTACTTCAAGAAGAAACTGGGTCATCTGCAACCTCTTTCCAGCTTATTTACTAAGAGATTTCATTGACTTTGAAACACACTTCCAAGGAAAAACTACTGACGTGCTGGATCTCTGTAGCTTTCTTGCTCCCGCCATTTCTCCATGACTCCAACCTTCAAATCTTCCTTCCTGTTGCTGGCACTGCCTATTCAAACCATTACCTTAGTCCTGGACACCCCACATCCCAGGTAGCAGCTGGCTGAATTTGGATGCAATCACCAGCACTTTCAGTGCCAGAGCTGCTTCTGTCATATTGCCCTTGTGACATCTTTGAGTTCTCAATGGGACAATGAAAAGAACTCTATCATCTCTTTGGTCAGTTCAGAAATCACTCCTTTCTCCCACATCCCAAATTACAACTTCGGGTGGAAGCTGAGTTGAAAATAAATATACCAAGAGCACCCAAAAGAGAGCTGACTTTTTTCCCATTCTGTAACAATCAAAAGCAAGAAAAAAATTCTAGTCAACATTAGCTTATCACTAGTCATTCATATAAGCATGCTACTTTTCTTTTGAGAGTTTTGACAGCAGATCATGAAGTCTAGTATTTGATCCAGTTTTCACTGGCATGGTTCAGAAAACATCTATGCTTAGGCCACAGATCCATATGTACAATTTATTTCGTTTCTAAGTGAGATAAACTCATTGATCTAAGATTTTGTGGATTTGAAATTTTTGAAGGGCAGCCAAAAGTTTCACTTCATTTTTTAAGTCCTTCCAGAACCTGAGATACTGCTTCTTGTTCCTAAAATACTTAAACATATTTACATTGTAAACAACATTATGCTGAGATGTGTGAAGTGGGAAAGGTCAAAGAAAGAAAGGCATCCTTAAAGTTTTCTTTTCTATTTCAAGTTAACCATCAAGGACAATTTTTATTCTAAAAGCTGCTCTTGAGCTTTGAATTGAAAAAAATTATGTGGTTTGTTTATTTTTTTAAATGTTGTCACGCTTCTCCATCTAGTACTCCTTTCAAGATGCACAGGTTCAACTGCTTGGCCCTTATGTTTACTATAAAATATTTTCTGATACTATGAGGATGACCTTTCTCCACAGTACTCCCATCTCATGAACAGCACCTCTCTGTAAGCCCTTTGAAGGACACATCATAAGTGAAGTGGGTAATTTTAATTGACTGCATGAAGATTCTGTACCAAGCACACTGCAATGGAGTCCTTATCGGTGTTAGGTGTTTATTCAGACCTCCAAGTCCTTTTTCCAAGCATTTGCTGCCCCTATGCAGCTCACAAAAGGAGGATGCTGTCTCACACAGAGTATGTTTTGCTTTGACCTTAGCTGCTCCCATGACAAAGAGAAAATTTCATGTTCAACTTCTATCTGCTGCTTATGGAGAAATTTCAGTCCTTCAGACTGAAGGGGCTGAAAACCAGTACCTCAGTCCAGCCATAAAAAAAGAAAGCCTGATTTACCCATCTTCCTACAAGACAGGGTGCTCCAATTTGAATAAGTGAGCACTATGACTCTATAATGCTTTACTGTACCTTGTATGAGATGCACAGTATATAACCCCAATAGAAGATGGTAAATTTCCTGTATAAGCTTATCATTTATACACTGATATGAAATCAAACAGAATGTATAAGTGGGGTAAGATCTGCAAACGAAGACACTTTTTTCCTCTAAAATTAAAACAGGCCAATACAAATTGCCCAGGTCATCACAGATAACTGCATAGCTATTCAAGTTCTCATTTCCTATAATTTTGAAAATGACTCACCAAAATTTCATGTGGAAATACAGTGACTGCAATAATTACAGGCAAAGTCATACAAGCATTCCTCTGTAGAATCCAAAAAAAAATTCAACATATATCAAGGGCCAAAATCTGTTATCCCTGAATAGTTTGATCAACTGAAATTCTTCTGCCTGCAGCCCAAACTAAGGCAAATTAATGGACCAATCAAAAGCACCTGCAGAAAACTGAGAGTTGATCCCCAGAATAGCATGCAGCTGTCAAACTGCTTTGATTAGCTGATGTGATTATTGTTTCAAGGTTGTTCCACTGGGGATTGAAACAGTGAATGCCATAACTAACAATGCCTTGAACACCAATTCTTGCACTACAGAGCCACATCTTTTTACCTTCAGGTTGTAACAGCTCCCCCAAGCACCCAAAGTCCACAGTGACTCGTTCTAACCTTGTAGCTGACATGGCTAACTAAACTTTCTAACTAGAGCACAAACTTGTCACCTTTGCCGTGTAGTAGCTACAACCACTGAGCTAAATAATCTGAACTAGAAATGCCAACTCACTCTCTGCGCTATGAGGATGCAGTTCTTACAAGAGCTTGTTCAGTGATTGAGACCTAAATATGTTCCACATTTCATTTGGCTCAAAGCCAGAAATTTCAGTTAAATGTTGGAGAATGAAAGGAGGGAAAAGAAATTCAGCACATGACATACTACTTGCAATCACCAAACTACCTTCTCTGGGGGATATTTTTTTGCAGAAGTCCTTGGAAATAAAACCCACTGCAGATATCATTACAGTAAAGGTATGCAAAAAACATCATTTAAGTGAAGACTGTTTGGCAATAGGGATTAGTTTCTTTGAGTAGATTACTGGGATAAAAAGCTTATTAAGATTCATCTTTTTCCAGGACTTAATGACTGCCTTTGGACTAAGCTGTATCTCCAGTAATTTTTCAAAATTTTGACCTGGCAGTGGTTGTTTCTTCACTGCAGAGAAGGATTCCATACAGATCTGAGTCAGGACTCTTCAAGGCAGGTAGCATAACAAGTAGTTTAAATTTGATTTAATTAGGGGATTTGATTAAAACACAATGCAGGGTTTTTTCAGCTTGTGGGCTGAATTGTATGCACATAATCTTTTTACATGCACAAATGACAGTAAGTTATGCAGGCTGTCTCACAATTTACCCACGCAATCTTAATTTGCTCTTATAGGAAGTTTGCACTCAGAGCTGCAAAACAACAAACTGTAACTGAGGCCAAGAGAAACTATAAGGAGTTCATATCCCTTACATAAAGTGCCATGGACATGGATCAGCTGAAAATGCAGACCTCACATCCAAAAGATGTTTTGAATGGATGGAGTTGGAAGACTGGGTTTGCTGGCTCTGAGCAAGACACCTGCATCACCCAAGGTACAATTTGCTGTCTCTTCATGTTGAAATTTCATTCCCACTAGCACTAAGCAGCACTGCTGATGTAGCTCAGCAGGTCAGCTGGACACTAAAAAAAAATCAAGCAGGCTTCTTGGTGTATGCTTACAGTGGAAATAGGATAAAAGTCAGGAATCTAGCAAAAGTTTTCCTGATGCTTTTTTTCTATGCTGCTATGGAAAAGAAATGAAACTGCATGAAGAACTAAGTAAGAGTAGCGATTTTTTTTCTAGGAAATTATGCTAATATACTAATTTGGGAAGGATTGTGAGGAAACAAAAAGGTGAAAGAAATCAGAAAGGCTCCTTATGTTCTGTTGTCTCCCTCCTTTCTTATAATTGTAATAAATACATCTATATAGCAATCAAAACAATACCTGCCAAAAGGTACAAAGAAAATGCTTCAACTATAATGCAAGTGGTGAACCCAAGTTAATAATGCAATCTACTTAATGTGGAGAATGAACTTAATGACTCTTGACAGGTACACACTAGATACATGTATCCTGATTATTATAGGTCCTACAAAAGACACCAAAAGGACATAAATCACTTGGATTTTCTGTTCTTTTTCAAAGCCTGCATTTGTTTACAGCATATGTGCAGCATATGACGATGCTCTGCTATAATTTTCAAGTACTCCTACCCATTCTAAGGGATACCAAGAGTGAACCAAACAGTGCAACAGAAATGTTCCACTTTCCACAAATACTGCTGGGCAGTTGTTGGTACTTTTTTTGGTACTTTTTCTAAGAAATTCATTCGTATAAATTCAGGGGAAAAAAAGACCAAAAGTAGATGTAGCATTGCCTTGTTGCTAACCATCAGCATCTTGTTTTAAAGACATTACTGCCCTGCTAGTGGGCATTCTAAACATCTGCAGGCACATGGCTTGGTCAAAACCCACTCCATTATGCAACAGTTACTCTGAACCAGGGCTGAACAAAGTTCATCCTTCATTCATTTTTTTCTAAGCAGCATCCATCATCAGTTCAGCTGTATAAATTGCTGATGCTAATTCTTTTTATTACAGACAGGCCACTGAGGTTTTAAACTCTATCCATCAAACTAAGCACATCTATCCACACCAACATTTAAAGGCAGGTTAGTTGTGCAACAGCAGTTATTGCAAGTTACTACAAATAATGTAGTAGAAAGGAAATTTAAAATGGTGTTTCTTTCATTGTATAAACATTTGAAAAGCAAATTTTAAAACTTTTTTTCTTTTTTGGGGGGGAATTAAAAAAAGCAGACAGCTAAGTACATAAGAAGGATAATGTTTATTCAATGAAAGAGGTATAATCCTCATATTTCTGTAGTATCTTACAATTCTACCTGCCAGAAAAGATTTTATGCCTGTATTTTAAGCAGAATGAGAAACTTTTTTGTCAAATATTGTTTCTTCGGTTATTTGCATAATTTCTTGCAATTAAAATGTAAGATCTCTTCACAAAATGGTACTTACGATCTTTCAAACCATAATTAGCATTTTCATGTGTTTAGCAATTAATTAGAAAGTTAGAAAACTGCAGTAACTCAATACTTATTTGGTGTTTCATCTCTAATTAGTCAGATATTGATGTTCTGCTAATACGAGTGTCCTGCAACAAGACTTTCTCAAATACAGTTATTGGGTGAATCCAGGCAGGGTCTTTGTTGCCTAGAAATTGTAAGGAGACTTGAAGACCCTCAGAAATTAAAATACAGTCAAAAAAAGTATTTTGCAGATAATCAGGAGTGAAGAGAGGAAATATGATGGAAGAAAAAAAAAAGGGGGGTGTATGGGATGAGGAAAGAAGGTACATTGCCTAACAGCATAAGGGCTGGGGAGGCCCAAATATTTTGTTTATTTAGTAATTTCAGCTGTTGCTGCCCACACTAAGAATCACTCCACAACACAAATGATAAGCAAGACTACTTCTTAGGTTTAAGATTCTCTGTGATTCTGGGGCAAAGAGTTTAATAATCTAAGAAGTAGTAAAGGAGACATGCTTTTCACATTACTTACTCGAATTAGACAAAGTAGAGCTGCTTTGTTTTGTTTTCTGTTGGTGTCCTTTTTTTCTGTAGATTGATTCTATCCAGTTCCAATAAGCAAAACGGGAGTTTGGGAACAGATGTCAGCAGACCTACACTCTACAAAGAGCCCACACTAAGGAAACCTAATAGATCACAGTCAATTCACTCATGGAAAATCAAAACCACAAAGGAAATCTTCTGATTCTTCATTTTGATGCCTACACTAGTAGGCCTACACTAGATGTCTACACTAGTAGGCATCAGAAATTATGTACTTTCCACTCTTCACAGGCTGAGTCATACAGAGCTGAGCCACAGCTAGGACAGTGTCCTGACTTACAGCTGTAGATCTAATGGCAGGCAGCTGTAGTAAGGTCTAAGGACTGTAAGATTCTCTTGCAGGGGTCAGTCTTGCAAGTGAACCAAAGGAGAGAAAGATCTTTAGCATTATTTTCATTCAGTGTCTCACTCCTGACTGGTTATGCTAATTGCCACCACCACAAAAATAATTAACACAGAATATGCTTCCTTCAGGACTGTGCATTTGGTTTATTGCTCTGAAACTCTTTAAGTAGATTTTTTACACACGTTCAGTGTATGCTTATTCATTCATGTGGAAATTCTTCCTCTCATTTCCCTCTACCACAGCATAGTCCAATAAATGCTTGTACTGAAGTTAACTATCCTTGTAGATGATGCTCTCAGCAACAAAAGTTGACCTGAGAAATAAAATTTGATTAATGTCATGCTCTTTATGATTTATAAGGAAAGCTGAAATCACTCTTTCCAGACTAAGTTTTTAAAAGGTATTCTCTGATTATTCACTTCTCAGAATTTTCACAACCATTTGTCACAGCTTAGCAGTTTGGGCAGACTAAAAACCTAGGATAGAATTCTTCTCTATTTCCCCCCCACACACACAAGGGGGAGATAAAAGGGGTAAAAAAAACTGGAGACTTCAAGTGGGAAACTGAAACAGTTGGATACCAATTTCACTAACACAAGGGAAAGGTAATAACATAAAAGGTAAAGTAACAAAAAATACAAATATATACAAATATAAATACATATATATATATATATATATACAAGCCAATACCTGGCAAGCTGGCAGTAACAAACAGCAGCACAGGCAGCAGGAAGTGGGAGGAAAAAGAGGGAGGAGCTGCTGGCTTTCCGATCTTTTATAGAGTATGGCAAAGAAATGGGAGGGAATAGATCCCTCCCTTTGCTTTCTGCCCCTCTCAGAGTCTAAAAGCCCTCCTTCTTTAGTTCCTCCTTTTCAAATGGTGACAGCATTAAATCTAGCTTACCCAGTCTGGCTAACAGCTTTGTAATTTATGAGATTTTTCAGTCCCCAGATGGAGATACATCCTCTGAATATGAGGCAGAGGTATTTTCCCACAAGTTAGGATTTTGCATTAGACTGCATTACCAAATGCCAAACAAAGAAAGAGAATAAAATAAAGTTTTGGCCAAAATTGCTTCCCAGGTTAATTAATTTCGTAATTGTTGTGTATGATGCTGTTATTCTTCCTGTTATCTATCAGCAACATAGGTATCAACATGTTCTAGATTAAGACACTTAAATTTAGGCATTGAAATACAAGTACCTGGTTTAGTTGATTGAACATGGTATCTGACATGCCCATGAGACAGATGTTATAGATCTGATACACATTAAAAAACATTAAAAATGCTCACAAAAGATAGTTAAAATACAAATTTAGGGAAAGTTACTCAACTTGATCAACTTGTCACGACCTGAAGTACAATTCAGCTTATCCAAAAAAAAAGGTATCCAATTTAGGGCAAGCAGCATCACTATACAGGTCTTTTGATAAGGAATAGGATTCAGGTGACTGAACATAATCATCTAGAACCACTGGAGACATCCAAGGGAAGTGAGTATCAAATGTGAGGTCAGGCATCTGGCATCTGATTCAGATGGTACTCTGCACCCATCTGAAGTAGTACTTGGAGGCCATACAAGATACTCAAGAATGTTCTAAGTCATGTTATGCACCTCAACCCTACCCTGGATCTTCCTTGACTATGAAGCTAAGGCAGATAGTTATAATTGGACACCTATTTTAGGCATCAATCCCAAGCTGAATCCTGCCTCTGACTCTCCTTCATGGTAAGCCATGACCTAATTTCCATCATTAAAATCCAAGCAGCACTGGTCTTTAAACTTCAGAAAACAGCAACAAGGTGACACACACAAAGTGTTTTACCCTTTGAACATCTGAAGAAGGAGTTTCTTTTATAATTAAAATAGGACACTGTAGCTTTGAATGTAGCTTTGCAAAGGTTCATTATCTAACAAGAAAATTAACAGCTAAAGGAGTATTTACTTCTAAATTTGTGTAGCTTGTATTTTGTGGTGGGCTTGTTCTTTAGGTTTTTTAAGAAAGGGAGACATCTCACCTAAAAAGGTGTCATTTTTTGATACTTAATGCTGGCTGAGGAATTTTATTTAATGAGGCACCATTACTACTCTTCTCCAAGTACCAGGAGATTTAATACATTTTTGAGCAGAGGCTTCAAGACTAAAAAGAGTAACTTCAAAAAACAAAACTGCTATCATACTTTTGAACAGGAAAAGAAACATAGTACTGTGACACTTATGAGACTACTGTTACATCTAGTTCTATCATTCCAAATCATAAATCTTCATCACTGGAAAAAAGATATTCAAGCCAATCAAGCAACACAAGATGGTGATAAAACACAGTTGTAGCTGTCCTCCAGCTTCTGGACTTGCTAATGTCAGTAAAATAAATACAAGGTAAATTCCAACTGCAAATTTTATTAGTGTTGAAAATGCTGAAAAGTGTCATCACCTTCACCTTTTCAATCAAAATCAGCCACCCAAAGAGCTTTTATTATATGAAATTCATAGAATGAATTTCAGAGTAACTGCAATGGTTATATGAAGGGCTCAAATCTTTTCTCTGACAGATCTAGGCCATCTGAGTAGGTTTAAACTTCCTTCATCACTTCCAGACTGAAATTAGAGCGTTCAGTCTGTATCACACACCTTCTCTCTAATCATGACAAGCTCATTGGAAATTTAACTGGTAAATTGAAACTCCCATCCAAAATCTCTACCATATATGACTGCACTGGTAAAAAGAAAGGCAAGGAGTTGTGCTGTCTTATTACATGAGTACTAATATAACTGGCATTACTATTCACTGGGGTGAAAGATATTTAACTTCAAAATCAAATTTTTGCAGAACATATTTACAAGCATATAGCATTTCTGAATTATTAGTATATAGTTGCTAATCTAAGACATTATTTCATTCAGTCACAATTTAAGAAAAAAAAAAAAAAAAAAAAAAGAAAATATCTAATGGAACAATACTTTGGGTAATATTTTTCAAAGAAAATGTTTCTTGAACAGAAGCCCAAGTTGGAGATTGTTTAAAAAAAGGAAGGACATTCACAATCTCTTCATCATTCTCTATGCACTTATAGTCCTGGCTTCTTCAGTGCTAGAAAGTATTTTCAATAGTTAAGAATGAAAAGGCCTTACAAAGCAGCATTCCATAAAAAGTAATAGGCAGATATGCCTTTCTCCAGTGTATGTTTAGACATCTCTGGGAGACACAAATAGCATGTCTTCCACAAATACAAAAAGAGCACAAAATAAAATTAGAACAAAAAGTAGAGGCCAAGTACAGCTTCTTTCCTCTAAAACAGAAATGACTGTTCAATACCTGCAGGAATTAGCAATATGTAAGTCCTCCTGTAGCTCTGTCATGTGAAACGTTGGCTACCTGAAACACAAACAGTCCCAGTCGTCTGGTGTCAGCCAGTACTTAAAGCTCCTTAACAGAGAGACTTCAGTTGTCCTCCACAAAATAGAACTACTGGATCAAAATAAAATGTCTTTATCATGGCCACAGACAGCAGAATTTCAGCAACAGCTGATGGAGACAAAACAGAGAAATTGTTTGTCCAGTATACAAGTTCCTTTTCCAATGGGCTCCAATCACAGACTTTACTGCATGACCATTTACTTAAGTTCAAAAATTTTCCTGACGTCAGGGGAGAGACTAAACAAACAAGGATTTTCAAATAGTAATTTCTACTAGAAACAATTCTCCCACTAGATTGTGGGAGCCAACATATCACATACAGTCCTCAAACATCTCCTCTACCCCCAAAACTGTCTTGTAATACCTGAAGCCATTATGGTAGGCCTGACTCATCCTTTGGCAAGGACCAAATGGGAAAAATTATAATTAGCTAACAACCAACCACAAAAACGGTAAAACATAGAAAGATGTTTCTTTAAATCTTTACAATCTGTCATTTTAGAAAAGCAAACTTCAGCTCATTCAGGGCTCAGTTGGAAAGGATCCCATGCAAAGCTCCCAGGGAGGGTAAAGGAGCTAGGGAGTGCTGGGAGTTTTTCAAGAACACTCTCCTAGTTAACCAAAACCAGTTCATCCTTTCTAAAGGCAAGGGAAGTAGGTAGAGCAAGCAACCCCCATACCTTAACTGTGATCTTCAGGGTCTGCCCAGAACTGAAAGGGAAGTGCACCTAAATACAATGTCCCAGTCCTTAACGGGGGCTACAAAGGAGATGGAGATTCCCCATTTATAAGGAGTCACATGGACAAGACAAGGAGCAATGAGCACAAGTTGCTCCTGGGGAGATTCCATTTGAACACAAGAAGATTTTTCACTACGAGGACAGTCAGACACTGGAATGTGTCCACACCACTACCCAGGGGAAGTGGTGCACTCCCCCACTTGGGAAAGTTTTACGTCTCACCTCAACAGGGTGCTGAGACAACTCATATAAACAATAATATTAGAAGGGTTGGACCAGATGATCCTTGAGGTCCCTTCTAACCTGACATTCTTTGATTCTACGATTCTACTATACTATGACTACTGCCACCTGAACTGCACAGTCCACTACTGAAACAGGAATGTGTTGTATATACAGCAAAATCATGCACATTCTGTTGATAATGCACACAGATATATATTAATTATCTGACTGTCATATAGCAATTCATATACAACCATTTCTAACTGGTTTAAGATTGTTACATTTGTTAAAATGTAAATGTATTTTGCATCCAAGTGGAAGTACAATCTGTAAATAAATAAAATAAATATAGCAGTAGAGAGACAATAATGACTTTAAGGTCACAATAACTTGGCCAGTAATTGGAAAGATGTTCTTTCCACGTACTAGATAAAAGCAATACAGATCTTCTGGTCAAGACTAGAATACATACAGAAATTAAAAGAATGAGACAGCTACAAACTGTCTCTCCAGGAAGGAAGCCATGAATTACCAATAACTGCTTGATTCAAGATTCTGAAATAAAGACACAGCGAGACTGAAATATGCAACACAGAACAGCTGTTGACATAACCATTTAAATTATACCTTCTTACTTTTTTTAATAAAATAGTAAAGTTTAGGGAAGATTGGGTATAAACAGATTTTTACCTCTTCGCCTAATGGGTGGGAAGTTTGAAGAATAAAAAATAAAATTTTGCTTTTAAAATCTGGCTTTGAGGTACCCCAGTATTTTACTTCAGCTGACAGAATCGGGCCTGTCATCTTACTATGCCAAGAAACCAGAAAATCTTGCAACTGAACTGAAGTAGTACTGAACCAAAAAGTTCCAGCTCTGAGAGAAAGAGGGGGAGAGGTGAAGCTATCTGCTATCTGTATAATTAGCTATTTTCTCAAAAGGGGGTGCAAAAAGGGGGTGTTTGAGGCAAAAGTGGTGAACTTTTGTACCCAACAGAGCATAGGATACACATCACACCCATCAGCTGTGAAGGTGGTAAGAATTTTAGGTAGCTTAAAAACCTCTCAGCACATTTTTCAATCGTATATATTGAACTCATTTTAAATCAGCAGTTAACATTTACTAACTCAGAGAAAGGAAATTTTCCCCTAGGAACCTTTTCAGTAGTGTTCCCAAAAATTAACTGTGAGAATGAGGCACGAGCTCAAACACACAATAAATAAAGGAAGTCTACTGGAGACTCAGTTTTACTACAGCTTGAACATAAGGTTCAAACCTGAAAGATTAAGTTGGGTTTTTTTAAAAATGTACATTTCTACCTTCCACCATGGCAGGATCATGGACAAAGTTTCCTTCCTTCAATCATGTCCATATTTTGCTAAACTTGAACTGTAAGTAGCAGAGGGGGAAAAAAAAAGTTAGAATTTATGGAGAGGTTACTGGGATTTACCACAAGCTCAGCCATTAGTAGAATGCATCCAAATTTAGAGCATTTAGTTTGTATCCACTAACTAGATGTAATTAACCACAACAGCAGAACCAGGATTATATAGCCTGAACTAGTAGATATTATTGGATTTAATAAATACACAGAGGTAATGGAACCTGTGAGCAACAAAGACTGAACTCACTCATCATTACTGAGTCCTCTGCAATTTTAAAAAATTTTTAATTAGAAATCACTTAATTTGAAGAATTATTCTAGCAAACTTAATATTACCATTACCTAAAGAATACATGAGAATAACATACCGATTCCAAAATGTCTACATCCATGCAATATATATGGAATATCACTTGTGTATGTGCTTAAGTCTACTCAAAACATGCTCCTGGACTGGATTAATAGCATAAACTCTTTTTTTTTCTTTTTAATTTAGTCAAAGTAAAAATTAATACACCCACATATTAAAATAGCACATGCAGTAGTCATGTCTATATTATTGATGACAACGTGGTGGCTACTGGACTGCTATAATGGTCTCAAGGAGTTTCCAAATATAAATATATTCTAATGAGATAATCCCCAGAGCACGGGTATGGAGGGATGCTATCTAAATACTGTCACTTCTCTTGCAGAACTGGTTTCAAATTAATTGTTTCTTTCTAAAGCCATAATTATCAGGAGGAATGCAGTTAGCCAGAAAAGATGAAGTTAAAAAGTGCATAATGTTTAATAGCTCATTAAATAGAAAATATATTGTAAATTTGGGAATCAGAATGACTTGCAGCTAACTGTGAGATGATGGGTCATGGCATATGAAAAGAGACTTTTTTGGCAGGAAAGCAATTTGGTAATGCTGACTGCAGCCTGCATTTACTTGACATTCGGGAAGATCATATGACACCAATGCAGATGAGGTGAACAGTGAAGAGAAAAGGAAGAACAAGGAGAGCTAGAGGAGAAAAAGTTAGGTTATCAGTGGCTGAGAGGATGATGAGGAAGAGGAGAATATGAATGTCACAACTGGGAGCTCAGTTTTTTTTGTACAGGGTTTTTAAAGGGGGAATGGGAAGATGGTGCTACACCAAAGGAACTCAGTATTCATGCAGCAATAGTGATAGCTGTGTCAGCACTTTTCTCACAGGGAAGGTTTATGTAGAATTCATATATGTGAATAATCAGCAATTTTGTAATTTCTCTTCTGATACGAAAACATGGCAATTCTTATGTACCCATCGCTGAGCTGACTGAGTTGCTTTTAAAAGCTAGTGCCATTTTTTAAAAGCATGAATTGTGTAGTTACCAGACGTCAAATAACGACTCATTATAATGTGACAAATCAAGTCAACTCTGAAGAAATTCTGAAGCATTTTGGAATAAACACTGTGTTTAAAAATACAAGGAAAAAAAACCCAAACCAACAACAACAACAACAACAAAAAAGCCCTAAAATGTAATACCACAGCCTCAAAGCAAAAGAGGCTCAAAACACCTGAGCTAAACTTAAACTATCCCTGAGTACATTTTCACATAAGCAGTGACCCCAACAATTACATGAGAGGACACATACATGAGTAGACTGGGAGAGGGCAGCTGTGCATTTGCATGGTCACAACTAAATGCATGTCACACCAGCCTGCACAAACATGAGTGATAAAGCCTCTTAAAACCCTGTACAAAAGCACAAAGTGATGTATTCAGTACTGCAGCTTGTGAGCTCAGGTTCCCAGATGAAGCACAAGCAGCTTAATAGGGGAATATAGTTACTCAGTTACATCCTTCTGTTCTGTTATTTTTTTACCACAAGCTGACCTATGGGGTGAAACAAAATCTGGGATACAATTACATAGGATCCATGTACTGGATGGCTGGGATAGAGCTAATTTTCTTAATAGTAGCTCTTAAGGTAATGTGACTTGGATTTGTGACCTTAAAGTGTCAGCGGCCGTGGATATGGCCACAACACAGCAGGCACACCCCTGGAAAGGACTGTGGCTCACTGATAAGGCCATGCTGGTGCAGATACATCCTGAATCCACCACGGCTGTGGATAAGTCCATGCAGCAGCAGGTACATCCCTGAAGAGCCTATGGTCTGTCTGCAGAGTATTCCATGCTGGAGCAGAGGCAAGAGAAGGAGTCCATTGCAATGTTAAATCCTATGAACCACTCCAAAAGGACCAGGGGTGGAGATTCTAATGGATATATCTTTAAATTATTGTAACCTGGGATTTGAGTTCTACGCTATAGGAAGCACTATATCAGGAACCACCTGAACCAGTGGCACATGAGCTTTGGGAGAAGCCGTGCAAGTGCAGCAGTGACTCAAACTGAGATGGCTTTGGTGTATAATAACTCCATACAACACACAACCTCTCCTCTTCTGAGTGACCAACATAACAACTGTAACCCAAGTCAGGGACTAAATGAGCTCAACAGACATTTTATGGTCATTATACTGGGGGGGGGGTGGAAACTAAGACTAAGGAATAACATCTGTATACCTCTCAAAGGGCAGAAAGGGGAAGGGAGTGGTTAATAAGGTGTATTCGATAATGTGGAACCTGAGCATGATTTAAATGGTAAGGAAAATTAATCTGCATGGGGGAAAGGAGGAAAACATTTCCTACATCAGAAGTTACACCTGGATTCACAGCCACTTCTTTCTTTGAACTTCCATTGCCCAAATACCAATATAACGCCCCAATAATGAAGGTCTGGACACTTTGGCAGTAATGTGTTTTAAGTATTACCTTAATTCCAATGCAAGGGATATCCCTTGTGATTCTAGACTGAACAGGAAAAAAATGGGATCATATAATGGGAAGTGTCAGGAAACATTAAGTGTATTTGCTGATAATACTGTATCGGAATCTATAGCATGTTATGTTAGCATACAAATAAAGTATTTCTGCTGTCCAGATGCCAGAGAGCTTATAAATTAGAACTTATCTCACTTTATTTGTCACTGTTACCAGACCTCAAGATAGGATTCCTTATTTTATAAGTATAGCTTATTTGTTACAATACACAGATAAAAAAATTTCAAAGCTAAATAAACAGAGGTAACACAGTCCAAAGAGGGCATTTTTCTCCTGTCATAATGCTGAAATAGATCTTTTTTGTGCAATTAAGCTTTAAACATGACCTCATTTCTTTCAGGAATACCATAGCCTGATAAACTTTCTCGGAAGGTGACTTTTTACTTCAGTGAAAAAGTGAAAACATCACATTTGGAAATTTTCATGATTGTAACTGTAGTTTTTAATTCTCTAACACCTGTAGCATCTTTCTGAAAATTACCTGCTGATATATGGTCTCTGTTCTGAATTTAAGGGGACTGGATGTTTATAAAAGGTGTAGGACTGACAAGCCACCAAGACAAAGCTCAAGTCTTGAGTTTTTACCCAGAATACAGATAAAAACACAGTCATCTCAGCACCAGCCCACCTACATGCCTTCAACGTGGATGACTCTGAGCAGTCAGCTACGTTTATTCAGGATCGCTTCAGAAAAGTCTTCAAGCACATAATTACTTTGATGAGATCCACTGAAGCCACACACAGCTGAAATGCTTCCATGATCAGACCTCAGGTTTTGCCTCTCTGCACACAACAGGCACAGATCCTAATTTTTGCTAGTGGTCACTTTTCTTATGTGGACATTTCTACAGTAGCAACCAAACTACTACTATTTTATATAAACCATGACACAAGCTTCAGATGGTACTGACTCTCATCCCTTACTAAAAAAGATTCAAATTTCATTAGTTTTCTATGTACAAATGGCCCAGAAAGCCATTATCTTTCCTCAGAGCCATCGAGCCATTCTCTGTTACTCTGCAGTCCCATTAAGTGCAATGACACAACAGGCAACAACAAATTATGGTTGAGCCTATAACTCAACAAGCCAAAAGATACCTTAAAGAGGAATAAACACAAAAAAAGCCTCAGCTGAAAGGGGATCTATAGCTCACAGACCTCCCATTTGCACAGCCATGAGGCAGAAGATAGCATCTAGGCTGAGCCTGCACAAGAGGTTCTCTCACATGTGGAGTTTCAGATGGTAAGGAAGAAGCCGCAAGAAGAGGCTGTAACCAGGAAGGGCATCTTGCATACAGATGCTCAGATGAGCAGGAAAAGCCATTTGGTGGCCCAAGGGCTACACCATGCCCTCTCCATGGCAGAACATGTCAGACAGAGACAAGCAAAGGGCAACCTGCCATGTAGCTACCTGGCTTGTGGCAAGATCCAAGTGCCATGGTCTAGCAACCGCACCGGTGGGTCAAGGGTTGGACTTGATGATCTCTGAGGTCCTTTCCAACCCAGCTAATTCTATGATTCTATGATTCTAAGATGGGCTGGAGGCAACAGCTCTGTCTTGTCAGTATATGATATAGAAACTGTAGCAGAGGAATGGAAGAAATCCAATGCAAGAGTATTGCTGCAAATCTGAAAGACTTGTCAGATCTGTGCTTCTGTCTCTAACAGAACTGGTGTGAGAAAAGTATTATATCCTACTTTTAAAAGGAAAAAAAATTAAAACAAACAAACAATAGACTAAGCAATTGCAGCTTGGTTCTAGTCAGTTAAAATACACAGTACTGCTATTACACCTCCTTGCATTTCAAGAAGGAAATTGCTTTATTTGATGAAGCCAGTGGTACCTCACTTTCAAATACTATATCTTAATATTGCAACATAGTCAAGGAATCTTCCATGCAGAGAGAGACCTACATACGAACAAGACTAAAAACTTGGTTATCTATTTCAAAAATGTTTCATACTTACTAAGCAACTTACCAGCTCTTAGTATTTTGCTGTTTATACAACCAAATTGGTTTGTTGCACTGTGCTTTTGCATTTATTTACTTGCAAAGTTTGTGAGTTCAAAGCACCTTACACAGCACTAGCTCCAATTCATGATTCAAGCACAGAAGATTACCAAACACCCACAAGTCCCAAAAAAAGCTCTGTGTGTTTTCACCTGTGTGCTACCCTATATTATGACTCTCCCTTTGGCGTTGTAAAAAGGGATGCTCACAGCAGAGGCAGCTATATCCAATGTTGTCCTGGGGCTGAGAGACCCGTGTTCAAGTTTCATATTACAAGGTCAGCAAGATATGAAGTTAGACTTCTGGAGAATGTAGGATATCAATCCATATGCAGTATGGCTTATGAGGTTTGATAAGATTGAAACAAGGGGAAAAAAAGTCTATTTCACACTTTTTTAATATACGCAACTAAAGTGATTCTTCTGTACCACAAAAGATACAGGAGCTACTCCTATAACTTACTCCTCACTCATGTAAGGATCAAATCCATGCAATGCACTTTCTAGCACTACTTCAAGCAATAGCTATACCTACAACACACTGTGCAAATCAGTGTACTGACACAGGCAAATAGAAGTTAAGAAAGCTTTTTTTAGTGACTTTTTCCCATTTTACGTAAATATGCAGTGTACTGCCATAACTAGTACTGTAAAGCACAATGTCTTTAATTTCTGTAGTCTATCTCCAAAGCTTGTTTCAAAACAAATTACATGAAAGAAGCTCTATAAAATGCCTTGAACTGTTAATCATAAAAATGGGACTGCTTTGCACTAGTAGTATGAAACAGTACATCAGGTGGCCATTATTGTTTTGTCTTACCTTTTGATAAATAACCCACTACATATGGTAAGCAAGGTGGCTAGCAAGAGTGTACAAAGAATCAAAGCACAAAAATCATCACCTTCCCAAGTTCTAACCAGAGCAAAAGAAAATAGGTTAGTAGTTGTCACCAGGAAAAATTTACATTACTATTGATGTTTCCACACTCACTCATACGTCTGATGAGTTTTATGAATCTGAACTGAGTTATGAGTGTCTTAAAGGATATATTAGCAGCTGACAAAACCAAACCAGAGGGCCAAATTTCCTGTTGAAATAGCTCCAAGTGGGGGCCTCTGCTTTTAAAAAGCACTTCTGATGTGAAGGTGTGCACTTAAAATGGATTCTGTGAAGCTCAATGTATTATGTAAACGTTTTCTCATCCTAAAAAAAAAAAAAGCAAAATCCTTTTGAAGTGCACACTTAAATTCAGTGATCTAAGGATAATGGAGTGAATCTCCAGCTGGTTTAAAATGTCAGAGCTTCAACTACTCCAACAGAGCAATGAAAGTCTACGTCAGACTGAGATACTCCTCTTAACACATAGAAAAGAAAGTGAATGGGGACAGGTCAGTATTCAGGTCTGCTGACATGGGCCCCTTCTGTTATATGCATCCAAACACAACTTTTGCCCCAATGCCTTTAAAATCCAGCATTTCAAATAGAAAATGCATTTTCAAATGAAAAGCTATTGCTACCTGAACTATCTGGAGCTGTAGTAGAAAATCGATGAGAGAAAGACATTTAAATGAGATGTTTAAATATAGACTGTAAATACGAGACTAAGCACTAATTAATTAGATTTGTAGGGTCTCCCCTTGCCTTAGCCTCTGTATCATCATGCAGTCTTTGTTTATTTTCATTTATTTTCTTTGTTTGATGATGTTTGACTAATTAATACATTGATGAATCACAACATCAAATGCCATCCCTGTATCACAAAAATAGGGTGTATTCAGTGTTTCTGACACACTGATAAGAAAGGATTTTTATTTTTTTTTTGAACTTTCAGTACTTAACAAAGGAAATAATACTGCTTTGCTGGATAAACTTTCTGATTTTGTTTTAATTTTCAGTGAACAAGCAGCTGCAGAATAATGTGACTTAAAGAAGCATTTCTAATAAAATCCTGCAGAAGTTAAAACAGGGGCATAGAACTGCTTGCTTATTGATAGAGAATAATTTTTTTAAATTGTGATCAAATTTTTGTATAGATACATATTACGTAATGCGGTTTTCTTTAATCCAAAATCAGTGATTTGCTTTAGTGTGATAACTAGTTAGCATTGTTCTATTACTTATTTATAGTAGTAAACAATACAACATAATTAATGCAATATATTTTTAATACACTATTTAGGCTTTACATAGTTTGGTAAGTAGCAATACAGCCAGCAATAAATTTAAGTGCAAAGACACTCAGACCTGAAAAATTCCATGGTATGTTTTGCTCGCCAAAAACATATAGTCTGCATTTGTAAAGATGTCTTTTATCAAGTCTGTCATCACCTGTGATGAAATTACGAAACTTCCTGGTTGATGCATTTTTCTCTGCCACCTCAATTCAGTGTAAAGTATTATCTACCCTATGTAAAACTAGATAGGGTTCAATGAATCATCGCTTTGCAACCTGCAAGCAAAGCAATCTCTAATATCCATCTGTACACACAACTATTTACTACCATTCAGAACTAGTTTCTCATGTATTCCCCACCAGAATTACCAAGTGCACTACAAGCATCTATATGTAGAGATCCCCCAGATCATATGAGACAGGCAAAAAGGTTACCCCATATGTCCAGTATGGTGAAAGATACTGTCAGATTAGTCATCATTCTCTGATTAAAACAGCATGACAGGAATCAAGATTTGATTTCAGTCACCCACTACCAGCAGCCTATCTAAAATTAATACCATATTTTTGAAAGCCCCCTTATGTTCAAACAACATGTGGTACCAGTGAATAGTAATCCTGATTTGCTATCAATTAACTGAGCAAAGCTTTCCACTGAAATTATGGCACTTAGATATTTACATTTGTAAGAATAACAGTACTGTAATTTTGAAAATTGGGACTTCATGGAACAAAAAACGGCACAGCTTTCAGTATTGCCTCAGCAATATCAATTTTCTGAAATAAAACGTTAATAATGGAATTTATATTAATTTCTTTACTACATTAATTATAATGACAAAAAACAATGTAGGCATCAATATGAAAAGAATATAGAATTACTGTGCAAAAGTATAATTAAAGATGCAACCTTTGATACCCCTGATAAAAATGCCTTACTATGATGTTTCCTCAACTTTAGCTCAGCCATATACCTAGTACCACCAAACCACTCTTTTTTTACTGTTTACCCTACTCTACAGAAAAGAATCTTAATTTATCCATTTGACTTCACTTAGATCAGCCCATAAAGTAGCTTTAAAGTGTTAAATATATAGCAGACTGAATGGTAATGCCTGAAACTAGTTGGTAAGAGAGAGAAACCAGATAACAATTATCATTTAGTCAATAGTAATTTAAATGTATCCACTGCTGTGTGAAGAGCCGAAGACCCTGAATATTTTACGGGGCTTTCAAGGATAGGGGTGAGTATGTTTATTATTTAAATTGACAGCTCTGCAGGAATCAAAGTACGGTTCCTTAAATACTGAGCCGGTGGCTACTGAGGGGTGGTCGGTGTAGAAGTGAGCTGCTTAGTGCTCTAAAAGCAGAAATACTGATAATCTCTAAGCAAAAGCTGGAAAGAGAAAGCTGTAACTACACATATACTTTAAAATGCTTTAAGCGATTATTTTAACTGCCGGTTATAATGAAATGTACAGAAAAGCCAAGCATGGCAACTCCTAACAGGGAACTGCAAGCCATTGCTCTTTATCCTTTGCATACACAACCCGGAGTTCAATCCTACAGCTCCACAGGAACAGAGCATGTTATTTTAAAACTTTCTCTTGCAAAGCTATAAATGTGGTGGAATAAGGGGAAAGCCCTCTCTCTATGGCTTGCAGAACCAGCAACATATTTAGCAAGTAGAGGAGTTCACTAAAACGTGAAGCAAGCAACGTGGAGGGAGAAGGTTGTTTCATACTATATACGCCACAACTTGGGGAGCGTTACACACAGAAAGAAACGAAGCCATAAACCGTATCGTTATGGCTCTTTTTTTCAAATTATTCCTAAAGCAACTCCTCGCGCTTTCCGCCTCTCCCTGAAGGCGGCCGGAAAGCCTCGGGGCTCCAAAGCAGGGGAAAGCCCCAAGTGCCCGGGGGGTGCTGCGAGTTAGCGGCCACCCTTCCGATATCAGCAGTCGGGCTGAAAAGCGAGTGGGTTCCCCTGGCCCCCCCACGTCTCTGCTGAAAAACTGAAGTGTTCCAGTGTATAAAATAAAATAATTTTTCAAAAGATCCTCGCGGATCTCCCGGCGCAGGGCTGAAGCAGACTGCCCCGGCACCTTTCAGCAGCAGCGGTAAGGGCAGCGGAGGCAGTTCCACTCACACTCCATTTTCTGCAACTTTTGGCCAGCGGGAGGGCGGCAAGAGCAGCCCCGCACACCCAGCGCCCAGCCCCGCCGCGGCCGCCCCGCGGGGTCTCCTCCACCCGCGGAAGGCATCTTCCGGCCCCACCACTACCCCCTCCTAGACAGGCACACAGACACACGCACCTCACCTACCTGCAGCCCCGTTTCCTGATGTAAAGACCTAGGGATCCGCCGCCTCCCTTCGCGGGGAAGCTCCAGCCTCACCGCCCGGGCATCGCCGGCACAAGCCCCGCGCCCCGCCAGCGCCCGGGGGCATGGAGCGGCACCGCGCTCCGCTCCCCTCGGCTCCTCTCGGCTCGGATGAGCTGGGGCAGGCAGCAGTCCGCCGGGGCCCGGGGTCTCCCCCCCGCTTCTCTGGGAATACACCAGGAATCCAGCTAAGAGATACTAGACGAAGGGTGAAGTAAGTGGGATGGGAGGGAAGACTTGAACTGCTTCTTGTGGACGATTTCAGAGTATTAAAAATAATAATAAAAAATAAATAAATAAATAAATAAAAATTAAAACGAGGACGAAGTATGGATTAGCTTTCGGAAAAGCGTGGGGTGAGGAAGTCCTGCAGCCTGGTGCAGCTCCAGCCCCTCCGCCAGCTGCGCGCGGTCCCGATTCAGCCCCGCCGGCAGAGGAAGGGAGGAAAAACCGGCGCGTCCTGCAGCAATCCCTCCGTTAGAGCATCTCTGATTGGTTTGCCTTTCATACACAGCACGACTTCCCCCTCCTGCTGCCTCCTTCTCCCTCTTGGGAAAAGTAATTGGAGAGCCAGTGCTTCACCTTCAGCAGCAACAGCAGCTGCCCCTCGCCCAGCCTACGCGCACCGCGGAGCACCGCGGAGCCGCCCCGGGCGGACGGACAAGCAGAGGCAGCTCCAAGCGCGCCCTGCCGGGGGGAGTGGGGAAAGGGGGAAAGGACGACTCTGCTCCACCGTGTTCCTCCAGCTCCTCACTTCTCTCCTCCCCCCCAGCCCCTTTAGAAGGCAGCAGGTCCCCGTGGCCGCCGCCGCTCTGTCTGACCGAGGCGCTGGGCTCCGCCGGCAGTGCCCGCCGCCTCCCCCGCCGCCCCCGCACACCGGGGCTTGGCCGCCCCCCGGCAAGGGGGGGGCAGGGCAGGGCAGGGCTGGGCTGGGCTGGGCTGGGCTGGGCTGGGCTGGGCTGGGCTGGGCTGGGCAGGGCTGGGCTGGGCTGGGCAGGGCAGGGCAGGGCAGGGCAGGGCAGGGCAGGGCAGGGCAGGGCAGGGCAGGGCTGGGCTGGGCTGGGCTGGGCTGGGCTGGGCTGGGCTGGGCTGGGCTGGGGCAGAGCAGGGCAGGGGCAGGGGCAGGGGCAGGGGCAGGGCAGGGCAGGGCAGGGCAGGGGCAGGGGCAGGGGCAGGGCAAGGCAAGGCGGTGCTCTCGTCTCCCTTCCCTCCGCTCCTCTCCCCTCCCGTGCGGCGGGGCAGGAGGTGCGAAGTTTCCACACAGGCCAAGGAGACGAGGAGATCTCCGCGAAGCCCAGGAGGGGCTGAGGGTGGCACCGTCGCCGCTCCCTCGGGACCCGCCTTCCCCTCCGCCGGGAGGCAGCCGCCGGGCAAGGCTGGGCAGGGCTGAGCAGCTCCGCCGGGGCAGGAGGGTCGGGGCCGCGGCTGACGGTGCGGGGGCAGGGGCAGGAGGGACGCGGCGGCGCCGGCGGCAGCCAAAAGCTGGGCTGTGTCTCCCTCCAGAGGGAGAAGGGAGTCACGCACGGCAGCTCCGGTGGCGGGAAAGCTGAGGCTGAGACCGAGACCGTCCTGCTCGGCTGGTGCCCGAGCGGCAGGGATCGTGGGCTTGGTCCGTACCTGGGCTTGAGTGGTGGCCGGGGAGCACATGATGGGTCAGATCCTGAAGGTGTCTTCTCCCCTCTGCTTGAGGATGGGCGTTGGGTCGCAGTCGCCTGAGAACAGAATTAATAAAGGGAAATGGTGGGTGAGGATGAGTAAAAGAATAGCTTGCACATTTATTGAAGTGCTCTGGGCTGTTCGAATGAGGTCGTAGAGAAGTGGAGGGGAGCGAGCCAAAGGAGGCTGGAAAGGACCCTCATTCATTAAAGTAATATCAAACAGAATAAAATTCTTAATTTTCTCCTAGAATTCTTGTCCATTTCTAGGTTAAATGGGGATAAATACATGCAGCATTAAGAAGTACTGATGACTATTTTTAGTTTGTACAAAATTGCCAAAATTGTCTGGTTATAATTTTGCAAGTTTTCTGAAAAGATTTTGTTGACTCTAAAACTGTCATCATGTCTTATACGATGTTGATAGCTCTGTGAGAGACCTAAGAGCCTAAGGGGGAGGTGAAACACTTCCCCAGTTGTTACTCTTCATGTTAGAGTTTTTCCATGTAAGTAAGGATTTGTAGAATGGTTGAATGATTTTTTTTTTTTTTTCCAAAGCAATACAGACTTAAAAGTCCATGAAGTAAAAAAAAAAAAAAATGAAAAGGGAAAATGAAGGCCTGATGTTGACTACCCCACACATAGTGACTTGGCTCTGGGAGGAAATAGAGAGGCTGCTATGGAAAGGGCAAGTTAAAAGCAGCCTGGTATGTGGCTGTCACCATGGCTATTGCAGCAAGCTCTGCAGTACACATACATGCCTGGATGCAGACTGCAGCCAAATTAAGAGGTTGCTGGTAGTCAATAGGACAAATGTGGTCCTACCTCACTCATTGGAAGCTGGTACAGTAACACCATGATTTTCCTAGTTGGTTACTGTGTTTCTACATTTGCAGAATTGCAGCTAAAAATAATGCAGAGGGAACAGAAACAACCAAGGCTGTGCTGCTGTCAGCAGTGTGATTTCAGTATATTGAGGTAGACCCAAACTAATGTGGATCCACAGGGGATGGATGGTGTTGCCCCAGCAGTGTAAAATGACCAAGGATCCTGAATATATACTGGAATGGGTAACCTGTACTGTTCTGGGGTAACCTTGACTGTTCTGTAGGACCATAAGCATTTTTACTGTGTTGAAAGTAGTCAAAGTACATGGAAAAGACAACAGCAGCAGCTAAAATCCATCTGCTGCATATGTTGCACTTTAGACATAGCAAACATCTTGTATTTATGGGAGAACATATGCCTGTATTACCTGCATGTATCATTACACTCAATTTGACTGCGTATTTTGAGACCAGAGGATAGTGAGTAGTTTCATACTGCTTTCCTGCTGTTATGGAAATCAGGCAAAAACATCTCAAGACACATGTATTATCACCCAGTTAAAACAATACAGTCACATTCAAGCAATAGAAGAAAAAGCAGTAAGCAAAGCAATAGATGTTTTGAAACCCAGGTTGTGGTCTGTGCAAATCTTGAAAAACATGATCATTATTTACAGTGGGATGCTGCTGCACATAAGTAGTTGTCCTAGATCACTTTGCCAGGCATCTGAAAATCTGAACAAATCCACAGGTTGTGTGACACCATGGAGAAAGACGTGCTTTCAGAAAACTTTCCTATGTGCTTTCACAGATGGTGTGGCCAACACTCCTGGGAACAAGTGAAACAATCCATTGCATCTATAAAGTGCAGCTGGTTCTACAGATGCTTACTTAGTAAGCCTGACTCATCTCCAAAGGTGCATTTGTACATGCTGCACATGCACAATATGATAAATTTTCCATTTTCTGGTAAAACCAGAGTGGCAGTCTTTGTCCTACAGAGCCTGTATTTATATCTTTCTGACTGGAAAATCCCCAGCTGAATACTGTGGCCTTAGAACACAACACAGTTATGAAACACTTTTATTATATGAATGTTCTCTGTCTTTCTTCAGCTGGTTTAGTTTTTGGCTAGTGTCACTATTTCTTACTTTCTGTCAATTTGTAGGGCTCATCCACATGCTAAAAGAAAAACATAAGCATTAAAAAGGGCATTCACACTTGCAACAGGTACAGTGTTCAGAACAAATTTAGCATTTCCATTTGAAGATGAACAGCACGGCATAAAAATCAGGAAAATAACTTGGTTCTGAATGGTCGTATATTTGGGGCTCTCATATGTAACTGTTTTAAACACTGATTTTACTCAGAGGTAGGCATGTTCTGTGCTGGTAAATAGACAAAAGGAAATTTGTAATTTGGTAGTCACATATAGAATTCTGTCTCTAAGAAATGATGAGTTTACTAATGTTTACCAACAATTTTGTTTCTTTATCAGTTCTTAGAGACAAAACCCATCACTCACCATTCTACTACCCTAAACTAACCAACAGTGCCAGTTGCAGTTAGTTTCTCATTTTATTCATAAAGATTAGCTTTTTATTTGAATTTCTCTTACTATGGGGCTTCAGGTATTAAAATAAGCAGGAACAGAAAGTGCAGCTCTCTTTAGGAATACCTCCATGTAAGGAGAGCAATAGTGGCTTAGAGCCTGATGTGCAGCAGCATCCTACAATGTTCCTCTGTTGCCATCCCTTAAAGCTGAGGAAGAGAAAGTATAGAATCCAAAAGCCAGCTTTTGCCCCTCTTGAAAATGGGCATGGTTACCATTTTCCAATTATTTGAGACCTTCTCCTGTCACCATGAACATCTGCAGACAATAGTGGTCTTATGACAACATCATCCTACTCCCTCAGGGCACTTGGATGCAAAGGGCACCTAATTTGGAGGACTACTGTATGCCCATTTTACCTCAGTGGTCCCCGTTGATCTTCTCCTGCCAGGGGTGGGACTTTACTCCCCCAAACTCACCAACAAAGCAGAGTTAAACAAAGATGAAGAAATCCTGGGATGAATGCTTTTTGTCTGACCTAACCCACAGAATATCATACAAAGAGACCTTTCTTCTTATTCTATTTCATAAAAAGAGAAAAATCCCCCAGGCAATGAGAACTGTAGCTATTTTGAAATATAAAGATGCTTCTTTCTAAGACTTTGTAAAGCACCTAAGCATCCCTAAAGGGGAAAGATTTAAAAACCTGCACTCCTCATTTCTCATTTGCTACGTCTTGACAAGTCACTACTGAGCTTTTTAGATTTTTTATATATCATCATAAGGCAGTTTCTCTTCTCTAATGCAATAGAGACCCTATGCTGCCAGGCACAGTGTCTGAGTCTTGCTCTGGGTGAAGCGTGTACCAAAAAGTAAGGTGTTGCAATATTTCATGCTTTGAAGCCTAATTTTCTTTTTGAATCCAGGCTGTAATCCCTTTGAAAAGGAGGAAAAAAAGACCAGAACAATTTAGATCAAAAGTAGAACAATACTTGATCTCCCCACCTTTTGAAAATAAGTTTAAATTATATTTTTAACAAGTAATTTGCTTCATTATATTATATAGTTAATAGGAAACAGGTCTGTGCTTTATTAAACCAAAAGGAAGAGTTCATGGGCCCAACATTTTGAGCTGACTAGAGGGTTCCATTGCACAGCAAAGGTTTGAATTACAAGAATATTAAGTGTAGTGCTGGTTTGTTACGAAGGTTCAGTAAGCATTATTCATGAGTTTAGGAAAAGGCCCAAACTATATCCAGGAAAAAAAATAGCCATCTTTACTTTTAAAAAAAAACAAAACCATTCCTCCACCTAGATATGTGGGACTCAGAGTATGCACTAAATCAAACATTGAGAGAAAGAAATCAGGAGGAAAAAAAAGAAAAAAACAGGAGAAAAAGTGTACACAAATATCTGGTTTAAATTTGGATTACTACATTTTGTAACTCATTTGTACATACATTTGCCTAAATCTGATACAATGTGGTAGTTCCTATTTTCCTGTGTATCAGATAGCATCATCTCTTGCTGTCATGCTACCAACAATTTTAAACTGAAGAAGTGTTTTACCTTTGGCTAAATGTCTGCTAATTTTGTTTCATTATTATTGTAAAGGTTGTATCATAGACACAATTGACTAAAAAGCAGACCTCCTTACCTAGTGAGATTTTTATCTAAATTTAAAATAAATATGATTGTTTCCAAAATAAATATGATTGTTTCCAAAATTATGTATTGAATTATTTTCATGAGTTAATTACATCTATATAATTAAATTATATTAAATAAAAGGAGACCTTGTGAAAACAGGAGGCTAGGCACAGCAAGAGTAGTAAAGGCAAGTAAACATGAAGCTGATTTCACAAAATGAATAATACTTATTTTTTTCTGAAACTTCTTCACTGAGGGCAATGTGTGTTGGCAGTCTTGAGAACTCATCTACATGAAGGATTAGACTTCACTGTAGAGATTCATGGTGCCATTTATTATCTCGTGATATAGGATTTCCTAATCTGTGTAGTGTCATTTTAAAAACAGGCATCACAAATTCTGGTTAAAAAGGTGTCAAAGCTTATTAGTCCAGTAACTCGGTTCTTTCACAGCAGGAGATGAATAAGGGGGTTGTCAGAGACGTTGTTTGCTGCAGAAAAAAAAGTCACTGTGAACTTACCTGGGTTATTTTTTTCCAGAGAAATAATAGAATCATAGAATCATTTTGTCTGTGAAAGACAATTATGATCTCCAAGTACAATTAAGATTGTACCATGCCTATTTTACTGTTTTAACACGTTCTTTGAAATATATATAATATATAATATATAAGAATAATATATAGTAATAGCATAAAATATTATAATCCAAAGTTCTGTAAGCTTAGTGAATGACATGGCATGTTAAATAGGAATAAGCTGCTCTGTCCCTCAGTATTAATTTCAGATTTTAAGCCTGTCTTCTGAAATTTAACCACCTGAGTTTTAATAAGGGAAGGAAAAATAAGAAAATTTCACTCAAGAATATACTAGGCTTCTGTATGTGCATTAAAAAACTTTAAAAGGTGTCTTAAATGTTGATACAGACTTTATTTTATGGTGTTCTAATAGTAAGGAAAAAAAAAACGTATTTTGATATCTTTCTGCATACTGAGTACAAGCAAAAGTAGAGCTTTCCATGAGTCAACAACAGAACAGAAGTACCATTACTTAGATTATTGTCTACTATATATTCCAAAACAACTTAAAGCTCAGAAAAGGAGGAGGGAAACCAAAACAAGAAGAGAATATGATCATGTTAAATGTTCTGGATTGCAGATTTCAAGATATTTTCAAAAACAAGACCAAAAGGAATCTTTTTTTTTTTTTTTCAAGAAAAGAGAACCAAAGAGCATTTTGGCTTGGCTAGGGACAAGCAGCTATTCATTCACCATGAAAAAATGCCTCTGATTAATGCAGAATCAAAAAAACCCTAACTCCATATCTGTAAAAAGTTACACTTTCCATTTAGAGTAGTTACACCCTTCAGTGAGATTGCAAATGTGGAGCTAATGAATTACATAGATAATAGTTTGAATATGTCCTTTCTCATTGTATAAATACTAAAGATAATTATACATACCTAGAGAGGATTACTGTCACTTATATCTCAGGATCTGCAGGGCAAGGAAGGCAGACAGTGAACTCTGCCTTCCTTCTCCAGCCTTTCCTCCTCCATCAAATACATGGTAGGAAACACCGAGGGCTGTGTGTCTTTGAGATGTTTCTGCTTTTGTGGCTGTTGTTGTCTGATTCTTTTGAAGGAAGCAAATCTGTACTTTACAGCCCTTTAGATTAACCCTGCCTTATTCAGAGCTTGGACTGCATGAGGGCAGAGTATCGGGATGCCCTGATCCTGATCCAAAGAGTTACAACCGAGTCCACCCACACCTGACCAAAGTGAATTAGTTAGAATCTTGTTACTCATGCTAAACAATCAGATGCGGATGGACAGAAATGTTAACCACTGGCTCCCTGCACCCTACATGCCCTGCCTGGTATCCATCATCTTGCCAAGATGTTTATTCTGAGGGATGGATCACATCAACTCTGGCCAACCTGAAGAGCTTTGCCACCTGCTAGGTTACCTCACATAGCAATTCAGTTCCTTTTTTTCTCACCTGGGATCATGGTAAACATAACATAAACATCTTGGCTTGATCTTGGATGCACATAATGCTTATTTTCTGAAAACCAGACAAAATATAATGTAAGAGTGGTGAGTAATAACCAGGGGAGCTCTAGGTTCTTGAGGATGTGTTGTGTAGGGTCATGAGAATCATTTTGATATTTTCAAATTTTCATTTTGAAATTTTGATATTTCTTGATATATATAGATAAAATCTATAAAATATAGATTTTATAATCTAAAACTATATTTTAGATTAGAGTTTTCATCTAAAAATATACTTTAGGACCGATCATTTCTTTGTGTGCTTGCATCCCTGAAGCTCAGTCCTCACAATGAACAAAATGCACTTTTTTTCCTTGTGGTCAGGGGCCACACATACATAGCTTCTGTAGCATCGTGCCCTTGTGCTGGGATTTGGCAACTGGAAGCAGGCTCAGTGCTCAGAGCTCGGTGTGGAAAAATTTGTTTTTCTGATCAGTTTAGAGGTATCTCAGATGTCTTCGCTCTGCATAGCCTGGGGGGCAGGGAGGTGCTGCTGCTGCTAGAGTGATAAACCCACTACATGAATCTTCTTTGTTTTCCTCCTCCTTTAAGCTTCATGGCGTATCGCCTGCTCCCTGCCAGACACCAGAATTACCTCCTTATCCACAAGTGCCCTGGTTTTCCCTGGCATTAAGCACCCACAAATGCCAGAAAAGCTCGTGGAGATGGCTGAGGGGGGGTAAGTGTTATTTTTGAAAAATTCGAGCAAACACTGTAATGGAGAGAGTTTGCCACCAGATGTCAGAAGGCGGACTAGACAACACAACACCCTACGGAATCTTGCAAAGGGACATTTCGGTTCTTCCTCTTCCTTCTCCTGTCCTCCTGTCTTGTCACATCTCTGCATACACACAGAGCAAGAAAATAGCCCCGGGGAACACCAGGTTGGGGTTTTTGTTTGTTTTTATTGTAGTCTTACACAGATAAAAAGCAGACCTAATACTCTGTTAAGCTTCATGTGAAGTATCAAAGAAAAAAAGTTGTCTATAATTAAAAGATTCTTAACAAGCTGAATAATTAAAAGTTCCATGAGCTCTGGAACTAATGAAGTCTCATTTCCTATGGATTTTACCTCATAGAATCATAGAATCGGCTGGGTTGGAAGGGACCTCTGAGATCATCAAGTCCAACCCTTGATCCACTACCGCTGCTCATGGTTGATTGAAGCTTTTCCTGTGCTGGGGAACGTAAAATTTTCTGGGTTTTTTGTGTAAGGGTGATCTTAATGGACAGCTTTTCAGAGTGGTACACTTTTTGCTTTTCTCTCTTCTTCCCAGGAATCTTTTTTATAGTAACTGAATAGGTTTAAGACTCCAAGTCATGTCTCAAATTTTTTGTTGAAAAATCAGATAAGGCTCCAAAATGCCCAAAGCTTACTTCTATAGGAAAAGTAGCAAAAGAAAATGCAAGGACAGCTTCATCTTTACAGACTTAGATTTATGAGGCCACTAAGTTTACAGTCTAACTCTGCTAGAATTACTTAAACGCAGGAATTTACATTGGCAATTTAAATATTCCACTAAATATTCTGATGATTCCTCATTTTTCTACCAGATTATGAATTTACAGAATATGCAAAGATGTGCCTGATTAACCATCAGCCTTTGCTAATGAAAACCTGGTTCCTTGGACTGTATGTTAGTGGGATACCTTTCCCCTCTTTTTTCTCCCTTCCTTTCAAATTGATGACAGCATCAAACACCATAATTCAGACCAAGATTCCACACCCCTCCAATACAGCCAAATAGGCAGCATGGATAAGAGAGAACGTTGGCCTTCCACCAGAGTGCTGTGATTCCAGCTATGAATTTCTATGATTATTTCAGTGAGAATAAGATTAAAAGCTCAGCACTTTCTTCTTATTGTAAGCTTGTGCTTATTCCATCCCTTTTTAATTGTATGTATTTTTACTATGGTAAATTAATGAGGTTTGCTTTATTATCCCATAACATCTTAAGCTTTGATTAGTCTGGCTCTTAAAATGTACATAAAATTACTTTGATTTTATTAGCTGTTATTTAAATGATCACCCTTAAATTAATCCGTATATGTTGTGAAGCTGTTCTTGTTGCATTACAACGGTTACTTATCCTTCCTGACCCAAGATTATATTGGATCATAAAAATTTAGTGACAGATTTTTAAAATTATATGGAATTTTTATGAAGCATAAGTGATAGCAATGTGAGCTCCTCTATATTAATCTATAATGATGATCCCTTTTGAGCTGTTTTTACAGAAATAGGTCAATTCTGTGAAAATTTAGATTGTTTTGAAACAGATTTTAACATGACTGACATGCTAAAGGTTAGCAGCTTCACATTTAAAATGTCAACCTTAGCGTACACATTCAGAGCCATTCCAGTGTCTGATAACACAACTATACAATTAGTAAATTAGTTCTGGGAGTCATACCCAGCAAAACTTCTTAATGGTATACCTGGAAAGTGCACACATGGATAAGCATGAGTCAAATGTGCCCTTTATGTAAATAAGTCTGAGAAATGATGGTGACACTTGTTCAAAACCAAAGACCCTACACTTTAATAATTTTCTGGTGTTGGACTGGTGTTTGTACTGTGGTGTATTTTTTTTTTTTTTAATAGGGGGGTACCAATATATTATAGCCTAATGAAAGCCTTCCCTTCACCATATCCACGTTGGAACAGCATATGCATACCTCTGCTCTGACATCCCTGTCCCACTGCACGTTCTTTCTGTCAGGGTGAGTTTGTTCTTCCTTTTCACTCCTCTCCTGTACTCTCAACACTGCAGGTAATTGTGTGGCAAAGACAGTTTTCATCATACTGTCCAGTCATAACCTCCTTCCTTCCAGGGTAGCAGCTACTCTCATAACAGGCTGCACATCTTTTGAGGGCAATGGATAATAAACTCATCCAGTCCAAACTGATGTAAAGCAACAAGTATAGTGGTTTTCTAATGTATGGAAACCCAGACCTTAAGATGATTTCTTGAACAAAGGCAACACTGAATTATACCCAGCAAAAGATTGTAGTCCAACTGGCCATTGGATCCAATCTGATTGAAGTTTGTGTATTTGTCTTGGGCAGGTCATGGTGGATGATATTACAGCACTCCTGTTTGAGGCAATAAAAGGTGCAGGTACCTGGAGAGATGGAAATTCACCATCTTCTTAGAAAAAGTAATTCTACACAGTTTCCTACCAAGAGGGCTAGGCTACAAAAGTCTGATGACAAAATGTGGAACAGATATTTAATTCAAAGAAACCACTGCCTCAGCCTCAGTTTAGCTGTTTCTAGCTTCAAGCACCTGTCCACAAGGTACATTTGTCTATATATGTGGGAGGTGGGTGATAAGAAAGGAATGTGCTAATGAAGTACCTTGTTTACCAGAAGGGATGATGGAAAACTAATGGAAAAACACTGAAACTTTGGTGGGAGGTTCTCGGGACAGAGCCCTGGGGAAAGTACCTAGAGTATAAGTGGGACCCTCAAGAGAACAAACTTTTATCTCCCTCAGGCTGGAAAAGCTACTGAGTCCATTAAATCAATACACCACGTTCATGCAAATCACACCAAATGGAAGGGAAGGAGCAGGGGAAGAGTTTCTGTGTGGCCTGCAAACTCGTTAGGATGTGCTGGTTTTGCCTTGGATAGGTTAATTTTCTTCATAGTAGCTGGTATGGGGGAATGTCTTGGATTGGGGCTGGAAACCATGTTGATAATGCAGAAATGTTTTCACTATTGCTGAGCAGTGCTTACATAGAGTCAAGATTTAGTTCATCCTAAGCACATTGTGGCAAACTGAGCCCAAGCCCGTTTTAGGTGACTGCAGGAAGCAAGTCAGGGGCTTTGCTTGGTGCCTGTAGGTCTGCCCCTCAGTGTAGGCATCCTTGCTGTACATGAGGACCACAATGCTCATTCACATTTTCAGCTGGATTTCCTCTACTAAATCTATCACTGAGGCAGACCTAGCACTCCTGGATGTCTGAACTCCGAGACATTTATCATTTTGCCACTCAGCAGCTGGGAAGTGACATGGGTAACTATACCACCACAGCTGATGAGCTGTTGAGAGGCTTAATTTAGGCCAAAACACAGGACACCCAAAGCTGAAAGAGTCTGCCAAGTCCCTAGTGCTGAGGATAACTCAGTGTTTTGACTCACCCCTTGTTCTCATGTTCCATGTAAGCCACTTTTCCTTTCCAGTTCTTCACAGACAAATCCCAAATCTGCTGCAGCCCCTGAGTCCAGAAGGCACATTCCCCACTGCCTTGGTCCCTCTCTTATTACCTGCTCAGGAAAATCTCCTGCTTAACCCAGTATAATCTAACAGGTTTCCCTGGGTAGGCCTGGCCCATCATAGAATGAGAGTCCTAATCCTACCATGTGGCAAATATCAGGAATACCAGGGTGTTGATAGACAGCGAGGTCTTCTCACATCCACACACTTCTCTTTCATCCATAAAGCACTGAACACATCACCTGCAATTCCCCAGGGCTGAAAGGCTGACATTAAACCATAAGAAGGCATACAGAGAGCTCTGTGCACAGCATCAGCTCACCTCCAGGGGACCAAGAAGATGTCACTTCAAGTCCCTGTAATATTTGGGCAGGACAGGGACTTAAAATGACATCTAATACTCAAGGTAAGTAAGTGTCCTGGCTATTGTATAGCTTGTCTGTCTTACTCTTCCACAGGTATTTCTGCCTTTTTCTTTTTTTTACCTAAGAAGATAATCTGGTTCAAGCACATAATTTTAGGAGAATGTTCACCCTCAGGATTCTCAGGGAAGAAAATCTGAAATGGTTGTGTGTCAAAGAGTTGCATATTTTCCACATTTTTCATGTTAAATTTTAGGTCCTTTCCATGTCCCTTTTCTTCAGTGACGATTCACCACAAATGTTTTTAAGAGGCCCAGGACCTGACCTTGATGCTAAGACCATGCAAGGTACCCTGAGATTCTCATACTTCCCAACAATCTAACCTTTAATACCTTTATATTTTCAACCTTTCAGTAGCTGCAATAATGGCAAGCACATGCTGTGAACAAGAGGTAGGAAATCAATTGACACCTTGGATGATTTCAATTTATCAGTTTAAAAAACTTAGCACTTCATGTAGTCAAGTTAGCAAGTAGCAAGTAGCAAGTCAAGTAGCAAGTTAGAATGCTGCAAAAAAAATCCTGAGAAAGGGCATGGGATTATTTTTCAAAATCTTTCATTAATTCACTATTTAACTTGATTTTTTCTGCATGGGCAGCAGACACATGTTCTTTTCAGACACAGATGAGCCTGCAGAAAAGGCTATGCCCTCCCTGTTGGGGGGTGCCTATGTCTTTGATTTGCCAATAGATGTTTTCTTGTGAATGCTCTCTGGTGATTTTCAAAATCTTGAGGGTTGAAAATACTACCTGAGAAAGAACAGAGGTCAAAAGTTATTATTAAAGTAGTTAGTTAACAATTCTCTTTCCCTGGGGGTAAGTACACAAACGAAAGTTGTTTGTATCATATTTGAAGTTCAGCTGGTAGCTGCTAGAAGTAAATAAATTATGAAAGTGCAAATTCCTTTGTTTTTCAAACTGCAAAGGCTAGTTCCTAACTTTAGTTTAACTTTCCAGGTTTTATCTGTGGTAGGTTTGGCTGTTCTTTATAATTTTTATTTCTAGGAAAAGGGACACCTGATGCTTTATTAATTAGGAGTTTTGACCTGGATTTATCAGGCACCTCCTTAATGTCACTGTTTCATTTATTCTTCAGAAATAACTTTTTTGCAAATTTAAATCACCTTCACCCAGAAACAGCTTCCAAGCTGATGTAAATTATGAACAGTTTCTAATTTCTCCAAAGGTGACTATAAATGGAAGTTTCACCCCTTATAAAAACAAAAGCACTGCAATCCTCAGTGAATAATCCTGGTGCAAAGTGCAAGCACATAAGCCACTTTTAATACAAAACAAGTGAAGTCACCACTTCAGTGTTCAGGGCAACAGGATTTTTCCTAGCAGGCAGCATTTCATCCAGTGGGTTACGAGTTCAAAGAAAAGAGATTTTTCACTCTTCTGAGAGGACATTTAATAATTAGTAGGAAAATAATATATTTATCTTGCTTTTTAAAATAAACAATGACTTTATGTCAGAAAGAATACAAGCCACCATACCAGCATGGAACTATCACTACTTAGCAACTTCAGAGTTTTTTTGACAGTGCTTGCAACTTTTCAGTTGCAAGTTTAGATCTCAAAATTCAGACAGCACTTGAAGCAGGATTAGCCTCAGCAGTCATCAGCTGCCTAACAGCTCACTCATTCTTTAGGTCCCCTTTAAAAACAACAGAAATGAATCTCCAGACAGCAATTTATCTCACCCTAATACACAGGGGATGAATCATTCTTTAGAGGCCATCTCCATTGACTAATGAAGGATCATATCCAACTATCTAAGACCAGACAGTAACCTTTAGATATTAAAGGTAAGATGAATCCCATACTTGGCAAACTAACAAAATATACTTATTTTTCTCATATTGATGCATGGGGAAGGGACAGGGAGGAAGGGAGTCAGGTGTTTTGCATGATATGTCCACTCTTTTATTGCCCTCTAAGTCAACTGAAAATTTGTAGAAAAAGGAATTGAGAAATTCTTCTAACTTCTGGGTTATATATTCTGACAGTTGAATGGAACACAAGATTCAATCACCAGTTCAGACAGCCTGCCACACCTCCAAGTGGTACAGAAAAGGCACTGCCTGGTAACATTCTATTCTGTGAACACAAAATAAGGTTTTTTTGTTGTCTGTCGTACAACAATCTTTTCAACCTATGTACAAGAAACTCAAACAGGTATGTACACATGTATCTTTCTATAGGTATTAACATCTAGTTAAGCTTCACCAAGTTCCTTTCATCTGGTAAGTTATCCAAGCTTGCCTAAGGTCACAGAGAGTTGGTATCATAATTTAAACTAAAGTTCAATGAGTGCTCCTGGAGTGCTTGAGTCAGATATGAATTAGTATCACACATAGGTTACAAAAATATTTCAGAACAAACCTCTAGCATAGACACGCTTAAATAGGCATATGCTTTGTAAATGTATATTTGGAACTAGTAATAACAATTACTTTGTTAATAATTTACACTAAGAAATTCAAAGAAATGGTTCATACTTTGGTGACACAAACCTCCTTTTTGTGTCAACCTGGTACTTTCCTTCATTACCACAACAAAGCTTTTGGCGATATATGAGGGACAAATCTTTTTTTTTTCTTTCTTTTTTTAAGTGCAATCCAGATTCTTTTATCTATCCAAGCTCCTATTTATTTTGTTTGCAACGTACAGCCTACATTTCATTGAAGCCTACATGATGTTCAAGAAAAGATTTTAAAAGTAATTGACAACACAATTTAAAAAGTCTGAATATTTTGTATCCAGAAGGGCTAACACCAGTATTTTCATTGTATTTTTCCCCTCAGCTCAGCTGTGCTTGTTCCCCCGGCATAAACACAAAGAATAAGACCTGCTGTGCATACAAATGTGCTCCCTTAAGTGTTATTTGTATCACCTATTGAAAATGCCTCTCATAACTCATGCAGTCTTCTCCAGGAGAGGTGACAGAAACATCCTTTTTCTCTTCACTTTGCAGGATGATTCTTCTCCTTCCTCTTGACAGAGGAAGGCCCTCAGCTAAGGATACAAACTAGATGGTGAGGAAACCCATCTGGGCTGATTAAAGGAGATTTATATTCAGGTTTAGGCAAAGACGCCAGAAGAGTCATCAAAAAAAAAAAAAAAAAAAAAAAAAGTTTTTTTTATTCTTAATTTTCCTTCTTTTTAAAACATTGCCTATTACTTGTACAATTTCTTTATGGTTTTTCCCTAAAGTACCCACGCTCCACTCACACCTGAGCTGCCCAAGCTCCTGCTCAGCACTGCCACCAAGGTAGAAATCACTTTCCACTTTCCCCCCTGATATTACAAGAGGCAGTTAGGTCCCACTGGAGAAAGTAAAAAAAAAGACTTTTTGTGCAGCACATTCCAGGATAGCTGGATCTTGTGTTCCACAACTTGATGTGAACTGTTTCTGCTCACTAGTTTTTAGTTTACACTGATGTTTACAAAAAAGACTCGTTGACTTACTCTGCTAAGAAATCTCTAATCACCAGAAGTACTATCAGAGCAGAAATTTAAAAAGTTCCCATTTATAATTTTTTTTCCACATCTGAGACATTTCAGTTAGGATGTTTATTTTTCAGTCAAAGTATTTTACTTCTCCTTTTATGAATCAACAGACAATAACCTCTGAAAGTTCCTTACTTTTCAAATTAGAATAAGATTTACAAGCTTCCATAGTATTGTTAATGCTTTATTCTAATGAAGACTCATAATGGGACTTCAGAAACCACATAAATACAATGTACAGAATTAAGATATGCCTTTATGTAATTTTACATATCATGTATTAAAAAAAACCACCTTAAATGAGATACTTCCTTAAAGGTTGTCATCCAGACATGTCCACGCTTGCAAATGTAAATTTGATTTTATTAACCAAATGCCAATTTGTTTATACTTCAGAAAGCCAAATGGGAAGAATATGCTGAAACAAGTGTACTTATGCCAACAGCATTGATTTCTGCAGCTTGTCTGCTGTCTGTCTGAGGCCTTGCTGTAAATCTATTATCTCCTTCCACTTAAGCACCAACTATTTTTGTCAAACAATCTATTTTTAGCACATGAAGTGCAAACCTTACCAAACCTAACTACTACATTTTGTTTAGATTTCTGCAGCATCTTCAGCAGCGAGTGCTTAAACTCTACAATCTGAATGATCCCTTTAAAAGTCATGTCTCTTGAATTGTAGTAGTTGGTGCACATATTTTGTGCATAGTAAATATACTTAATTTTACCTCTTGCTTTCAAAACAAAACAGTTCATTTAGCAAGCATACAGGAGGAAATTTGGATCTGTTCTGATGTGTAAATCAGATATAGAAACTGATAACAGTTCTGACATATCTGCCAACTATGGGAAAAGCTTGTTGCCATCAGACAAATTAGTTTGTTTAAAACTCCTGATGGAAAAAAACATTTTTGACAGAGATATATAAAGGTTAACCAATTCATAATTTGAAAATGTAATATTTTTTTGTATAGACAAAAGCACTGAGTTAAAGACATGGAAAGTAATTTCATCATGTTGAAAATGGGTAAATTAAAATTTAAATCATCATAGAAAAGCCTATTTTTCAAATTTTTTTTTAAGTACTAGGCTATTAGAAGTCTTCAGTGTATGTTAAACAAATGCTTAATCAGTAAACCCACAGTTAATTAACTACATTTGTTAACTTTAAATGTTATTTTAATAGCTCTACATTGCATAGTTAGCTTATTATCTTTTAATTGCTTGTAGAGTTTATTAAGAAGCCCCTTCAGAGAATAAATAAATAAAAGTCACAAAGAAGTGGTCAGTTTTTCTGTGGTACTCGTGAGACTTACAGCTGTCTGTCATTTCCACAGAATTTATTATGCACACAACTGTTTGCCACAGAGAAGCAGAGCTTCTCAGATCCCTAGAAATCAAGTTGTGTTTTAAGTTTCTTTAGCCAACTCCACTAATTGACTTGGAAACAAGAACAGAGAGCTTAAACTTTATGTTGTATTGGGAATCAATAGAGACATCCGTGTACACAGTTTGTTATCTGCAGCTCATTTGCTGCATGTCTGGGCTGCTGCATGCTGTATTAATTGCATCTCTTTTCAGGATCAATGTTTAGAACCACAAAAAATTGTTTATAAAAATTAATCTCACAGAAATGAAGTCAGCTAAGGATGGAGGCCCAGTGATTACTGGAAAGCCTTCCACTTCACCTGGCTTTACAATATCTTGCATTCAGTTGTATTAAAAGTATTAAGATATAAATCTGAATTACAAATGCTTCTCATCAGGTCATTCACCTGCATGTTCACTGCTGTCTCTGTTAAAATCTGAAGATCCTCAGGCACTGTCTAGGACAGAGGTACTTGGAAAGAATTCCTTCCCAGTCCAGAAAACTTTTTTTAAAATACAAATTTAACACTAACTGCCATCTTCCAAGACTTTTGCATAGATCAAAGTTTTTCTCAAGCTTAGGAGGCTGTTCTGTTGTGAAAAGCACAACTGCTTATTGTGAAGCACTGACACTCCCAGGAAGAGACTTGCTGATGTCTCTCCCTTGCAGGTCTGAAAAAGCTCTGCTACAGATGGAATGTTAAATGATTTTCTGTCTAGTACTGGTAGCACCTAACATCTGCCCAGTATCCATGTCTGTGCCACGGATAGACTGAATTTAGGAACAGAACTTGTAGTCCTGCAGCCTAAAGAGCAGAGGCATGGGTTCCCCCAGCTGGCAAAGGAAGTGCTGATGGTCCTACTACACAGGCATGAACAATGAAGCTGTTTATCAGTACAGTGGATCAAGACATATTTTTCCCCAACCTTCCATTAAAACATAATTTTTGAAAAAAATTAAGTTTGGCACACAGATAACTTTCAGGGTTAACTGTCCTCATTTGTTAAGACCTACTGTGCAGGGGGTGGGAAGGTGTCACAGTCCTTCTTTCCAGAATTTGACATTCTATTACAGGAATTTATTCTATTCAACTGGCTGGAAAGCTTCATCTTGCCCAGTTTGGATTTCTCACCTCCCATTAATTATATCCATTAGATCCACAGCTCTCAATATGTATCTCTATATAACATAAAGATCTTTAACTTGCTTGCCTGTCCTCCTGAGTAGCTCTGAGCTCTTGAAAGTTTTACTTACACTTTCAAGCACTTACTTACACTGTATTACCTTTCAAGCTACAAATCCTGATTTTGCCTAAATTTCAACACCACCATATTTGCCAATAATCCTGGCAAAATATTTACATAGTTTTGGACTACCGTGGCTGCCCAGGAGCTTTATTTCCATTCTCTTTTTTGCTATAACATGCGGTCTTTAGTGCTATTTGTAACAGCTATATGCTACTAGCTCGTAACTGCTAATTAGTTAATCATGTCCAATAGCTTATAATGTATGACTGGCAGCCTATGATACATTTCAACTGTTAGTTGTGAAATATATAGCATGCTATAATGACTTGCGTGGAGGAAAGGGGCCAGATATACAAATGCATGCTTTATAGATACACCAGCTATACCTACAAAAACAAACTGGCTTTTCAGATGTTTGTTATCAGGACTTCTCACCCTCTAGCCCAAAATGTCTATACAATTTTGATTGTATGAAACCTATATACAAGTGTGAGGAGAGAGCCCTGCTACTGTAACGCAGCACAGGGACTCGTTTTTTGGTGAGGTGCCAAGTGACGGGTTTGTACAAGGTTCAGATAAGAGCGCCTGAAACAAACAACAAATTATCCGTTGGCTTCTGCAGGGGTCTGGGAAAGTTAACGCCAATCGCATAGGCCATTTAAATTCCCAGCAGTATTTCCACAGTAATACAGAAAATATCATTATACGTATTGTGGGAATACAGACTACTCAGTTGTTAGCAAGGCAATCAGCATCTAATTATACACACGCTGAAATTAAAACACTAATACTGAAGGAGACTCTCCTTATTCCATAAATACGATCTGCTCCTTCTGACAGACTTCACGGTCACACGCCGGGGCAGGAGGCCCAGCGGGTCAGCGGCCGCCACACCGCGCAGCACCGGCAGCGCAGGCCTCAGGCCGGGCCGCCCGAGCCACCTGAGGTAACCCCGCGGTGCCTGCCCGGCCAGGAGGCTGCAGCACAGCGCGCCTGAACCGCTGCCGGCACCCGGATCTCCTCCGAGGCCCCACCTGGCTCGCTGCCCGGTGCCGTGACGCGGCCCCGTGTCCCCAGGCCCCGCCGCTGTCCCGGGGGGAGGCCGAGACTGCCGCCCCCGGAGCCCGCCCCGCCCCACAGCGCCGCAGCCGGCGCTGCGCGCATGCGCGTCCTCCCCGGGGGTTGTGAGATGGCAGACCTCCCGGCCGCGAGGGGGCGCTGCAGGGCGGCGCTTCCCCGGGTTCCCTTCGTCCCCCGCCCTGCGGATTCTGGGAAGGGAGGGGGGCGAGGGCGTCTCCCCGGCGGCGTCACTCCCAGCATGCAGCGCGGCACGCTCCTGCCCCTGCCGCCGCCGCCGCCGCTGCCGCTGTTGCCGCTGCCGGGGGGAGAAGATGGCGGAGGGAGGAGCGGCGGATCTGGAGACCCAGCGCACGGACGTCGCGGCGCTGCTCAAAACCGCTCTCCGCAAGGGCGACACCTGGTGAGGGAGGCGGGGGGGTTAGGGCAGGGCTGCTCGGCGCGGGCGGCTCCCTCCGCCCCCGCCCGGTGCCGCTTGGCTGGTGGAGGCACCGGCCGCCTTTCTCTCAGCTCTCCCCGCCGCCGGGGAGGGCTCGGCCCCCCGCGTCCCCAGGGGGCTGCCGGGAGAGGGTGGGAAGGCGGGTGACAGCGGGGATGAGGGGGGGGGGGGGGATGGTGCGGGCAGCACCGTTCGCTTCTTATCCCGCCGTCCCGCTCCCTCGGGCCCTGTCAGGAGGCCGTCGGCCGCCTCAGGGCGGCGGGGCCTCGGCTTGGCCCGAGCTGCTGGCAGCCGGCAGGGCCGCGCCGCGGAGGCGCCCGGCGGGGGCAGGCACCGAGGTCAGCTCCCTGCCGGGCGGGGGGAGGGGAGGCAGCGGAGTGAGTGACGGGGCGCGGTGCCGGGGGGCAGCCCCGGATGGCGGCCCCCGACAAGGAGGGAGGGGATCTGAGGCAGCGGGGGGGCTTGTTTGGCCTCTCCGGGAGAAGGACCGAAGCAAGGATTGAGGCGGGGGGGAGGGGGAGAGCTCCCGATGCCAGGCGCTTCTCCCATTATCCGGGCTGAAAGGAGGAAACGGCCCTGGCGTCACCTTCAAGTTGTCAGAAATTGTATTTGTAACCGCGGTGAAGTGCTCTGAAACCCGTCCGCGGTTGTGATAAGATTTAAGTTTAAATTTTAATTTTGACTGCGAACGTGTTAACTGCCCAAGAAGCAGCCCCCGAAGGTGCAGAGTGGCCCTCGTGATACCTGTTCCACAGCAAACGTTTAAAAATATTTATTTTCCTGGCCACTCAGAAAATATTTATTAGTCTCCCATGCAGATCGTCAGCCCAATAATCCGTGGTTGAAAAGAATTAGGTTAAATAGGCACTTCTTTCTATCGTGTAATTTGCAATTGATCTTATGTAGTTGTAGTTCTCCAAGGCTAGGAAACGGGACTTTTTTTTTTTTCTTTCCCCTCAAAAAAAAAAAAAAAAAAAAAAAAGGAACTGACGCTTTTTCCACCGCTCAACCTCTTCATCTTTTCCTGTGTGAAACTGTCACTCAAAGACAAAAGGCTGAAGCATTAACTTACTGAAAATTGAATATGAATACACAAAAGTAGAACTTGCCCACCTCATTTCAGCTGTCATCACTCACTGTTCCAGTTCTATAAAAGACTATATTTAACAGTGTTGATACTGCAGCATGTGTCAGAAGCTTACATTCTGATGCATTATTCAAATACTGCTGAGTATATATTCGGTTTTGGCATATGAAGACTGCTCTTAAGCTGAAAAAATATAAGCAACTAGAAAAATTAAGTCAGTTTTCATGGTAGTGTTGAAAATGACCAGGGGTAGTAAAAGTGTGATCATGTTTGTAATCTTCCTAGATTTTTTTTTTTCAATATCTAGCTCTGTTGGGTACTTCCCAAATAAGAACAAAATGTCTCAAACAGTTAATACTACTCAAAGTGAAAGTAACTTTTTGCTAAGTTTGCATGGTGACTGAACCAGTAAGTTTACTATGCTGTAATATTTTAGTACATTAAATATTTTAACATTAAGAAGTACATTGAGTGAAAAAAGCTTCTAAACGTTCTCTGGATGTAAATAAAGGTAGCTGTGATTATGACACTGATATTAATCAAGTGTTTTAAAGACTGAATAAGCTATGGCAAGGTGCTATTAACTCTGACTCATGAACTGTTAAATCTAGCTACATAAATGTGTATGCATGTACAGTGTCCCAGTGGTCACTTTTGCATTCTTTTGTGGGCAATTAATAAATTAAATTATTAAATTGGTGAGATTGAGGATTCTTCCATCTCTTCATTTATCTTATTGTTCTAAACAGACATTAAACAAATTTAAGCTCCTTTGTTTGCCAGTGGTTTTAAATAATGTTGACCGCTATTACTAGTGAATTGAGCTTAAAAAACACACCATCATTCCTCAGAACTTGAATTGAAGTCTTTCTTCTTGTAATATTACCCAAAGGATCTTCAGGTTCTGTGGTTGAAAGACATAGAATTTTGTTTTGGAAGAGAAAAAAATGCTGTATTTCATTATAAGTCTTGCATTTTAGGATCTGATACGATTACTTCTCAGTGTTTGGAAATTCTGCTGATGCTTGATAAGTGAGAAGGATTTTTGTTGTTTGTGGAGATTTTATCCTCTCATTTAGAAAAAAAATATTGGTTGTTACAGCTGCGGTCAAATTTAAGCTCAATCAGTCTCTTCTTGTATCTACTCTCATAAATTGAAGAGCTGTTAATGTTCATCAGTTTTTTTAGCCAGTGTATAATTTGCATGACCTGCTGGTCTTGATTATGTTATTTAATGCCTTTGTAGCTGCAGTGCCATTCTTGAGAACCTTGCCAGGTTTTTTGGTTTTTACAGTGCTAATGAGATACGTGTTTCAGTAATGCAAATTATTGATCTTGGAATGGTTTTCTTACAGGGGTGATAAAGGCACTGTAAATTCTTGTGTGTGATGACTTGTATGAATATCTCAGTAATTCCCTTCCCATCCCGGGGTATTGTTTCTTGTCTTTAAGACCACTTTCAGCCCTGCTTTCCCTATGGTTCCAGTTGTTCTGTGGCTCTCTTAGAGGTGTTGTCTCAGTTACTTAAATATGACCTTACAAATGCTTTCGTATCTTTTATTTTGCTACTTTGTTCACAGGTTGAGCCGGGATGGTCTCAAATGCAAGACCATGTTTCTCACCTGCCAGTAAACGGTTTACTTGTAGTAGGTAACAGTGACTTAATAAAAGCCAGCAGCACACCCTTAGCAGACAGTTTAACCAATTCTTCTCTCTCCCCCAAAATTTGTGCACTTTATTTCTTTCACCTGTAGCTTGTTATAGCAATTTGTGAGCAGATAGGAATATGGGTGTTATTTTTATTTTTAAAAGCAGTAACGTGGAAAATAATTAAGCTGCAACAGTGGACAGGTAATGGTCACAAGGAATTTATTTGGTGGCTAAGGAAACAAGTGCAATCTTTAGATATCAGAATAGTAGGAGTACAGAAATGTACTGTATACAGTAATACATTAGTGAAGCTAAATCATACTGTCCAGTTGTCCAAATGTCCAAATGTCACTGAGCGTGTTCCTTTGGAATGAGTTCAAAAATCTCACAATTTAATATGAAAGGTGAAGTCTTGTTTTTCAGAGGAGTGCTTTCAGAGTATTATCTGTTCTGATAGAATGCTGAGTCGTGTGCTGAAATACTTAAGAAGAGGTCTTCTAGGATAAGGTTTTTTAGATGAGCAGACAAAGATTTAAGACACTATCTGTAAACTGAAACTTGTGGAGATTAGACCAGACAGAAGATGTTAATTTCCAGCCTTGCTAGCCAATGAATTTTGGTGCCAGTTGTCACTTTACAGGGTGATGAGGTAGATTTCTAATCTGTTCTTGTCTTTTAAGGCTTGCAGATTATGAAAACTGCAGTAATACTGGGTTCTTTCAGATGTGTCTCTGACACACATAACTTATGAAGCTTGGATGAGTCTAGAGGGAGTAATGTTCACCATAAAGTACTTCTCTTAAAAAGTGAAGAAAACATTCTCTTCTTTTTTATTTCCTCCCCCCTCACCCCCACTGTGAGAATTTTATTGTATGTTTAATTGTAAAACTCAGAAGAGAATAAATAAAACATTAAGCGAGGTAAAAATCCTTCCCAGTCTGTGATCAGTAGAAATGAAAAGTTCAACCTTGAACAGTTTACCCACCAAAAATGTATAAGCATTTTAATTCTGGTTGCAATGAAAACTCATGAATCTTGGTGAACAGGCTTACACAGCCCTTACTGGAAACCCTGCAGTGCCCGGTCACTGATGACAACCTTGATGCTGTAGTGCTTAGCTTTAGTAGCATTTTACACTGGGGTCATCTCAGTGTTTTCCACATTTGATCATTTGTCACTGTACTGTATGTGAACAGAATCTTGACTGAACATTAATGGAAGAATATACTTGATTTCACTGAGACCATGATGAAATGTTATGGACCTGCACCTCAGTAGCATTTGGAACAATAGAAACTGCTTTGATGGCTTCATATAATGAGAAACAAGGGACACCACATCAGTGTTCCAAGGATAGAATTTAGAATTGACTGCTTTTTCTTTTAAATGAGGTTTAGAATGTAGATTTTTTTTACTTTTAAGACCTAATGGTTGAAGTTATGTGTTAGATTTGTCTCGCTGCATGTGGAGTGGTTCAGCATTTCACCAGTAGCTTATAGAGATGTAAAAAATGTTATGTTTTAAAGTCTTCTGGGACAATACATGCAGTGGAAAATGTGTATATGTCATTTTCTTCTGTTAATTGATTAGGCAGGAGGTGTGAGCATGTTATACTCAGCAATGTTTGTGTCAGGCTTTTGTCTGAAAATTGGAAGTCAAACATTGATTTTGGAGTTAGATTATTTTTTCATCAAGACTTAAGTTGAAAATGTGTAAGTATACACAAAGTAATTTCATGGTTGTTAATGTAATGTTTGCACTGAAATTTTAAGAAAAATGCGGTCCATTAGTTTTGGATGAATTGGGCTTTTTGGTCAGCCTTTTGGTAGTACGTATGAAGTGTTGTTTGGGCTATTGCAGCATATTGTGGAAACTGAGCTTGGGGAGCTGTAGGGAGAATTTGTAGGTAGAATGTTTGATAAGTTGGTTTGAAATCCTTGTGGTGCATTTAGTTGAACAGAGCTTTTATTTCTGAAGAGGACTGTGAGCTATTTAGATTAAGATTTCTTAAAAATGAATGCGAAGTGATACATCTTGTTAATTCTGAAAGAAAATACAGTTTTGGAGGCATCTATTCATCATGAGTGTACTTAGTCAAGCAATCTTGGCTATTTTAATCAGAGTAGAAATACAGTTACAAACCCGTTACTACCTTTCTAATTTTTATAGCTGCAGTTGTGCAAGAAAAAAAATTGGATGCTGTATCTTTAAACAGGAGCCCTAATTTGCTTTGAGCCACACGGCTGTTCCACTTTGTCCTCAGTATTGCTTAATCTGTACTCATGCATAGTGAGGAATGTATTAAAAAAAAAATGCTCACCTATCTCTCTGGACAATTTGCACAGTTTTGCTGTTAAAAATGAAATTGCCTTTGTTCAGAAGGTACGATGTACCAGCAGTACACAGTGATGGAATGAGTGTATCTGTGGTGTCTTTACTGCATATTGAAGTTAACTGGTTTGATTTTGAAGCTGAAGGCCTGATCTATCATTCAGTATAATTAGATCTAGGTTATACGTTGTTTAATTTTGTCTGTGTATAACTGAGAAATGCATTCAGAAAGCTTTTGACAGCAATGAGAAATAGCAAGATCATAGTCATACTGTTCAAATATTTTTCTATCACCCCGGGTGTTAATGAATGCTGTTGTACTACTGTGAAGTTGATACTGTGTTAATAAGGTTCATTATATAAAAATGTGAAGTAAAACACAGGTGAAGTTAAATTATGTGAAAAAGTTGCAAACCATGAGAGAATTTTAGAAATCAATTAGCAACTTTACTGCTAGTACTATTTTTTTCTTTTGTTGAGTGACCCTACATGGTCATGCAGCTGCAAAATTTTAAAATTTGTGTAAGTTTATTATTGATTTTTATTATATGCTGAGTATTTGCTTAAGAGATGAAGGTCCGTTTATGGGTGTTGTCATAGATTAATTAATTTGTTCTTTTAAGTCAATGTACTAAGGCTGCCATAAGTCTACATTTTGTCATTCATAAGGATACATACAGTCTTTTGGTAATTTTAGTTGACAGAGCCCATATGAACATATATCTGGATATAAGGCATGCCTTTCAACTGGTAATTGTGTTTTAGAATTTGAATATCTGTAGGAGTTACATGAGGCTGAAATAACTGATCTACACTGATCATATATTTAGTCTGTTTAGTGTCTTCAGCGAAAGCAAAATACCTATGACTTTTTCACAGTATTTCTAAACAAATCTTGTTTACTTCTAAACGTGGGAATGAAGTAAAAGATTACATTTTTATACAGCTTTGAGCAGTATCTTATTCTACAAGAAAATAATATTAACTAAAACTAGCTTAAGGTCAAAAGTAATCTTTTCTTTGAAAACAACCTGTACATAGAAAAACAGGAAGAAAAAAGTAGGTTGAAGTACCAAGCACTGTGCTTTTTAATTGTCAATACTTGCCAAGTACTCTTTAGAGAAAAGTAATTACTGAATGACAATATAGTGTTGGCAAATAGTTTCTGTATGGAGTGAACTAGGTATGACCAACAGCTATCATTGCTTTTTGAGGAAATTAAGTGGTATGCAATTGCAGGAGGTAACAAGGAACATTTTAATGTAGTTTTTCAATCCCTTGGCCTGATGAATGGACTCACACTAGACTGAATTAAGCTTGTAAGGTGAGCAAATCTGTGAGGACACTTAGACTTCAAATAAGGCCTTTTGTCATCAGCTGATAGAATGAGAATGTTGTTGGAGTTTATGTTTGTAAGGTTCAAAATTTCATGTTTTGTTTTATCCTTCGCACTGCTAACACTGAATCCATGTGATATCAAAACCTGGTGCTTATCAGAGGGAGAACATCCAAAAATATTTTATGTACCCCATTTGTCATTGCATGGGTTTTCCACTGTTGTGCAACATTCTAAAGATATTGTGCAAATTCTGATATGTTGCATGTCTGCAAAGGTAGACCTTGGCTACACAGGGTCCTCTTGTGCTGTCGAGTGATATGAAGTTTTCATGGAATCTTAGAATATCTTAGGTTGGAAGGGACCCATCGGGATCTTGGAGTCCAGCTCCCCACTTCTGGCAGTACTACATAAAGCTAAATGGTGTGACTAAGAGCATTGTCCAGGTGCTCCTTGAGCTCTGACAGGCTTGGGGCTGTGTCTGCTTCACTGTGGAGCCTGTTCTAGTGACTGGCCACCCTCTCAGTGAAGAACCTTTTCCTTATGTCCAATCTGAACTTCTGATGAGGCTTCCTTCCATTTCCTTGCGTTTTATTTCATAATCTGGCATTTTAGGGGACTCGAGTATGAATTGTCCCTTGCATACTATAATCTGCTTCAGACAGGCAAGAAGCATTTTACAGATCAGAGCAGATCTATCTTAGGAAGTGATCTGAAGATCCACTCGGAAGTAAACATTGAATATTTAAGTAGGCCACACCTGAACTGAAAACATGTTCATCTAAAGCTTTTTGTTTCTACTTGCTCAAAGTTTAGACTACTTTAAGGATACCTACTACATCTAAGAGAAAACATCAAAAACTTATTAGACTGCACACACATTTCCAGTATTCTTAATACCTAAAATATCATTTGAGTTTAATTTTCAGCAATGCAGACATGATTTTTGCTTACTTGTACACAAAGATTTGAGGTTGTTCCAATAGATACACGTATTCCTGTTATGAGTTTACTGACTCTCAATTGACTGTAGTATAGCCAAACATTTTTGTGCTGTTTTAATGGAGAAATTTGAGGTGACCAAGTGCTTGAAATCCTGTATATGTCAAGCATCTGCTGATTTAAACAGTTCACCTTGTTATGAAGTCTTGCTTTTTAAGGTTTCCCTCCCAAAACAGCATATCTGTAAATTTGAGACAGTTCTTTCAGTCTCTACTATTAATCCTTTAGGTGTGTTTTACCCTTGGATATAGGTAATACTGTTCACTAGTTTGACTGATGACTCCTCTGATAGAGCAAAATTTGTGTTTCCACCTTGAGTACAATTTTGATTCCATCACAGTTAGGTAATATTTCTTCATCACAGTTCAAAAAAAGTGGACAGGCCAGATTTTTTTAACTTTGCTGAGGTGTCCCGTAGTAGCTTTGTCAGTTGGGTCCACAGTTCAGAAAACTACTGTAACTTTAGACTGGTTTGAACTCTTTCCTGCATTAAGTAACAGTTGCAAAAATAAAAGCAAAATGTACTAAGTTGAATGTACAGACATTTTATGTCTCTGTTTTACTCATCTGTGATACACTATTTTTGTATCTGGGACAACACATACTCAGTGAAGTGTATCTGGTCTCAAGTGCATGCTACGAGTTTTTAATAAGTTTCTCCTAAAAAGTGATCTAAGAAGTGATCAAATCTTATTTAAGAAATTAGGTTTTACCAGATGTCATTCTGTTGACTTGAGATATCTTTTCCTCTTAAATTATTGAATGCCCCTTGTGGATAATAGTTTTTAGGTAGTTGGTTGAATCATGAATATTGTAACATTAACTGAAAAATAAATTAAGTTGCCTTCTTACAGTTTGTCTTCTCTGTTTTCTGTCTTGTTGATCTTGGCAAGAATGCTGTATTGAATGTGTTTGTAGGATCAAAAGCAGTGGTTATTATTTTCTGAGTTTTACTTTTTTATTTTGCTATAATGTTAAGAAGTCTGGATTTTAGCTATGTACTTTTAAGTGCTTTAGCTGATTGATCCTGTAAGCTGAGTGTGGTGTAACTATATTAATTTTTTGCAGTATAATCTTTAACATGATATATGCTTTTTGCATAAAGATGAGGGAAATGTATACCATTTGCATGCAATTTTCAATTTTCCCTAATCTTATTGGAATAGTTGTATGTTATCTATTGATTGAGACAGGGAGATGATTACACCTACTGTGACTGTACTCCATAGTATCTTAAGATAATTTCTCTTACCTGTATCAGGTATCCATTAAAGTAAAAGCAGAATGCTCATTAAAAGGCCTTATGTATATAAAATGTAAATATACATATGCATATATATGCACATAGCCAGTAATTCAGTGCAAGAATTCACAGCTACAGTGTCTGTTAGTATTTTTCAACATCTATCTCTACTTTTTTTCTTAGTTACACAAATTCACTAAATCCTTCTTTCCTTCAAAAGTTAGTACACAGGGAAAGATATATACTGCTTTATATTACACCAAATTATACTTAATACAAATTATATTATATACACCAAAGTATTAGGCTTTGCATTTGAGTATACACAGATTTCTTGATCTTCGTTTTTCAGTCTTTTCATTAATCTTCAGTGATCAAACTATACCAGTCTAACGAAATACTTACTCAGTGGATTCGAGTTAAGAAAAAAGGAAAGGAAAAGATACAAAGTAATTTGAGTAGGTCTCGCATAACTGTGACTAGGGGACAAGGTTGGCAGGATTGGGGATAGAATGAATGCCTGAGAGGGACTGCATTCATACCAGCACACACTTGTGTGGCTGTTTCTGAATAATGCTGGGTGGCCACAGCAGAAAAGAAAGGTGAGAATGCTGTTGGCTTTGAGTACATTCGTAAGACTGCAAACTGTGTATAAAGCAGAAAGTGAGGACGTGTCAGATTTACTACATTTGATATTTCTTTTTCTGTTTATTAAAAATGAAAATTTGTTAAAATTAATAGGAGGAAGCTGTTGTAAAAGCAATTGGGATTTGTACAGGCAGAGTGAAAGAACTGGATTTTTGCAACTGCAAAGAACTGCTGTTTGTGTTTTAAAAATAAAAAGACAAATAACAGTGATTCAATAAGAGTAACATCAGGCTTATTCTGGTAGACTCAGGGTCAAGGAAAAAATATCTTTAATATTAGACTCCGTATTCAGTTATATATGCAGTGTGTAGAATAAAGTCACTGCATTTAACATGATCATACCAGTTGAGACTTCCATGGTAGAGTCTTGTGTTTGTTTTTCTCTTCCAGGAATCAGAATATAACAATTACAACAATTAGTTATTGCTCAGTGAAAACTTGTTTGATTTTTTTTCCTAATTTTCAAGTAGGCTGTGTGGTATTCAATTTATTCTTAAATTCTTACTTACGTGATCCTTATATTAAATAGGCTAAGTTGCACTTTGTAGGCTTCTCTGCTATATTCTCTTCTTCCTTTCTCTCCATTTCTATGTAACAAATAAATGTGTTGTATTTTGGGCACCAATTCAATCTGGAATGCTAGATGAAACACTAAGACCTGTCTGCATCCACTTGTTAGTCTTGAACTCCAAAAGCATTTTTGCCTTCATTGGACCAGATCATAGAAGACATCTGCATCTGACTGTTGATTGTAGAAAAGGAATCACATGTTATCTCTGTAAAATTTAAACCTAATTTAAGGGTTTTTTTCTCACCTACTGCAGTATTCTTAGGAGGACTCCATATAGTAAAATATAACTGAAAGCTTCTGGTAACAAACAAACCAAGTATTTTAAAACATACTGAAAAGCTATTTGGGCATCATTTCCATTGTCTGTTGCATGATGGCAAACGTGGTGTTTTCAATGGACTTTTCAAGTTTTAAAGTTTATAGCTTTGCTTACATCTGGTGTTTTAAAAAATGTCATAATGCACCTTTTTTTTAATGAATGTGTGTTTTAAGCATGATCATACCAAGTTTTAAATTGTATGTGGCTAGTCATGTTATGTGCCTGTTTTTAAAACATGATCTTTTTTTATAGTAGAAATTGCTCCCTCTGATTTCACAACAGTTTGAAACTCATGGTTCCATAAGTTTTGCTGTACTGATCATTAAATCTGCTGTTGTGTTAGTAGCACCTGAAAGTTAAGTTCAGAAAAGGTTTTACGTGAGACAGTAAAGCCATACTTGGATACATTCTTGTGCTGCAAAATTAGGTTTTCTGTATACAGAGATCTGAATATGTCTCAGAAGATTATTGCTTTGTTATCAGGTGCTTATAGCTTCTCTGGACAGTATAGATAGAAGTGCTCAAGAAAACCGTATTCTAGCTAAACTCATTCTAACAGAATGAGCTTGATTTTTCTAGTTTGAAATGTGTGTAGGACTGGAACTTAGATTTGAACTAAATAAGCTTTTTCTTTTTCTCAATAAAGCTGAATCTTTTTACTTCTGTAATAGCCTGCTTTTTTTTTTTAACTGTATTTTATCCAAATTTTACCATCTTTAATGCAGCTTAGCTTGGTCCTGGTTTCCTGTTACATTCTAAACAGACTGTAAATAAAACAAAACATATCAAGGGAATTCTGCCACAAAACTGAAATAATCAGTGCTGGGCCAGGATACTTCAGAATGATTTGATATTGTAAGATTGTAGTGAAATGAAGTATCTCATCTTTCTGGAATAGTAATTCAGTCATGCTGTTTCATTACTGGTGTGGCGGGATGCACTGTGCCCAACATAACCTGTTAAGTCACTGTTTGTTTCTGAGTTTGGTAAGAGTGGAAAGGGGAATTCTTGAAGAAAATTACTTTTCAGATACATTTCTGAAATATATTTTTATTTCCAAAATAATACTTCCAAAATAGTTTTTTTTATATATGTATAGTTTTGGTTCAATTACCAGTTTGAGACTGTTTTCCGACTCCTTTATTAAGTGTCTAAAATTTCAGAAGGAAACTGTGTGTTGCAAGGACAGGACCAAGTTGTTTACAAAACAGAAGAGGTAGTCACTGGTAGTAGTTGATGACTCTTGAGCAGCAGTAACAGTTTTGATAGTAGAATAGATATAAGTCTTGCACTACCAGGTGGTTGAGGTACATACTCCAGAGTACAGCTGGCATTGGTTCTATAAGGGAGAAATTGGCTAAGCAAACTTCTGTAGGTGTAATTCTGTCGCTGGAAGTAGTTGAGAGACAGCTCTACCTTTGCTCTTTGTTGTTTGCTTAGGGTAATTACAAGTGAAGTCTAGGAGTAATTTGTTTGCAGATTCATTATTGCTGTTCATTAAATCATATTTTGAATCAAGACTGTTTTCAATGTGAATTAGGATTTTGTCAGATGTTGTAAAGTTGCTGTTGAGACCTTAGTTATTGAACGAATGCAGGGGAAGTAAGCATCCAAAGCCATTGGTGATCTTATGTGTAGCTTTCCAATGCTTTCTTTTCTTACTTTCCATAGGACTTTTACCTATAGATTGACATGCTTAAGAGTACATTCTCTAGACACTGAAAAACTGGAGCTTATTGAGAGGTGAATCTGCCAAGTTTTCTACAAAGGATCCTACTTACTGAGTACTACTCAGTAGTAATTTCTTCTTTACCAGAAGTTTGCTAGCAGAACTTCTGGAGGCTTGATGTGTGTGTGTGTGTAAGAGAAAAACCTTGAAAATAATTAAGATTTGCATATCTTAGGTTTGTTAATTCTTACTGTATTCTTACATCATTTGGAGGCACAAATTTAAGGCCCTGCTAAGGTATGTTTTGAACCTGTTCAGCAAAATGCATATTCAGTGTTTTTTTACTTCTTTGGTTTCATGAATTGTGGGTGTCAATGCAATGAGTGACTCTTACTGAATGATTGCCTAATAATGCCTTGTGCATTACCAGCCCAGTGCTTGAATCACCAGGAAGTTTTGAGATGTCTTAACTGTTCAATAGCATATTAGTGGTATGCTACAAATGACAGTTCAGTAGTCAAGTACTTGAGAAAAAAATGAGTATTACCTGTCAGCTTTTGTTTGGCCTTGTGTTACATCCTGGTAGTGGTACTCTGACATGTACTAGGGTGGTAGCAAACGGGTTGGTACAGACCTGGTGGAAGGAGATGGATGCTTTTACAACAGAGAAATAGTGAAGGAGGTGTCTTTAAAAAAATACGAGGGTCACTGAACAAATATGGTATCTTTAAGATTAGAATAAATTCTGGACAATAAGATATAAAATGTCAGTATCACTGAAATTTGTAAAAGCTAGACTGGCAATGGTTGAATCTGGATTGAAATACTGTGGAGTTGAATTTAGAGAGAGCCCTTTATACGGAAGTGTAAAGTTTAAATATAGGAGGAACATCTAGTACTGCCTCAAAAGCAGAACATTTATGGTATGTGTTGATGCTTACTCAAAGGAAGAAAGCACTTAGACTCTGTTTTTGGACAGGACAACAGAGTTCTAAAGTTCTTCAACTTTTATATATAATGTTATCAATTAAACTCCAGCAGGAAAAAATATTTGACTAAAAGTTACCTCTTTTTTTGTAAAGCTCTGTCTGATCATAAAGATTTAACTTGAATCTCATGAGTTTTCAATTTAAGAACAGGAGTTAAAGCTGATGATATTTCATGCTAAAAAAGGAAATTGTTTTTTGAACTTGTCATTTTTCAACTTCTGGAGTGCTGTATTGGCAGTCTTGCAAAACTGTATTTGCCCACTGTGATTAGTGGGATCTTTAATTTCTCTGAATTGAAGTCCTTGTTGGTGGGAGGTGCCGATAATGGTTAGCAGACTAAACAGAAAAACATTCTTCATTTTGCAAGGTTGATGATACAAGTGCATTAATATTAATTAATTGATACTCTAGGAAGTAGTAGCACGCCACTAATTAATTTATTTGTCTTCTTCCATTTAAGGTATCTAGTGGATAGTCACTGGTTCAAACAGTGGAAGAAATATGTTGGGTTTGACAGCTGGGACAAATACCAGATGGGGGATCAGAATGTGTACCCTGGTCCTATTGATAATTCTGGACTTCTCAAAGGTAACTGCTTCTGATTGTGTAATAAGCCAATACTAACATTTAGTGCAAATTTGTCACAGATTGTTCATCTTTTGTAGTCATTAGTGTAAATGGATCTGTAAATGGATTTATAAACATGAACCTTTTCAGATGGTGATAAAGGAGCTGGAATAGATTTCCCTAACAAATTACAGTTTCATAAATAAAATTATTGTAACTTTTTGCAATTGTAGCAAAAGATTTACTAATATACAAGCTACTGTTCATAATGATTTTTGGGATACCTTGGGAGTTGAAATTTAGTCAAGCTGACAAATAGCTAGTCTGAGTTCACAAAGATTTTTTTAGCTTAGTTGAATTGGCTGAATTAAAATAACATTTTTACTCTTAACTCTAAAATTCTTCTTGTAAGTGAGCCTCAAGCCCTTGCTTTGATTTTGGAACACGTGAAGAAGAGGTATTGTGCAGTTCAGTGATAAAATGGTATGAAATGCAAGAGAATACACTAAACTGGTCAGATTTGTGGACAAAAGTCCTAGAAGACTTTCCCAGATACTTTAGGTCAAATTCTTTTTTTAATACATAATAGTTAAACACCATTAGAGCCTTTAATGTTTAATCTGCAAAATCTAGTGGACACTAAAAGTCTAGATTTGCTATTGCTCTTTGATATTTGGTATCCTGCTTCTTTGTGGTTACAGGTAATGTAACAGTACTGCATAATTTCTTTGCACAAAAAAAATTGTGCAAATGGGATTTCTGATGGACTCTGACTTCCTTAATTCAAAACGTCTCAACTGCAATTAATATTTCATTATTTTACAAGTTAAATGTTAAAGTTAATTGCATCTTTCATAGACCTTGTCATACCATGTTGCACTAGTTGCTAGGGTGAGTGTTCATGTCTGACATGACCAGTATCAGTGCCTTTGAAGAAGGTGCTGTATTGTCATGGGCATTTATCTGTATGTTCTCTTCCATCCCCAAACTTAAAGATCTTTTTGCTTAGCCATTTTGCTAAAAGGTCCTGAAAACCTGTATTCTTACTATCATTTTGACACTGCCCTTACCCCTTCAAAATAAACACAGAATCAGGGTTTGTAGACTTCACTTTTGTTTGTTTATGGTTCTAAAACTATGGCTCTGCATTGGTAATGACACTAGACATCCAATTACTGTCTGACATCTGTTGTTCCTGTATGAAGGCAGTTTTAAAATTAGGTGCTCAGCAATTAGTAGTTATCTACTTCGCCTACTGCTAAGCAGCAATCCTCTGTACAAGGTTTCCCATGTAGCATAAATTGAACCTGAAAAAGCTTGGTTTTAATCCTGTCTTAGGTACAAGTGTGCATGAGGTGTTCTCATACTGCTCTCCTTCAGTGTTAAGTCTGAATTTGCATCTGATTTAATGAATGTAAAATAATCTAAGATGGGCCTGCTTTCTCAGATATTCTGCAGTGTAATACAGTGATAAGGATAACAATTATTATGTTCAAGAAAGGCTGAGTCCAGGCAACTGAAGCATTACTTAGGTGTTGCTCCCTTATTTTCAGATTAGAATGATGTGAGAGCAATAAAAAGTACCAGAGATTTGGGTTAATCTCATTATAAGCAAAAATGTATGTAATGGATTGCACACATGCTGTCTTCATAAAGAGAGATATATAAGTCAACATGAGATTAGCAAAGAAAGCCCAGGGAAGTAGCTACCTAGAACAGCTGATTGTAATAGAATACAGTGTTGCTTATAAGGGACTGAGATGTCAGAGTCAGGGAACTTCTTTAATAGAATAAGGTTCTGAAAAAAATATACTATAAAAATGTTTGGGATTGTAGAAAGGCAGAATGAAATCCAAATTATATCTTCTCATTGTAACCTCCTGTAGTAATATCAGGTAGGTCTAGCAATCCAGTATGAACTTTTTAAGGGATACATAGACCTGAATATATTTTGATGGATTTCTCTCCAAACCTTGCTCCGAGTTATAAATAAATACCAAATACATAGTGTTGAGTGGGCCAGGTATGAATTTGATAGTACAAGTCATGAATTGTTCTTGCAATTGTTTCTTGGAGATAGTTGTTGCATGTAGATATTTTTCCTAATCGGCCAAGACAGTTTTGAACCAAATTTTTTAATCTTGAAAATTGTTATTTGTGGATTTTGGATGAAACAGACTGAGGGGGGAAAAAAAGGAATGTACAGGTGCATTGCTTGAAGTCTCATTTTTGGGTCACATTAATTATATTTATCTCCATGAAGAATGAAATTTTTATTTTTCACTGAGATGCTCATGAAATTCCCTTTTACTTTTTGCTTGAGGACTTTATGTATTTTGCCTCCCAAAGTGGAATCCCAAGTCTAAGATGTTCATGCACTTCACTTTGTTGCCTTCTCTGTTGCCTTGTGGTTTTTCTTGCTAAAATTGCAAGAAATACTTTGACTGTTCCTGAACTTGATTATCCCTTTTTCTAAATTAATTTTATAATTCAATAGTTACCTGGCTGTATCTTGAAGTTTTCAGTGTTATTAGGTTTTCTGTTCAACTCTTCCCACACTGCCTATTTTTATTGGAGAAAATGCACGCAAGCTGGGCTGTAGTTCTTGACTGCATAAGGTCATCTCTAAACGGCAGAGATTACAAATTAGGAAAAAAGTATCTTGTCACCATCTTTGAGCAGCTAATGGTAGTAACAAATGTTGCTCTTAAAGAGGTGAACTGAGAACAAGAGGCTTGTCCCATCTTTAGCCACACAGCATGGGCTTGCTGAGAAGGAAAAGAAGTCAGCATCAGTGATAAGGAAGTAACAGCACAAGAAAGCTGTGGAAAGGGGAAGCATTTGGGTGATTAAATAAAAAAACGTTGGTTTTTTTCCTCTTTTTAATTCTTTTAATAGTTTTAATTTTTAATTCTTAAATTTTTATTTTTAAAAGCATAGGTTTTAATAATTATTATTATTAAAGGACTTTTAGTTTCTAAGTGCCCCTTTTTTTTTTAATGGTTAGGAACTTTTATCTGAAGTTACACTGTGCTGTGTTCACTAAATCTGTACAAAGGAGAAACAAGAATAGTATAGAAATATGATCAAATGAGAGGACTTTTCATATGAGAAATGAGAGTGCTTTTCATGTGCACATAGCATGCACTTGTTTTTGTCCTTGCAGAAAAGTAGGTAAAAGTATAGATTTTGCTTAGCAGTATTACTTAAAAAAATAAAACCAAGAGGAAGGCCAATACTTGAAGCAATTTGGGATTATTTCAGGTTACTTTTATGCTCAGTTTTAATTATGCAGTATGCAATTCTGCAGTTCAGTCAGATAGGACAATCAAAATAAATAGACTGCATATCTATTACAGCCTATTTATTCTTTATACAGTCTATTTTTACACTTCATTAAGTTTGTCATCCTGATTCATCCTTGGAGCTGAATGTGTGGGTGTCCCTGTTTGATGTCCCTCTGTATAGACAGATGTTTGCTGGCCTGTAGTTGGGTACTTTCAAATAGGCAGCTGCCCAAACTGGCTGAGGCACACAGTAGCTCAGGTAATCACCTCTTGCACATCTAGGGTAGCCACTACTTACTACTGTAAAGACAGGTTGGACAAAAGTAAAAAGCCTGTTTGTTATATAAACAGCTTGTCAAGTTGTACTTCTTTTAGGTTTTACATCTCGCTACCCTTGTAAATAATTTTGTAGGGTTTGTGTTTCCAGAACATGTAGGATTCTTTAAGTAGGAGGGTTGTACCGTTTTGTTTTTTTTTTTTTTCTCAGTCTGATGTGGAGTGAATGACTTCAAACTTTGGATATACTGTAACTACCCATTCCTGCTTTTTCAGTGTAGCATGGAATGCATCTGTGTTGTGCAAATATGACTGAAGTGGGTGGAGGAATGGATTGTTTTTTCTGAAGGCTGTGATGGTGTGTGATAACAAATCAGTTGTCAGTATGGAGTTGTCAGTATGGGTTCCTGAATGTAGGAATATTGTGTAACAGGTGTACTATGCATGAACTCAAAAGCTTGCAAAATTAGTTTCAGAAGAGTTTTGTTTTGAACACCATAATACTGATAACACAGTTGTGACTCGGAAAATATTTTGTTTGCTGTTTATAGTAAAAATATTCCATTAAAAACTCAAGCAACAGAATTACAATATTCAAGTAAAAATATCTATTTTACAGATGGTGATTCTCAGTCTCTCAAGGAGCATCTCATTGATGAGCTGGACTACATCCTTTTGCCAACTGAAGGCTGGAATAGGCTAGTTAGCTGGTACACACTGATGGAGGGTCAAGAGCCAATTGCACGCAAGGTACTCTTAAATTACCCACTGGAATGAATATGAATATGAAAGACTCCTGCAAATATGCAGGAACTGCACAGGAATTTATTAGATTGTAAATCTGGCCCTGTGATAATCAGACAACTCCTTCTGTGGTTGCTTATAGATACCTTATTTTTATTCAGATTTTAGAGGCTTAGGTTTTTCATATCGAGAAATGAAGATGCAAAGTATTTAATACCTTTTTTTTTCTTTTTCTGGAAGTAAGCCCTCTAATATTTCAAGAGGAAGTTGCTTTAGAAGCTTCTACATCTATTAATGCAAATGATTCTGTAATTAAGCATAAAACTCCAAAACTGTGTTGATGATATTAGTGAAGAGCTTAGCTCTAATAATGTTAACACCAGCACTGTAATTGGTAGTTCTTTTTCTGATAAGCAGTCTTCTGTGTTCAGTAGCTTGCTAAGGGAATTTTTTTCTTTAAGAAAAAAGCTTAGCACAACAAAAGCAGTAGTCCATGGTATGATGGATACTGTGGTCCTCTTTCAGATTGAGCTACTCTGTTTGCCCCCACACATACCTTGCTTATTATTGAGGTGATGTGACATTTTAGCAGTTTACTGATCAGATAATCTGTTTGTATTATTTCTTAAGAATTTCAGGGAAGTGATACAGTTGCATCCTCAAGGGACTGAAGTACTTGTTTTAAAATACATTGTTAAGTTTGCTTTTAACCATTAGGGCACCTTTTTTCCTCTGCAGGGATCTTTACTAATTCCTGAAAAATTGCACAAAAAATACTATGATTAGAATTTAGTTTAGAATAAGACTTCTAGTGTAATAATTTTTTTCTTCCTCCTGAGTCATGAGGATGGTCTAACTACATGCATGCTGGCCATTTACTTGAATTTCATTCCTTTCAAACAAATGCCAGATTTAGCTATAGAAGGTTTCTTTGAGATTCATTTGGTCAGAAATAAGTAGCAGTTTGTTGGGCTTTTTTTTTAACATTCTGTTCTACACAATAAGAGATCTTTTTTTAGAGACATCCACAGAATATCTTTTTCTCTAGCTCTGTGAGAGCTGAAATCAATTAAAATGGCTCTCCTTGAAAGATAGATCTGTTACCAACTTGCTACTGTTTTTTTCTGAAAATGGGTTTCAGCAAACTGAATGCTCTCCTATCATCGTGGTAATGTAAAAGTTGTGTAATTTTTTTGCTCTGGGTGGAAAGTGGTAAAGAGAGAATAGTCTGGATGATTTGCCTTCTACCTGGAAAGATCTCACTGGAAGAGGATATGTAGTGTAAAGAGTGGACAAGTGAACTGGTGTATCTTTATTTTCTGCAAATATAAACAATAGTTATCATCCATGATGTATATTACAGTTCAGAATTTATCTTTCTGATGCTCTTGTCATTTATTTGTTCATGATTCTTTATCTTGTATTTCATAGAGGTGGGATGATACTTTCTTCTCCCCCCTCCCCCCCTTTGCTACTTAAACTTTTGCAATGTGGATCCAAACTGTAAATTGATGCAATGTTGTGCTTGATCCATGTCAAATAAGACTATAAATTTATGTAATAACATGTAGCAATACTGCCACTACATTGTCCATTTTATTCTCAGAAATGTCTCAGCCATCAGCACGGTTTTGTTTACTGGAACTGTTCTGTTGTTACTCTAGTAGCTTAAAACTCCACTAAGCTGCTCAAGTTAAGGTGCATTTTTGTTTAAATGTTATGGTTGGAAGTCATTAAAGCTAAGGTAAATAACTTAGTGAAATAATAACTTAGTGAAATTAGTGAAATAATTCACTAATTTATTTCTTTTCCTATAGTACATGCATACAAGTAATATTTGTACAGCAGATAGCAGATCTCCTAGCAATTAGCTGGTGGCTTTTTTTTTTTTTTTTTTTTTTTTTAACCGTATTTGTCAGATGTATCACATATCAGGGCAAGGATTATTTTTGGAACAGTCTACATGACTAAGTACTGCAGTTACACTTTGGAAGATCAAAGGGGAAAACATTTAAGAGGTGACCCTGAATTTTTTTTTCTACATTTTACTTTTATATTTAAAAATTCCTATATACTTGAACTAATTTGTAATTAGTATTGAAAAAATGAGCATACAGTAAGCAACTGTAATGAATAGGTGAACTGTCAGCTTAGTGTGTACATTGTCAGAATATAAGTAGGAGAGTTGTAGGTCTTGTTTAAATACAGGGTTTGTTTAAAAATGTTTTAAAAATGATTTCCAGGTTTTAGCAGTATTCTGTTATTGTGTACAACACTGTTTAGTGTATTCTGGTATTAAGAAGTATTTTTTAACTGTGAAAACTAATTCATGTTTTGGGGAAGTAGCATACAACACGTGATGTGAAATAAAAATAACTTTTTATGTTTTCTGTCTTTAAATCATCTATCTTATATTTTGGTTAAATATGTATATTTGTAATTTCTGTTGTACTCAACACTGAAAGTTATAGTGATATTATTAAACACAGGCAAGTTGCCATCTCATGAAAAAATACTTTATAGTTTGCTATGTTTCTAAAAAGGTACAGGGGAAATTTTAGTTCTAATTGTTAACATTTCTAAGTGTTTTATGTTCCTTGAACTTGGGTTTCTTGAAGAGTGCTCAAAAATATTTTGAAGTGTATGAAAACATTTGGACTGATACTTGATCCCACTTTTTTTTTCAGGTCGTTGAACAGGGTATGTTTGTAAAGCACTGCAAAGTAGAAGTATACCTAACAGAATTAAAGCTTTGTGAAAATGGAAATATGAACAATGTTGTCACACGAAGATTTAGTAAAGCTGATACAATAGGTATGGGCAACTATTTTTATCAATTTATGGCTGTTACTTGTAATTAAATAGTACTGGATAGCAAGTTCTGTATAAATAAGTCTCTAAGTAAAATGAGAGATGCATATTGCAGCCTGTAAGAAAGATGGGACTGGGTCAAAAGTGAAAGTTAAATTATTTGGAATGTTAGGGTTTTAAATACTTTTTTTTAAAAATTATGCTGTTTATTATCTGGGCATCTCTGTTTACTCTAGAGGTTTGGACTTCCTAGGAAATGAATGGTGTAATGTTTTCCATTATCTTTATTGGATTCTATAGTGCATTTTCTTCACTTTTGATGTGTAAGAAATACAATTTTTCTTGTGTTTCCGTTCGTGGTTTTGACTTACATAATAAGGAGAAGAGTGTATTACAAATACATACAAATATTTTACAAATATATTACGAAATACATAGCTAAATGTGACTTACAAAGGCAATATCCTTTGGGGTTGTGAAGTATCTTTGCCAGAAACTGTGTCCCTTATTAATTTTTTAACTTACTTTTATTTGTAGTTATTTTGTCTGCTCTGTATTTTGTTATTGTTTGAAACCATATGTTGATAACACATTTGAAAATAATAACACATCTGAAAATAAGTCAAAATATTTGTGAAGACACTGCTGATCATATAAAATCAACTTCTGGTATATTTATGCACATGTATCTGAGATATGAGTCTTTCAATTGTCAGGTTTTTTTGTGCCCTTGGTCCTATATGCCCAGCCATTACTTTTTGTTTGCATTCTTTGACACCAATGTTGGTTTTTTCAGGTCATGCTTCTCTTTACCTTTTGAGTGGTGACTTACACTAGCTACCCCATAATTCTTTGCAGATTACTTGTATTAAAAACAGAATCATTTTACTTGTGAAATTTTAATCTGCTTATATTAGAAAGAAAAAAAGATTGAAAATTATTCAATTTGTCTGTGGAAACAAAGCTTCAATGTTGTATGTTAATTGGCCTTTTGAGATCTGGTTTAACTTGGGAAGATGCAATTCATTTTTCTCTAAGCAAACCCAGAAACTTAGAAAAAACAATATAACGTTCTCTTTCCCTGAAGACCAAATACAACCTATTTTGCAGCCATACTGGATTTAATTGTATCATTTGAATTATGGGTAATGGATGAATTTCTGATATTTTCCTTCTCTATCCAGAAGCATGGAATGACTGTTACTTGAAGGTATATTAATTTTTTTCCTAGCAGGGAGAGAATTACAATTAGAAAAAATTGTCATAAAGGGTACTGGGAAACAGGCTCACTGGCAACCACATTCCAGACACTGTCCTTACTCGTTTTTCTGAGATGTGGATGACATGTTCTTGGAAGCCTTAAACTCAGGCCCTTTCTGAGGCTGAATCTTTTTATGGAGAACACCAAGCAGGACAGTCCTACTAGCCAGGTTATCCAGAAGAGTTTGTATCTTAGAAGAAATTGTAGAAAAATTAAAACTACTTTTAAGGGTGAAAAGATGATGGAACCCTGAGATTTTCCTCTAACATCTGTATAATAAGATGTTGATTTATATTTTTTACTGTCCATTCTTTAAGATAGATCTGGAATACATCACATTTTATTTCACATACTTTTATAAGGGCATATAGCAGCAGGATGGGGGTAATGGTTTTAAACTTGGAAGGCTAGATTTAGGTTAAGTATTAGGAAGAAGTTCTTTAGGGTGATGGTGGTGAGACACTGGAAAAGATTGCCCAGGAAGTTGTGGATGTCCCCTTCCTGGCAGTGTTCAAGGCCAGGTTGGGTGGGGATTTGAGCAACCTGGTCTGGTGGGAGGTGTCCCTGCCCATGCAGGAAGACTCGAACTAGATGGTTTTTAATGTCTCTTCCAAGACAAACCATTCTATCAGTCTATGAAGTATATAGCAAAAATGTTCAAAGCATCAATAAATTAAATGTAAGAGAAATCTTGCAGAATTTGATTATTTTTCATCCTCCCATATGCCAGTAAGGTATTCATTTTCATTGTGGCTGGAGAAGACTGGTACAAAAGAGTCAATATCAGCCCTACTGAAATGATTAGACATATAAGGTACTATGGTCTTCTCAAGAAGTTTTAATTTTTCTACCCACCAACATTGATTATTTGCCCTCAAAAGATCTTTCTAAATTCACAGTTTTTGTGCACCTGGAATACTCTGAGCACGATATTCCCTTACCAGTTTGCACGTGTGTTATTCCTGGAATATTTCTATTCTTTCAAATAGAAACTAAGCTAAACTGTATATGAATAATTTCATACAAGGTAGGAAAAATAATTTAAAATGTCAGACTTCAATAATGACAGTAATTTTTTTGTGGTGGTATTGGAACATCTTATGTTCTTTGGAACTTCTTGGGAATTTCTTACAATCTCCTACAACTCTTGCATATTAACTGAGACAACTGATGACTTACTCTTTGGAGGGGTAGGTGTTTTTTGTAATTCTGAAAAGAAAATGAGCTAGACAGCTGATACACTTCAGGCAGCATTTCAGTCTAGTTATTGTTGATGATCCTAAAGAACATCAGGTATTCTGAGTGAAAATGAGTTGCTGATCCATTCAAGAGTCTTAATCATACAAAAGTATGATAAAACTAATTAGTCAGCTAAGGTGTAGACCTTTTTTACCTTTATTCAAGAGTTTTACAAACCACAAAATGACAGAAAGACTGTCTGTAGCTGCTGTTATGAACTAGAAGGAGTTGGGTTGTGTCTGCAGTACCATAAAGCAATTCTAAAAGTGAGCTGATAGACTCTGTTGAACATTGCACCAGAGGCTTTGCATTTTCTGAGTTTCTGGCCTTTAGCTAGTAAACTATCTTGGCAAATGGCTTTGCATCTTTCTCTTTAATTTGCTGCAGAATAAAAGAATGTAAAACTTGCCACCTTTGAGGACCGTTCATTTTGGTATCTGTGAATTGCCTGTCCCTTCTTTAGGAAGGTGAATTACTGTTCTGTAGTACAGATTAACATTTTTGCTACACTTTCCTTTAGACATTATTTGTTATAGCACTATCATTTAGGACCCAGAGTTCACTTATATTAGGATCCACTGAACTTCTCCAGCATCTCATCAAGACTCTTCCATGTAGTCTGCTAAAATAGTACTTAAATCATGCAGCTGTTTTGTTGGAGGGGGAGGGGTGGTGGCTCTTTTTTTCTTTTTTGGAGGAGATCTTATTTTTAACCACAGAGAATATATCCTCTATGAGATCAACAACCTTTAACTCTCAAACTGAGCTACTGCAAATTGTGGCTATATAACTGATGGAGTGAGAGGCATCTTTAAATGGCAGTTCTTCCTGTCCCTTTCAGACATCATTCTAGTACTAATCAGCTCATACATGGGGAGGGTATAACACTACTAGAGGAGAACCCCATACACAATATTCCTCAGACTGTACATATTTGAATGTAGTGTTTTCATTTATGGTGGAATGGGCACTTTAGGTCACAAGCCAGCATGTCAGTGATATGTTGTTGGGGGACCATGGGGAAGAATTAGAAATTGTGCTGCATTGGTAACTTTCATGAGGTATGAAAATGAACCTTAGTTTCACAGTCTCAGAACTGGGGTAATGGTCAAATGAAACGTGCTTTTCCAACAGTCTTGGACATAATCCATAGTCATCTGGTAAAACTGATGTTTCCTGTTACCTAACAGTTCTGCTAGTGAAGCTGAAATATGTTAAAAATCAACATAATAAATGTTAACTTAGTACTTAATAAGAGCTGCAATGCTCAAGTAAGATCAACAAATTAATTAGCAGCCTGTTGCCTTTTTTTATAGCACCTACCTTGCCCACATATCATCTTTATTACAGAAATATATGATCCAGTCTAACACTTGTTTTCATACTAAATTGTGTCTTAACTAGTATAGAAGGAAGCTTCAGGACTCAGCATATTTAACATAGTGGTTAGTATAGCAATAGTAAGTAATAAAATACTATCTTACAATAAATAATAATCATATGTAAAAGGCAATAAGGGGAATTCTAGAAGAGCTGAAACACCAGTATTTTATCCTGAGATTTCTGGGCAGTGTCTCTCAGCTTCCAGTGCTTGTGTTTTTAGTGATCACCAGGAATGAGCTGTACATTTCTTGAGTTCTGTTTCGTGTTCTGTGTTGGCTGCAAGACTCGGCTGCCATGGGGCTTTATGAGTGAACCAATTTTAAAGAAAAAGTAAATCTGAGGTTGTTATTTTACAGCACTGCACATATTTAAATTAAATTACTCTTTAATAAACTCTACTTTTCTATAAGAAGAATGGAGTTAATTATGAACTTTTAAAATTCCAGTTGTAGACAATAGTAACACTACCTTAAAATTATTTAACGCTGATTATATTTCCACCAGTAGAGTAGGAGCTGGTAGACTCTTATGTGTTAAATCTTACAGTGATGTAAAATCTTTCATTGTCCTTTTCGAATAAATTTATGCACTTCAGCCTTACAGAATAGTCTTTAATTTCTGTGAGCTTGCAAATTAAACTTTGTATGTGTATATCGGGGTTAGTTCTAATTGTACTGGGATACACTTGGTAGAAGAGTGAAAACAAAAGGGGATTTGATATAGGGAGGGGAACAGAATTATTTGCCCTTCCTACACCCTGCTTTACTGTCAAGTGTTGCTTCTGATCCTTCCCTGTCTACCCACACTCCTGTGTTACCACACTGAGAAATCAGTAGATGGGTACAAGGTACCTCCTATCATCTGTTATTTATCAGCTTGTCTTTATTTGATCTACTTTGCTAAGAGATTCAGGAGGGAATAAAATAATCCCCTGTTTCTATTTTAAAGAGAGGCAAACTAGGAACTTCCAGCTTCTCCTACAACATGATGTGGTTGTGTTTCTGTTTCTAGTGTTCCATTCATATTTTGAACATAAGAAAAAGCATGGATGATTCCAATGCTTTATTCAACCTTTTACTATTTGTGTAGTGAAATGCTAAACTTGTGTTCTCTCCCTTTCAAAACAGATACAATTGAAAAAGAGATAAGAAAAATCTTCAATATTCCAGGTGAAAAAGAGACCAGATTGTGGAACAAATACATGAGTAATACTTTTGAACCTTTGAATAAACCAGACAGTACCATACAGGATGCTGGTTTATACCAGGGACAGGTACAGTGTAATATTATTTCTTCTTTTTTTTCTTTTTTTTTTTTTTTTAAATGCATTTGGTTTTTTGCTCATGAAAATGTAGCAGTACTCAGTGATATTTTTTTTCTCTTTAAAAGTAAATTGCCTTCAAAGAGATTGTTAGGAATATAATTATAAATAATTTTTTAAACAATTTAATCAAAATACAAGTAGTTTTGGAGTGTACTTTTGGTATCAAAGATGAGTTTACCTCTTCTAATGAATTAAAATTACATAAATGGAGCATTTCTGACTTGAATTTCGTAAAACGTGAAATAGAAAAATATGATCTTGAATATGTTGTCATAATGAAATCCAAAATGTGAAGAACTTTTTAGTTGCTTTAAAAGAATAATGTCTTCTGCTCAAATTCTGCTACCCAGAATTCATAAAGAAATTAAGAAAAAATGAAGCTATTTCAGATTAGAACTATATAGACAAAAGAGCTTGAAAATCTGCTCTAGCAAGAGCCTGTATCATCACTTCATAATCACTTTATAGGAGGATTTCTTACAAAACAATTTTTTACCTTTCCAGATGAATACAAATGTGAACCAATAGAACAATTTCATCATTAGCATAACTTTTCAGGTTATTACATTGATTCTTTAGTCTTCAAATGGAGTTGGATGTTTTTTCAGCAGCTGTAGTTCATGCTGTTTTAGTACAAATATGAATGGATGAAATTTGATGGCAGTAGCTGTTATAATGAGGTATTTCCTTTTGCCTCATAATTCTTGACTACTATCAGCAGTATTTATGCCATGTTTCAGTTTTGGTTTATGGCATGGAAGGTAAGTAATGAGTGCACCAAAATAACAACTTTTACTCTTGTGCCCTTTAGCTTCATGCTGCACAAACTTAAACCCTCACACAGATAATTTTAACAATGCAGAGGTCCTGCTGGAAGAGCCCCCATCTCACATAAAAGGTTCTCCTAAAGATGTAACTTGCAAATTGCCTCTATCCCAGTGAAACATTAACTATGAAGCAAGCATGGCCTAATCCTGCCGTAAAAATATCTCTAGGTGACATCTGTACTCTCAGCAAAACAAATATTGTTCAAAACTGCATTTAGCCATGGTTTCTGAAAATGCTAAATGTCATGGTAGACTCTGTGTGTTTGGTCAGTTGCACTTGTTGACACACAGGTTATTTTTCTTGCTGAGCCTCCTGATCTTACAGTACTTACTCTATTACAGTCTGTCTAAACTAACAGTAATTTTTTACTGTGTAGTTCAAAGTTCTGTCACTGACAATGTTAATGTTTTGAATTTATCATTGGTTTCTAAAGTGAGCCTTTCGGGGTTCCATTGAACTTTCCAGTCTAAATCTTCCTTTTATTTAGTAGTCTCCAAGCCAGTGGAATGCAATACAGCAGAATCTGTCTTGCAGGATTCATGATCAAAGACAGCAAACTACTCTTTCCCAGATAGAAAGCAGGTCATGATAGAAAGGGAGTTTTCAGTGTCATGACTTAAGTACATTCACACTGAAAATGTGATCACATCTCTAAGTGGCAGCATGACTTAAACATAAGGTTTTGGGCATGAGTACATTGTGAATGTATGTCACTGTGTAGACACATACAGGCACAGCATGACAATTAATCAGCATCCTGAAACATCAGTGTACAATTATGCAGATTTACATTTAAAATTAAGAGTTAGGTTCAGTTTAAATATTGGAATCTAGTTGCTTGAGATGATCCAGGCTATCCCAGCTGTCAGTCCAGTGAGGCATGAGCTTTTTGTAGGTCCTATGTCATATCTGGCAGCACAGGGCAGATATCTCAAATACCCAACAGCGTTTCAAATGGCACTTGATGCCTGTGTTTAGGACTGAGTGTTCCATACTGCCTTTTGTGCCAGTAACAATTTGAATGAAATTATTTTTATTAGCCAATTATCCCATTGGAAAATTAATATTAGATAAATGCTTCTGCAAAAAAAAAAAAAAAAAAAAAAAAAAAAAAAAAAAAAATACAGGTATGACTTTAAAGATATCAAGCCAGAAAATGTTCTATGGGGGGGTTTTGTTTGTTTGCTCTGGGCTTTTTCCCCTACCAACCTGTGTTGTGTGAGAGGCAAAATTCCTTCAGGAGTACCCCTTCCTTAACAGGGCTGTTGGACAGGCATATGGCTGCTGCAGACTCCTATGTGCTGTTTAGATGTTACAGGACATTTTCTGACCTCTTTGGAAGATAAGGTCTTGCCATTGTATTCATGGATTGTTGAGACATAGAAATACCAAGTGCCTTGCCCAAAGCTGCACAAATTAAGTGAGTTGTGGGGAGAAAAAAGTGAATAGAGCAAAAGGAAAATGCAGTGTAAACTGACTGGAATGTTCTTGAGCCTCAGGGAACAGTAACTTAAACATCAGTCTTTTCTGTCTCAGTCACGTCTGCAAGTCCATTGAAAATATTGGAACAGAAAGCAATCTGCTGAAACTTTTATTTCAATATTCTTATCATGCTTTTTGTGATAGGTACTGGTGATAGAACAGAAGAATGAAGATGGAACGTGGCCAAGAGGTCCCTCAACTCCTAAGTAAGTTGTGAATTTAAGTCATGTTACTCACTATAGCTCAACTGTTTTCACAATTCCTTTTTTTTTTTAAACAACTGGTTTTAGAATTGTCATTTTATTTTGAAAAATCATCATTCAGATGTGTTATCTGAAAATATTAATAGTGTGTTTGTTACAAGTGCTGCATGTTGTGGAACATGACATAATCATGGTGAATTCTGCATATATGTTGCTTAATTTTGATCTCAGTAAGTGATATATGCTTAAAAATATGAAAAAAAAAAAAAATCCCCAGCAGAAAACTGTAGTACTTAGCTTGTTTTATTTAGAACTCTATTTCAAAGCATAGACTGTCTGTTAGGTGAACATAGACATGTATTTTTAACAGCATTTTTCTTATATGTAAATGTTTTCATAGATACCTTGTCCTTGTATCTCCAGAACACAATATTTACTCATAAGCATTTTTTAAAAAGTCCTTCTACCATACATTCATGTTGCTTTTTTCTTTGTTGAGTTGTCATTAATTAACACAACGCAATGTTCTTTTTTTCTTCTGTTCTTCCTGCTGCCATTATTAATAACACCTTACTAATGGCAAATGAGCATTTTTTCATTTAGATGGATAGACTTTTTTTAACACTGTTTCCAGAGTCTAAATCATGTTTGGATGATTTCAAAGATGAGCTGGAACTTGTTATTAGTAAGCCTTCTCAGCCTTACAAAAGGTTAACTTTTCTTTTTCCCTTTGTTGGCTGGTTCTGGAACATATTTTTCATTAAAAGTTCTTTCAAATTCATTTTAATATTCTACATCATGTCATTGAAGTTCACTGATGTTTTAAAACATTTTTGTAGTAACAGTATATCATTTGATAAGGACAGATTTTTTTATCTTTGGTGTCTTACCTCAATACTTTATATTAGCAGCACTTGTTTCTTTTAAGTTGCTTAGTGAAGTCTGGGTTCAATTTAAGCTTAGTAGGAACAATATAATCTTGCTTAGTGAGGTGTTATGACACAAAGAAGTTAATGCAGAGCAGCAGAAAGAATGAGATGCAAAATACTTGAAGTTTAATCTCTGACCTCAAAAAGCATCCAGTAGCAATGTAAATTCTGAGTCAAATTTTAAATGTAGATTTTAAAGATTAAAAGAATTTAGATAACTTAATGTCACAGATGCTTTGGAAGTTTTAGTAGAAAGATATTCTAGGTGATGGTATTTGCTTTTATTCCGCCAAATTTCAATTCAACTTTATAAAAAGCAGTCAGGAGCTCCTGGAAAGTGTTTGATCTGGGGATAAGTAAAATGATGAACGAGAATACTTATGTCAGAGAGGAGTATAAGTAAAGCAGCAAATGAGGATGAATTGTTTTACTCCAAAGATGGCATATGTTTTGGAGATTTCACAGATACCAGAAAGATTGAAATTTGATATTTAAATACATTGTAATATTGGAAGGTTTGCAAGATTTAATAGATTCAAATACTAACTATCAACAAGCAGTAATGGGGACAGGTTTTTTCATTCTTTTAAAGCTTTATGAAAAGTCTAATAAAACTTTAAAGGGACAGAAATATTAGACACTTGCTTTTGAGTCTTCTTTATGAGATGCATCAGTAGTATTAGTTTGTCACCACAAATAGTGTATCTCCAGATATCTTCCTGTGGTCCTGTCTGTCACACACTGGTCTCACACCCATTCCTGCTGAGACTGTAACTCTTTGTGGTGGCTGCATTAGAAAAGCACAAATATTAAACATTAATTCTGAGGCCAGAGTATAAAGTGCCATATTTAGAAAGGCCAAAATACAGAATATTAGGAAGTATGAAAAGCTTTTAATGCTTGAAAAGGGCAGGATTGTTTCAAAAAATCAGATAAGCTTTTCACAGAATCACAAAAGAGTTGAAGTTGGAAGGCATCTCTGGAGACTCTCTGGTCCATCCCATCTGTTCAACCAGGGTCAACCAGAGCACATTGCTTGAAACTGCTTCCAGTCAGATTCTGACAGTCTCCAAGGATGGAAGCTCCTCAGCCTCCCTGGAAAACCAATTCCAGTGTTTAATAATCCTCACTGTAAAAAATTAATTTCTTATACTTTAATGGAATTGCAAGTGTTTTAGTTTGTGACCATTGCCTCCTCTCCTTTCAGTGGGCACCACTGAGAAGGGTCTTGCTCTGCTTTCTTCATTCCTTCCCACTAGTATTTTGTGTATATTGATAAGGTCACTCTAGAGCCTTCTCTTCTCCAGGCTGAGCAGTCCCAGCTCTCTCAGCCTCTCCACAAAGGTCAGATGCTGCAATCCGTTGATCATCTTCGTGGCATCTCACTGGGCTTGCTCTATTTTGTCCCTGTCTCTTGTACTGGGGAGCCCAAAAGTGAAGCCAGCACTCCAAGGGTGTTTCACAGGTGCTGAGTAGAGAGGAAGGGTCACCTCTCTTGACCTGCTGGCAATGCTTTTGCCAGTACAGCCCAAGAGGTTGTTGGCCCAAGGTCACATTGCTGGCTCATGTTCAGCTTTTTGTCCACCAGGACCCAAGGTGCTTCTCTACCAAGCTTCTTTCTATTTGGTCACCTGCAGCCCCCCAGCCCCACTGTGTCCTGGTCCCTGGGGTTATTCTTCATCAGGTGCAGGCCTTTGCATTTCCTTTGATTGAACTTCATGAGGTTCCTGGCTTTCCAATTCTCCAGCCTGTCAAGGTCCATCTGAATGACAGCATATTGTGTTTTGTGACAGATGAAAATGAGAGTTAGTAAGATGTTTTGCAGAATTTCCCTGCCTCTTTCTTGTTAGCAGAAGCATAGCAGCAGTCTTTGTATTGATTGCTTCTTTTGGCAATTTTTTTCTTTGTTGCTACTATAGGTGATGAGCTTTATGGCAGTTTTTTATGAGAAATGTTATGGTAAGGTTGTGAGCATCTTTTGCTACTGCAAGAGAAGAAAATATTTGAAAGTGACCAAATGGGGACTTCAGCTTAAGATAGGAAGGAACACTTTAAAAAAATGATAGTTTTGTTTCTCTTAAAAGTATAATGAATTAGTATGTATAAGTGAAAAGATCAATTATCAAAATAATTGTACCTTCTTCTGAAGAAACTAGAAAATCATTTCAAGTTTGAGATCTTTATTATATAGGACTGGAGACCCTGAAATTAAGACTGAAACTTAATTTCAACTTTAGGTCCAAATTTGCCAGTTTTGGATTTATTTTGTGTGTACTGTTCTTCGAACTTACGAATTTAGTATATTTTGGTGATAATTGCAACATCTGCTGTTAAAAACCCCTCTAAAATTTAATATCTGCTAGTGTTTCATATTCTAATGCTGCTTTAAAAGTTTTTGGGGCTTTTTTGTCTAAAAGGATCTGAATGGTATACATTCTTAAAATGTGCTCAGGGTCAGTAGGCTTAGGAATAGCTGCATTTTTGGCACTCTGAGGGGTTCTGTTTACATCAACAGTTTATACTGGCTACTGGAATGTTTGTTGCTCAGGAAGTTTGGCTTCTGTAAAACATTTTCTAGGGAGCTCATGGTAACTTCTCCTGGAATGTCTTTACTGTCATCTCTTCCAAAAATAGATATTACTCAGCATTAATGGGCAGTTCTGCAGAAAATTTTCGTTACTTTGTTATATAAGTTTTCTCTGAATATGTGTCTCCTTGTTGTCATATATGTCACAAATAAAATGCAAACATGGAGATCCCAGCTGTGTTGGTAGTTTAGTTGTTGCTGATCCCAGTTCTTGGATGGAAACTTTTGATCTGCATGCAGACAGATTTTTTTGACTTATTTGTATCCTTCTGTGGGAGATCATTCCTCAGGCAGAAAAACAATGAACCAACCTATTTCAATGGTTTATATCACCAAGAGGATATTTTAAACTAAGTTATAAAAAAATCTAAGGTTTAGTTCAAGTAACTTCATCACAGCTGTACTACAAAATAAATTACTGGTATTCAGGAAAACCATACAATTAAAATCTTTCATGCAATTTGTGATTATAAAACTTGAGATAAGAAGAAGGATAGAGCCTGAGTTTTGAAGCTCCGTGAATTACCAAATGAGTAGCCAGTGTAAGGTTTCTGTTAGTTATTTGTGAAGTTGTTTCCTGTTTATGTGCAAATATGCAAGCAAGTAAAACATACAGAGAGGCTATTCACTAGATACTTATTTCCTTCTAATTTTGGAAATGAATTGTTTGCTGTTTTCTTAGAAAATAAAATACTATTACGTCTACTGTTCCATCTCTATTTTTCCAAAACACTTCTTATATGGTAAAAAACTAGGACTTTTTAATTAAATCTGTCAATACATATCTGTATGGATAGTAAAAAGCATCAGACTTCATTCTGATCCATTTTTTTAGACTTCAGTGTGGAATAAATCATCCTAATCAAATAGCTGACTACTTTGCATAACTGACAGTTGGTCATCTATTAATGTTAACAATTTATCCATGAAAAAAAGGAATACATTGATTTTATTTTTTTGACCATACAAAAACTTGAGACTACACAGAGTTTTCTTAAAATATTTATCCCATAGTAAGTTTCTTCTTTCTTCTTTTTTTTTTTTTTCCCCTTGCTTATTTCAAAACAGTTTGCCTTTTTATCACAGAAAACAGTAAAGGATCTTATTTCTTTTTCTTTCTGTGCTGGATCCCATAATGTTTATAAGAGGAAAAAAAAGAGTTAAATATGCTTAGCTATCCTTTTTTAAATACTCTAGTGCATGTGTATCTAAGCGCTTTTTTAGGTAAAAATATCCATGAGGCTTCAAAAGAAAAATTGTGTTTGTGTACTGAAATTATCATCTTTAACCAAGAGATTTAAGATCTGGTATTTTTCCCTGAAGCAGTTGAAATGCAGAGAAGTGTACCTTTCTGATTTTTCTGTGAAAAGGTAATTGTGGAGAATAGAGCTAACAATGGATTTACTGTAACGTCTTCAGTTTGTAAGAGCTGTGAGAGTTTGTCTACCAGTTAAGGGATAGCTTATGCCATTTGGTGATTGTAACATAACAACTGACTGTAACATAACAACTTGTTACACTGTGGTAACCAAGTGTCTGAGCCTCTGTGGGTAAACATCAAACACTGGTAATGTACAAGAGATGTTTTCAAGTTACTTTAACAAACATGTTCATTAATATCAGTTAATGCAGGGCTCAGAAATTCTTAACAAATAGATGTCCTGAACATTACCTGCTTTTTTTTTTTTTGCACAACTCACAAAGTGGATTCTCTGAATCAGCTGGGGTTTTTAAGGAGAGAATAATCCAAACTGAAGTAGGTTAAACATACTAAAGCTTGCCTGAAAACGATAAGTTGTATCTTAGCCTGATTATAACCACATCTTCACAAAATCAGAGGATGGAAGGACCTTTTCAAATGATTTCCAGTCCTTCTGCTTCAGGGGTGGCTGGAGCAGTTTGCCCAGGTTGTCATTGAGCAGTCCATGTCCAGGCACATTGGGAATATCTCCAAAGACAGAGACTGCACAGCCACTTTTGTTCAACTGTTCCAGTTTTCAACTACACTCACTGCAGAAAAAGTCATTTTATCAATTTTGTGTGTGTGTGTTTGTGAACATCATCTTATGTTCAGATAGAATTTCATGTATTTCAGTTTAGATCCATGGCCTCCTCTCCTTTCAGTGGGCACCACAGAGAAAGGTCGTGCTCTGCTTTCTTCATTCCTTCCCACTGGTATTTTGTATGTATTGATAAGATCACTCTAGAGCCTTCTCTTCTGCAGGCTGAACAGTCCCATCTTTCTCTGACCTCTTAACAAAGGTCAGATGTTGCAATCCCTTGATCACCTTTGTGGCATCTCACTGGTCTTACTCCATTGTGTTTCTGTCCTTCTTGTACTGAGGAGCCCAAAAGTGAAGCCATCACTCCATGGGTGTTTCACATTTGCTAAGTGGAATGGAAGGGTCACCTCACTCAGCCTCCTGGCAATACTCAATGTGTCCCAGGAGGCTGTTGGCTGCCTTGGCCAGCAGGTCACATTGCTGGCTCATGTTCAGCTTTTTTGTCCACCAGGACCTTTTTTGTCCACCAGCTAGCTTTTCTAGCTGCTTTCTAGTTTGTGGCCTGATCTCCCTGCTCCACTGTGTCCTGGTCCCTGGGGTTATTCTTCCACAGGTGCAGGCCTTTGCATTTCCTTTGATTGAACTTCATGAGGTTCCTGGCTTTCCAATTCTCCAGCCTGACAAGGTCCATTTGAATGCTAATACACCCACCTGGTGTATCAGTCCCTCCTCCCAGTTCTGTGTCATCTCTGGTCTTGCTGAGTGTGCACTCTGTCCCAGTGTTCTGGTCATTAATAAAGATGATAGAGAACACTGGACCTAGTATTGACCCTTGACATATATCACTAGTGACTGACTTCCAACTGGATTTTGTGACACTGGTCAGAATTATCTGAGGCCAGCCATTCAGCTGGTTTTCACTGCCTTTCACTGTACACTTCTGTAACTCAGGCTTGTCTATCAGGCTTTCTCCTGTAGGACACAGTGTCAAAAGGTTTACTGATGTTGAGATAAACAACATCCATTGCTCCCCTCATTATCTGCCCAGCTAGTAATCTCATTGTAGAAGGCTATCAGGCTGATTAAGCAACATTTCCATTTCATAGCTCTGTGCTAACTTGTCCTTGTCATCTTCTTGTCCTTTATGTCTGGAAGTGGTTTCCAAGATTAGTTGCTCCATCACCTTCTGTGGAATTGAGATGAGGCAGACTAGCCTGTAGTTTCCAGATCTTCTCGCCCTCTTGGAAATGTGAGTGCTATTTGCTCTCTTCCAGGTGTCAGAAACCTCTATTAATAGTCCAGGCATTTAAAAAATGAGCAAGAATACTATCACAGTAGCATCAACCAGTTCCCTTGGCATTTGGTGCATCCCATCAGGCCCCATGGTCTTGCATATCTCCCTAACTTGATTTTCTTCTACTAAGGGAAACTCAGCTTTGCTCTAGACTTTGGTTCCAGGGCTTGGGATTCCTGAAAACTCATCTTACTGTAAAGACTGATACAAAGGAGGCATTAAGTACCTTAGCCTTCTCCATGTCCTTTGTCACCACGGCCTCTGCCCCATTTAGCAGGGGCCCACCTTTTCCCTAGCCTTCCCTAGTTTTCCTGTTTGTACTTGTATTTTGGCAGATTAACACCAGGTAGGCTTTGGCTTTCCTGACCTCGTTCCTCCATTATTATACAGTATCTCTTATGTTCCCCCTGGGTTATCTGCCCCTCCTTTCACTCAGTCACTTTCTTACCAAGTCTCAGTTGGGTCAGGAGTTCCTTATTCATCCACGCAGGATCCTGGTGCCTTTGCTCAATTTTCTGCTCGCCGTGGTGAACCTTTCCTGAGCTTAAAGGAGTTGGTCTTTGAATATCAAGCAGCTCTTTTGGGCCCCTCTTTTCTCCTGGGGTGTATCCCATAGGACTCTTCCAAACAGATCCCTGCAAAGACTGTAGTCTGCTCCCCAGAATTCCAGGCATGTGTTACTGCTTTCTGCCCTGCTCTTTCCTGGGATCCTGAATTTTGCAATCTCACAATTATTGTGACCTTCACATCTTAAACTATTTCTTTCTGATAAAGAAGTATCTGGTCCTGCCAAGCATCTCTCTCTGCTGCTTCTTGGCTCCCCAGTCACCTGTGTCAGGAAGTTGTCATCAGTGCATTCCAGAACCTTCCTTGTTTGCTTGTGGCCGCTATGTTGTCTTGCCAACAGGTATCACAGTGGTCAAAGACCCCATAAGGAATAGGGCCTCTGAATGTTAGTTAGATTTCCAGCTGTCCAAAGAAGCCTTGTCTGCTTTTATTTTTTCTAGCCTGATGCAGGCAATCTATATCAGATGCCCATGGAATATGGGAGAAAAAAAAAAGTTGTTCTGGTTGCAGGTGTTCTTGCTGATGTCTGTATTTGTCTCAACTGTGGATGATTCTGGGAGTTAAAAGTTTAGAGCAATATAACCATGGGGTTAATGAAGTGTGTATGGAAGTCAATATCTGATATGAGTTATTGTCTGTTTTGTTATAGGACTACAGTAAAGTTTCTTTATCTGTCTTTTGCTGGACCATTAAGATGCTTAACTATAATAATTTTATCAGGTTTGTTTGATAGATCATAAAAGGTTATTTTTCAAAGTTATCTGTTTTTCCAGCTATGTGCATGTGAGAAAAAAAAAGGCCAAAAAAAGGCCTACTGGGTTTTTTACAACTGGAGTTTAAAATTAGTTATTTTTGTCAAGCAAGTAACTGTGTTCTTTGGACATCTTTCTGTGGTGTTTTAACACCACAGTAGCATTAATACATACTGAATTTAGTATACCTCTCAAGGGATATATATTTTGTCTTGCATTTGAAGCATAATTGTTTTTTTCTGTACAGTTGATCATTCATTTTGTCTTGGGATATTCCTAAATGGTTACAGAGACCTTATTGCTCTGTACAGGTACCTGACAGGAGGTTGTAGCGAGGTGGCAAACAGTCTTCTCTGAGATTACAAGTGGTGTAGGGCAAGAAGAAATGTCCTTAAGTTGTGCCAGGGGAGGTTAGGTTGGATATTAGTAAAAGGTCTACAATGAAATAGTTGTCAGGCACTGGAATAGGTTGCCCAGGGCAGTGGACGAGTCGGCATCCTTGGATGTCTTTATAGATGTGGTGCATAGGGACATAGTTTAGTGGTGGACTTGGCAGTGTGCTAGCTTAATAGTTGGACTAAATGATTTTAAAGGTCTTTTCCAACCAAAACAATTCTATCATAATGTGGTGTAGGACCCATTTAATGCCTTCCCCTTGGGCCCAGTCCTGAACCACTGTATCCATACATTGTGACCCGTGGTCACTCAGTGCTCTCAGCAGTGGGCAGAGCACTGAACCACCCATGCAGCACTCGCAGTTATGTCCCCAGCAGCAGTACAAACAGCTGTGGCTGTAGTCAGTCCCAACAGCATCCCTGTTCCTACCAAAATGCATGTCTGAGAAGTGTGGGTTACTTTAGATTGCAGTAGTGCAGGAACAAGGTGCAGGCCTTTTGGCTTGCAGCTCCTAAACTTCTACACACTGCCACTGGGCAAATGGCACTGCCTGCCTGCTGATATATCAAATCCAAATGTATTTCCTTTTCCATCTTGCTGAGCAAATCCATTCCATATCAACAGGGGATTCCAGCTCACATGACCAGTTTTAAATTAGTCTGAGCCACAGCACATCTGGCTCCTGGCAGGAGTTGTGCCATGACCCGACTGACTGACTGACTGACTGAGGCAGCCTCCCTGCCCCTCCACCACTCCCACCAGTGTATGGACACAGTCAGTCAGTGGGTTGCCCATGCAGCACTGCCTGGGGGTACCCACAGCATTAGAGCATTTCACCTGAAGTCATTCCTTCTGGAACTGGGGGTTCAATCCGGACATTCAGCCTCCTAGGAAAGGCCGATCAGCGTGAGGCTTGGGCCTGCCTTCTCGAACCTTCTGGATCTCATCTGTGCCCCAGCCTGGCTCTGCCCACCCTGCCCCTTGCCTGTGGCTGACTGCACTGTGTAGCATCTCTGCCTGAGGCATCACATGCATGGGAGGATTCTCGGGGGTTTGGCCATTATGTTCTGTAGCCCTCTGAATCCTTTCTCTGAGAGCCTGGATGTATACATAGAACCTGGTAGCCCTCTACTGAGCACCCTGAGTTGGTGGGGATCCACTGGTGTGGCAATCAGCACCCAGTGCTGCCCTCTTTCTTACATGGCCAGGATACATGAAGCCTTTCCACAGCCCTTTTACCCAGGTAGTAAAGGGCTCCCCCCACTTTGTGAGGTCCAAACCTCCAGACCAGTAAGCCACTTGGGATATGAGCAACTGGTCACCTGCCAGCCCATTGCTCAGAAACACTCTGGGATCCCAGAACACTGCTGCCTCATCATCACTCAGCAGTATCCAACCCCCCTCCCCATTAAAGAGATTCTCCACAAATACTTGGTCTCAGTCTCACCCAGCTTGTGCAGAAACATAGCTTGAGTTCACTGAGCTTGGGTCCCAATCAGGGGGTGGCACAGATGGAGTTTCAGGGGGTCTCACCATTTCCTTAGAACTGTTTTCATCAGAATCTTCTCACGTGTTCCCATCCTAACCCTCAGGGGTTTGCACCTGCGATTAACTTTCAGATTTGGGCAATGCTGGGGGACTTTTATGCTTGTGCCAGCATGATCTCAGTTAGCACATACATCTGCTCCTTTTCCCTTTTCAGTTCTCTCTCCTCACAGTCTGGTGTTGGTTTTAATGTTCCAGAATGGCCCCGCACCTGAATTACATAGTCACCCAGATTGAAACACATAGCTTCTTTATCTCTGCCAAAAGTTTGCATCTGCCACAATATAAATGCTATCCAAGAGTAAAACCTACTGATAGTCCTCTAAGGAACAAATTAACTTCTTTTAGGTTTTTTGTGGAAACTGGACCTTTCTTTATGTAGCTTGTTCTGGTTTCTTTTTGGGTTTTAGGCAACAATTATACATTGGGTTTTTAACTTTAAATATGTATTGCATTTTAATTTAGTTTAAATTAAATAAAAGCTTCACTGGAATGGGTTGCCCTGGGAAGTTGCAGATGCCCCATCCCTGGAAATACTCAAGGCCAGGTCAGATGGGACCTGGAGCAGCCTGATCTAGTGGGAGGTGCCGTGCCCACTACAGGGTGTTGGAACAAGATGATATTGAAGGTCTTTTCCAGCCCAAACCATTCTATGATTGTGATTCAAAATTGTTTTGAAAAGTTCAGTTTTGATTCAGAATTAATCAGATCAAATAGATTCTTCTAAATTATACCCAAATGTGTGTAACTTAATTTTTGTCTTGAATTTGGGTAGGGTTAAACTGACTTTGATTTTATATCTTGTTGACACAGTCTGTGTATTTGACTTCTTTGAAGATCTTCAAAGATAAGGATTTAGATTGATAAAGAAAATCTGCAGGAAAGCTTTAAGAGTGATGCTCAAAATATTTAAAAATTTAAGTAACATTTTATTCACATGGTGATGTATCTTTTCCTTTGGAAAAGGTCTATTAATTAAAAAATGAAAATAAATGGGAAAATATACTTGGGAAAACTCACTGTGTAAAAATGTTTAATCTCCTTTCAGAGTTGAGTTCTTGAAAGGTGCTTAAAAATCCTGAGCATGCAGAATTTCTTCTCTTAATATTGTATATGATATGTATTTCAAAGTTTTCCAATGACAGCTGGAGGTTTTTGCAAGTTAGTTGAAGTTCCACAGAGCCCACAAAAACATGGTGCCTAAATGCCTTTGAGTATTCAGAACCTTTTCTGTGGCTATCTGTAAGATGTGATCAGAAAAAGGAAAATACTCTACAATATATTTGATCATTGTATTTGTTACATCAGAGGGTCTTTGTGATTAAAGTTATTAGTATTCTTATACTTAAAAATATATCCTGAACTGCAGGGTTGAGTGATAATTCTGTTACTTTTGGGGAAAAAAAAAAAAAAAAAAAAAAAAAAAAAGGTTAAAAGGATTTTAAAGATTAATTACTACTTTGTGTAATATCTTGGATTTTTTAAAATAGTGTTAATATAACAGTTTAATTAAATATTTTCATGCTGCTATTAAACTAACCTTGTAGTATGTATCTGAGTAATTTTGTATATCATCTCAACATCCATTTATGGTTAAATGAAAAATTCATAAAATGTCCCATGTTAGAAACTACATTGTAGAATTTAGAACATCAAAATATCTGCAGTCCTAAAATCTGAAAAATTTGTAGCACAGTGGCCTGCAATTTATTTTTTTGTATGTGTGTCTGTTTGCTTTTTGTTTGCAATAGCTCTGTTTCTTCAAAATTATATGAAAAGTACCATGAAGCATTTCAAGTTTTCAAAGATGATTCTGAGGACTGCATGACCTGGGTATTTTTAATACTTTGCCCACTTCTAAATGAATATTTATTTTCCATGTTCGTTGATATACGTTGTTCATTCGTTAGCTCTTTCATGGTTTTTAATATCTCAGCATTTTTATCTAATTTTTCATTTTCATATTTTTAAAGGTCCCCAGGTGCATCAAATTTTTCAACTTTACCAAAGATCTCTCCATCTCTATCAAATAATTATAACAACATGAACAACAGAAAGTAAGCAATATATCTTAAAACATTATTTAATTTTATTGCCCTGGTGTGGCATAAGCAAATTTTGACACTTGAAACTCCTAGCTTAAGGATTTTTATTTGTTTTTCAGTATTTGGATTGTGAATTGTTACTGGGTACTGTTTCATAGTGTAGGTATTGTAAAGCATGATAACAGCAACTGAAACACAGTTAAAGATGTCTGGTAATTCCCAGTCCTCAGCAGAACAGGCACTAAAAAGATTATTGAGCATTGTAAGAAAATACATCACTTCATTTAGAGTTTACCATGCTAAAAATTTGTTGTTGTTATTATCCTGCTTGAATTAAGATGGACAACAAAAAGACATATAAAATACCTACATTTATGGTGTTCAGGTTTTCTCCTATTTAGTGATGCTAGGGCATTCTAGCAGCATATGTGGTACCACACATTGATCTGAGACCACTGTAGCTGAATTGTTTTAGCTATAATGGTGTTCATAGGCATTATAGACATTGATTAATTATCAGTAACTTGTGCTAGAAAATTTTAGATCAGTCTGATAGGTGTACTTGAATATTACAATGAGCAGAGGCTTAGTAAAAGAGGCTTCTCACTTCCAAGGGTTTTCTCCTTTATATTCCTAACCAGAAATTTAAGAAGGAATGGGATAAAACTTCAAAAGAAGCCCTTTCATATTCCAGTGGCCAACTTTGTTTGTAGTCTCTTCTTGTTGTACACAACTGTAAAAAAGTTGGTGAATATAGAAAAACATGGAATTATTTCACTTTAACAGATAATGGAGCATCTTTCAAATGCTTGAAACAAGAGACCACTCATCATTAATGCAAGCTGGGGGAAACTGAAGAGGCTTATTCTTACAATTCATTCAAATTTAAAATATTTTTCCCAACATGTGCTTTGTGATCAAACATGAAGATGTTAAATATTAAAAAGGTGACATAAATATTAAACCTTATACAATATCTTCCAGTTAAATACTGCATTTATCAGAAGTATATTTTCCTAAGGGGTGAAGTGTCGCTTGTGCTTCTACCAATTGTGAGTAGCCCCAGCTCTCACTGTTAAACAGTTGAAACCCATGTATTTAACTGCAGTCTATTGTACTCTGTGTGTGAATGTATAGTAAATAAAAAGTATATTGTAACGATGATTGTGTGAAAAAGACTTGACCAGATCTGAGCCTCCTTCAGCTGAGAACTAATCTTCCCCTATTGCTTATGCAAAAGACAGTAGTAACACTAAAACCAAAGCTTATCAGTTACCTTTTCTTAGGGTGCCACTGTTCTAAATCTAGCCAGCAAGACTTTTTTTTTTTTTTATTCTTTTTTGGTATTTTTTTCCTTTTTTTAGTGTTAGCTTCTCCCTAGTGATGCTGAAGTTATTTTTAGGAAGCACTTAATGACATCTGTTGCTAGCTCTTGCATCTTTTAAAGATAGCTTCTTCACTTACTTTAGCTGATTTTATTTTTATTTCTTGGTTTATTTTGGAGCCAAAATAAGACTTAAGATAAAATTGGGGGGGGGAGGTTATTTTAATTTAAGGATTTTCAACAGAAATACATGTCTAAAAGGAAGTAATATAAAAATCAGATTTGATAAAGAATTGGTCCTTTGAACTGCTTTAACTGTAAGTTAAACATTTGTTAGATGTTAGGTACGTGTTCTCATTAGTGTTATGAAATAGAAAGCATTTTTCTATTGTAGCTCAAAACACTGCATCTGAATGTTATGCAAGGCAGACATTCAGTGCAGAAGTATATGATTTTCCTTACAATGCAGTAATCCAGTTATAGTGAGTTTAAATATTTTAAAAATCACAAATTTAAAATTACAAAATATAATACAGGAGAATTTTTAGCAGGACTTCTGTCAGAATATATGTTCAGTATGAACTGGTTTAGTGATAGAGAAGTCATATGCATTAATAAGTTATGTACTTTAATGCCACAGTATATACTTTAGGAATTTTTTGGCTTCAGAAAGTAAATGGAAAGCTGTACTTTATTTATTATTCTTCCTATATTCTTCTCTCAGATACCTGTCTCAGAAAGCACTTCTTTTCCATTAATTAATGCTATCTTCTTTTCATTAGTTTCCTAACTACTTAATGTTACCTTGCCTGAAATTATTTTCATGTTTCTGCCTTGTTGTTTCTTATATTGCACAATATCTTTAGTATAATAGTAAAATTCTACATTTGTAGCACCTGCATATGGACATGAGACTCTGTGACTCTCAAATAAATACCAACACTTGTTTTTAAGATCATTTTAGCTGACAGCTGATTTTTAAGGCAGAAAAAGCAAACAACAGGTGCCTGTAGTCATAAATGCTACTCATTGCAAGCCTGGTTTTGCAATTACTTAAGCTATAGAGTACAAGTTATGTTAAAACTTTTTTCTGTATATGGTACACATTTCTGTTATACATATCTTAATCTAGGATGTATTCTGTGTAATAGTAAGTCTCAAATTAGTAAATACCTAATTGTATGTTAAGCTAGTCATACATTAGATAATAAAAATAGCTTGTGCAAATTTTATCAGATCCAAAGCTTGCATTTCTCTGAATATGAGTTTGCATTTAATGGAGTGGAGGAGTCTAAATAATTGCTTATTGATGTTCTTTGCCTTTACAGGTGATCATATTGAAAGAATAACATAGGAGGTTTAGCATAATATGAGTTAGTGGATTCAGAAGAGCAGGCAGAGACACTCATCATTTTGGTCTTATTGAAATGTCTGCTTATTGCTGTTATAAAGCAATACATTTCATGTCACATGGTATTTTTTAAATTATGTGGGTAGAGGATTAAAAACAGTTGAGCAGGGATTCTGGTTTGGATATTAAGTGAAAAGTTGTTTTGTTTTCTTTATTTGCAGCCATTGTTTCAGGTTACTAAAATGACTTTCTTCATCATTCAGTAGTGTCAGCTTGTCAGAAGACAGACAGCTGACAGCTTCTTTTGCAGGCTTGGTACATTTCAATATATTTATTTCAAGAAACAGAGACCTTGATTGCATCACCTGTAGAAGCAATTTCTTCATGTTGTACCTGACACATAGGCAGATATATACAAGGGAGATTTTTTTTTTTTTATTTAAATAGATTATAATGGTATCTTTTGCTCTCCAGACAATGATCATGAACAGTAACAAAGACAATAGTCTTTGTGTAGTGACATGGGCCTCTCCTGCTACTTTAGGCATCTCTAAAAATCGATGGAAACCTATTATGGGTTTCTTAAAGTGGCTGGTCACAAAAACACATTGACAGTCCATTAAAGTGGTTGAAATATTACAGAGCTCAGTAAGTGTTCCAAACAAAATATTCTGGGTTCATTTTTCAACTCAAAATTCGTTTTGCAGCATTTTTGGGGGGATACAGTACTCCACTGTTAAATTGTGTCCTTTTCAATGCTAGTGGTGCTTTTCCAAACCTCTCTGTTCCAAATCCACGCTTCCCAGAAGTCCTACTACAGAATGAGTGCTCTGGGTTCATTATCATCTGAAAGCTCCTTCAAGATTTAAAGGCAGGATACAGACAGTACATGTAAGTCATTTCAAATATGGCACATGCAACTCAAAATTTTAGATTGAAAGTTAGTAAATCTCATTCAGAAACCTCCCTTTACCATTTTCTCTACTTGAGGAACTCTGTCTAGCTGTTCAATGGTCTGGTTTCATTTTTTCTAGTCTTGCCTTATTTTTTGAGCAGCAATTTCTTCTAAGACCCAGAAGTGTTTTCTTCCTGTATTTTCCGTACTTGACTGTCCCATTCTAATACTATTCTTCTGCTTTTCCATGCATTGTTCCATCATTAAAGGCAACTTTTTTGCAGGAAAAGCAGATGGAGACTGGGGACATGTTATCACAAGTTACTTTTTCTAGGGCATTTCTGTTTGAAGCTCATGTAGACTTGCCTTGGACCTTTGCTCACCATTGTTATCCATTTACTGCTGACTGTTAATAATACTATGGTGTTTTGTCCAGTCTCAAAAGCATAGTAATTTAAAGAAAAATAATTCATCAAGAAAAAATTAAGTTTGCAGACTGGCAAACATACGAAGAGACATCCTGCTCATAGCAAGCCCTGTATTTTAATGGATACATTTTGATAACATATTACAGGTTAATAGACCTGACTCATGGAAAGAGTATGGCAGCCTTATTCCCTAAACCTCTCAAATGTATTTCTGTGGGCCAGTACAGAAGATGGAAGAGCTCAGAAATGGCTTTCCCTTTTGAAAAGTTGACTCTTGACAGCTTGTCCCTTAGAGCAAACTAGCACTGGGGATCTATCTGCATTACAGTTTCCTTTAATTAAGTCATGATATTACTCAGCTAATTTGAGGAGATTGTTCACATTACTGCACTAAAACCAAAAGACATCAATTGCATTTCTTAGCTTTCTAGTGTCCCTTCTAAGATGGCAGGTCATGAAGGGGGGGAAGCTGCAGAGAAGGAAAAAAAGGGGAGTGAAAATCCCCAGGAAAATCATATAAGGTCTGTTTATTACCCCTATATCTTCAAACTTTCCAAAAGAGATTTTTGTTATTATGTACAAAGTGTAATCTTTGAGTCAGGTGAGGAAAGCAGTAGGAAGCAAGCAGGGCTGAAAGTAGAAGCTTATTCTGTACCCTGTACATGTGCACTAGGTGATCATTAAGTCTGATCCAAAGCATTCTATGGTTTTGGTTGCTGCTTGTGCACTGTTGAGCTGGGTTGAGAGGCTGGTTGTATTGTGGAGGTTGCATTAGCACTAGTGGCAAGCTTCTGCTTTTTTCTTCCTGGGGAAACTAAGGTTTACCAGCTTAAGGGAAGTGGGGTTGATTGCAATAGCTGGCCTGCAGCTGCAAAGGGAGGTGGAAGGTAATTTTCCTTGGGCATCTCTCATACAGGGGTGAACCAGGGACTAATGGTAACAGAGGGTTAACCACAGAAGCAAGTTTGAAGGTTGTGTGGGACCTGAAGTACAAAAAGTATCTTGTGTAGACCAAGGTGAAGTATTTAAGTTAGGGTGAAACTGAAAGAGCATAATTAACTTTACAGGGATTTTTTATTGGAGAATGACCAGTAAACACACTGCCCCTTAGCTAGTCAGGGGGAAAGCCAGAGAGCAGAGAAAATGCATGTGTATGATAAAGGGAAACAGTAATAGGAGGGACAGCTATTGAGAACATCAGTTTCTAGCAAGAAGTTTTCTCCCCTTTCTGCTTAATGTTTTCAGTAAATTGTTATCAAAACAAAGCAACTCTTTTTCTTGAGGAGTGAGTGTGCAATGAGGGGACAGGTAGAATTCAGTTGGATGTAAAGGATGTGAGACTGTTCAGGAATGGCTGGAATGTACCTCTGGGTACTTGCACTGTCAGGCTTTTATAAATCTCAATTATTTATCAGGATTTATTATTTGCACTGCATATTTTTCCATGTGATTTTTAGAAAATGACTTTCACATTTTTGTTCAAGTTGCTTCTAATGTGAATAATGCTTAGTGACTGCAGAAATACACTTGACCTTTAGCCAAAGCTACTATTACACGGATGTCATTAGGATCAGTGCCTGAAATAGTTTAAGAAAGAATTTAACCTTTCTGATGGGTTGCTTTTTTGTAACATCTGTAGTATTACAGAGCATCCTCTTACAAAACCTATTTGCCTTTCTCATGCTCTCGGATATGCTTACTTTACTGTTTTGGGGTTTATTCTATATATAGTATTTGCATGATTTCATCTGGAAACGAACTGCCTTACATCTTACTGTTTTGCCTATTGCAGTCTTCTCCAGTTTCTCCATACAGCAGACGCATCTTGGAGATTTATCAGGAAGTTGTTCCGAGGCATTTTGCGCATTCTTTTACCTCTCCAGGCTTCCCTGCATTTGCATGCTGTGGATTGTGCTGTCCTAGCAGGGAAGCTATAAATAGACTGTCTGATGCAGTGAGGCAGCTATGCCACAGTGGCCTTGGAAATCTCAGCTTTCACCTGTAACTCTGCATTCCTATTCCCACCGACCTCACTCTCTTGCAGTAGCAGGATGCAAAAGGGACATAAATGATTGATTGCTGCTGGTGGTGTCTAAAGTCTGAGTGTATTAAGTTTGATGGAGCAATGAAGAATGGAGTAAGCTGTGAAGCTGCTCCTATCAAAAAGGGGTAGGGATATAATAATTACAGTTATTGCAGTACATTAGATTTTGGTTGTTTGCAGAGGTGACTTTTAAATTGAAATTAATATTATTACAGAATTTAAGTATTCTTTAAAATCCTTTCTTGTTCACAGAAGTTACTTCAAGATTTTTAAATATTTAAGCTTGTAAAGTACTTGTATGCATTAAAGTACTATAGAGTACATGTTTACATTGTGAAAGGTGTTTTGTTTTTTTACAGTGTGAAAAATTCAAACTATTGTCTCCCATCATATACTGCTTATAAGAATTATGATTATTCAGAGCCAGGAAGACACAATGAGCAGCCAGGCCTGTGTGGCCTGAGTAACTTGGGGAATACATGTTTCATGAACTCAGCAATTCAGGTACGTACCTTAGAATATAATGAGCTTTCCTTATTACTTGGAAACTACTATCTTGTTATATTTTGTCATGTGTAGAAACTGATATTAGGAGACTCCATTAAGCAGCAGGATAGGATTAAAATGGAAGAAATTATACATATATATTGGTATTGGTTGATTTACATAACTGCATTTACTGTTTCACCAGGTTTTGCACAGTGATCGATGTCAGAAAGGGATTTAACCAGTATTCTACATAAGCAACCTCTTAAGTGGGATTCGTTGCTTTTTGTAATGATTACCATGCATGCATGTCATGAAAAACACTTTTTCAGATGTGCTTGAGGGCAGGTTGTAGTGCAGAAGTGTCAAAAAGTAAATGACCAGTGAATTACTGGGCCTTTATTTTTACCTCATTATCATGTATTTTAGTGCATAGGTTAACATGCAGGGAACCTTTGAACATTCTGTCATTTGACCTTTCCCCTTTGAATGGATGCTATTTAATGGATATTTTACAGGAATGCAATAGCTTGTTTCTTTGCTATGATTAAAAGAGAAATACTTGTATACCTAGCATTACTCTTACGAGGAGAAAAAACTTCATTATTAAATAGAAGCTGCAGTGCTAGCAGCTTAACTAATATAATTAATAAAAATTACTAATTACTAGAAAGAACCAATAGTTTATTTTGGTCTTGTTTAGTTCTGGAACTTGTGTTTTGTCATCAAAGCAGTCTTATGTCAAAAGCCTGTAAGTGAATTTAAGTTTCCATGCCCATTTTTTTCCTCCTTGAGTTTAAAGATACTGGATCTTAACCAACCACATTGCAGTTAATGTCCTCCTTTGCCATCACAACTTATGTTTGTGATTTCTTTGGGTGAAATGACAATAATAGCAACAAGTATAATAAAAGCAACAGTAATAATAGTTATTATGGTTATTATAACAGTATTAATATTGAATTCTCTATTTACCAGCTCAGTAGTTTCAGATACATTCGTAAGCCAAGTTTATAAAGTTGTTGAAATTTGTTCAATTTCAGTTTCATTGTCTGTGCAGATTTTCTGTCCCTTCATTTTATACCAGAGAATAATTTGAGTTAGAAGAGACTCCAGAATGATCATGGGTCCTGTCTCCTTTTTGTGCACTTCTGAGAAGAGTCTGGCTCCTCTTCTCTGTAGCCTCCCATTAGGTAGCTGGAGAAAGCCACAAGTTCTCCCTGTGATCCTGTGTTCTTTAGGTTGAACAAATGCATACAGCTCTCAACCTTACATTGTATGTTATTCTCCAGCTCCCTGGCCATGTTGGTGGCTCTCCTCTACTCTTTCTTACTCTGAGGAGCCCTAAACAGGACAGTGCTGCAGCAGCAGCCTCACAAGTGCCAAACAAAGGGAAAGACTTAATTCCCTTTGCCTCTGGCTGCTGTTGCTAATGCAGCCCAGCTTGCAGTCAGCCATCTCTCCCACAAGGATGCACTATTGGCAATTCCAGATTTTCACAGAGAAGGAGCACTGGGTCCTTTCACTCAAAGCTGCTTTCTAGCCAGTCAGTCCCAGTTTGTAGTGCTATATGGGGTTATTTCATGATTGTTTCACACAACTTATATAAGACATCCATAAAATTCAACTATTTTCTAAAAATATTTTCAATGAGGATGCTTAGAAGTTGAACAGTTCAGGAAGTAATTCAAATTTTTTTTTAGCATGCTGCATGGAAGATGGCTAAATTGGAAGGGGGAGAGACACACAATTTGCAGTGTCCTAAATAAAAATGTTATATGCAATCTCTATTGCTTATTGAATTGCATCATTATGTTACTGTAAATAATTTTCTTCTCTGTCTAGTGTGTGAACCAGAATTGTCTTTTAAGTTAAAAGGATTTTCATAGCATACAGTGAAATATTTTCTAATTATGCTACACTGTTTATAAGGCTAGGCTGATTAAAAACAAGGATAAATGTAATTGCTTAGTAGGTTTACACGTAACCTTTTTGGTGAAAATTGTAAGCATGGATTATTGCCTATAGAAATCTTAACTGGATTTGATTCTGAGGTCTGTATTCTAAATCATGTCAGCTTGGACTTCATTCCTTCTCAGTTGTATCTAGAGAGTCATCTTCAGTTAAGTTCTGATAAACTGTACTGTAAATTAATACATTAAATTTTGCTGATTCACAAGACAGTGCATTGTGTGAGGAAATCAGGCATTTACTGAGCAGTGCAGCTTTTAGTTTGGCACGGTACCTCTAGTATGCCCTTCATGGTGTGTTATTTTCAAATGCATTATTTGGCAGCATTCTTAGCAAGGAAGTGTAAAGTATCTTTCAGTTCCACCTACTGTATCTCTCAAAGGGTTGTTCAGACCTTAATATTATCTAAGAAATCCATGAAAGTGCTTTTTAGTGAAAGTATGGCGTAAAAGTATGACATCTTCTTAACATACTAAGGTCTCATGGACTGCAAGTTCTACTATCTTCCAGCTACAACATAACTTCTACCTTTTTTCCAGTTACACTAAAAGCATGCACTTCACTGGACTGATTTGTCATTTTCATCTCCTACTGTTATCAGAGTCACATGGGTTTCTTCTGGCTGGAAGTGTAATGTAAAAATAATTAATGTAAAGTGCTCTGAACACACTTGATTTTGTCTCATCTTGGAAGCAACGAAGGGATGGGCCATACAAATAATACATGGATGTCAGACTAGGGAAGTTTGCTTGAGAATATTGGGTGCTCTAGGCTTTGAGCTGGATGATGGAACACGGTGCAACCTCAGCAAGATTAGAGAGGGCACAAAACTGGAAGCAGGGACAGATAAACCAGATAAATGGGCTGGCATTCCAATGGACCTTGACAGACTGGAGAAGTGGGCAGCCAGTAACCTCATGAAGTTCAAAGGAAATTCAAAGGCCTGCACCTGATGAAGAATAACCCCAGGTACCAGGACACAGTGGAGCAGGGGGACCAGGCCACCAACTAGGAAGAAGCTTGCTAGAGAAGCACCTTGGGTCCTGGTGGGCAAAAAGCTGAACATGAGCCAGCAATGAGGGACAGGAACATAACGGAACATAATGGAGCAGTCCTAGTGAGAGGCCACAAAGATGATCAAGGGATTGCAGCATCTGACGTTTGTGGAGAGACCAAGAACTGGAACTGTTCAGCCTGAAGAAGAGAAGGCTCTAGAGGAATTTTGTCAAGGAATATAAATACCTGGTGGGGGAGACTAAAGAAAACTGAGCCATACCCTTTTTAGTGATCCCCCCTGAAAGAACAGGAGGCAGTGGGCACAAGCTGAAGCACAGGCAATTCCAATTAAATATAAGAAATTCTGGTTTACAGTGAGGATTATCAAATACTGGAATAGGTTTTCCAGGGGGGAGCCTCCATCCTTGGAGATGCTGAAAACCTGCCTGGACAGAGTCATAAGCAGCCTGTTCTACTTGTTCATTCTCTGAGCAGGGCACTGGCCAGTCTCCAGAGGTGCCATCCAGCTTCAACTATTTGGTGATTTTCTGATATTCCTTGCTTACCTACTGCAGCTTATTTACATTCTTACAGTGTCTTCCTTTACAATTATGTCAAGACAGGGCTGTTTGTCAGGTTCAGTCTTATTTCCCTTAAAAAAAATAGTATACTGTCTAGTTTTAGAGCCTGAAATAGTTTCCAGTTCCATTCATGCTCTATTTCAAAAGCTCTGCTTTGATTTTTTCCATTCAGTGTAATCAGTGCAGCTTCCTTCAACAGAAGCAGAGTTTAGTTTACCCACTCCTGCTGATTACTTTTCTCAGATCTTCATCTTTCCTAGAGAGCACTGAGAACCCTTAGTGTTGACAAGAGCCACTTCTGCTTCAGAAACCACTATTTCTCAGACAGCCTCTCCTTAGTTTTGTCTCATGTATTGTGATGATGGTTTGCATGCAAACTGTTATTGGTGTTCCTTGAAGAAAAGGGCCAGATCCTTGTACATCTTGCTCTCAAGAGTCTGACAAACTTGTCTGAAGATTTTTTCCCTGTAACCATTATGGGCAGAAATGTGATAATTTAAGAGAAATTTCTTAAATTTTGTTGCAAGTTCACTAGTAGTTCTTCAGTCTATAGTAAGGTTAGGCTTGACCCTTCTAATCCTTTTCATTGTTTGTTGTAAGAAGACTTTTGTTTTTCCAAGTAGAGGCTTTTAGTGTTACAAGGCTCAAGACAACCAGTCGGTGATAAAGGGGTAAGGTCCTTGGGGTACCATGAACAGCTGCAGTCTAAGTAAGAGTAAGGCCAAGAAGATTAAGATACCATTGTTTTTCTGCCAAGTGCTGTTGTCTTATCACTGTTTCTTATTTTTAAAAGCAATAATTTTACATTATTTCATATTTTGGTCATATCGGATCTTCCCCTTTGTATAGATTTTTCAGATACTTTTGAAGGAGTACCCCATGTAGCTTAATTGTATTTTGCTTCAGCTCTAATACCTAAGGCTTAATTTTAAGGCCTAAATGTCTGCTTTGCAGATCTGAGCATCATACAAAATTGGAACAACAAAAGGAAGCTGGTATGAAAACAGAACTAGAAAAATAGAATCTTTTGAAGCATTGCTATGCTGCCACCTGTTGATTTTTCTAAGTACTGCTTTGCCCTCTTAGTGGGGTACTTACTGGTGTTTAGAGCTCTGAGATCGTTTCTTTTTTCTTTTGCAGTGAAAACGTGAGAATTCACAAGGTTTTCAATTTGTGATTCAAAATTAGGAGAAGAGTGAAAGTAAATGTTTCAGCTAAAAGCACATTGTGCCCCATATATATTTTTTTCCCTCAGTGTGATTATGTATACCCAACTTTTTAAAAAACAGCTGTTGAGAGCTTTGCACTGGGGTATTTCAGCAGAAAATTTTCTTCAGAAAGCTGATTACTTACAGCTGTGAATTTATTCTTACAAAACATAATACAGAATCATAGAGTTATTTTAGTTGGAAGAGACCTTCAAGATCATTATGTCAAACCTGCCTGGCACTGCCTACTCTATATTTCACCATAGCATCTTTCAATAAAACCTGAAATGTTTTAGTGCTCTGTTTCATTTGCCATAGGTGTACAGAGTTTGAGTTAGGGATTGTATTGAGCACTTTTCACCACATCTATCACTTAAGTTCTATACATAAAAGTAGGACAGAGATATAAAGGAATTCACTTTTTCTCCTGTTACTTGGGTGTTTCTTTCAGTCAGTCAGCTCTTGGTGTTTTATTGGAAGGCTGAAATGTGTAGTTTCCATGTCCCTTGCATAAAATTGTTACCAAGTAGAACAGCTGTGATCCTCACAGAAACACTCAATATTTAGCTCTGTTTCATGATCTCATTTTCTGCCTCCCATTTCCCCAGTTTAATGGCATAATAAGTATGGCATAATGTTTTCTTGTGTTTGAAATTGGTTTTACTGCTAATTTTATGGGAACATGAATAAATGTTTCCCCGTTACCTTAGGATCATAGGATAATTTGGGTTAGAAGGAACTTCAGGAGTTTTCTAGTGCAACCTCCTGCTCAAAGGAAGGTCAGCTCTGAGGTGAGACCAATTTGCCCAGGGCTTTTCCCAGGTCTTAAAAACATCTTAGAAGGCTACACAGGTTCTCAGCTCTGCTGCTTGACTGTTCATATACTGTATTTTTTTTCCTTATATCTTTTACCTCCCTTTTTTAAAACTTATTCCTGCTGTTTCTTGCCCTCCCAGTATGCACTACTGTGAAGAGCCTGGTTCCATCTTCTCCCTGTGTTTCCTGTAGAAGGTTGCTGTTGAAATAATCTCTTCTGTAGTCAGGACTAGCCCTGATGCTTCAGCCTTTTTTCATGGGGCAAGTGCATCAGCCCCCTGAATGTCTTGGCCCTCTTTGTTCATTACTTAATTTTATTTTTATCAATTAAACAATGCAATGCAAACTCCTTTATGAGTTTTCCAGTACTTAAATTGTGCGAATTTAGAGAAAGATAGTATGACTATTCTTATTATTTTTCTACCTATACTAAAGTAGCATGGGACAGGTAGACTTGCTAACAAGATTATTGTAATCTAGCATTGAAATCCCAGTGAGGCTGCAGCATTGATATGAATAAAAAAAGACACTGAAACGAAGGATTATTTAATGTTCATTTTACTGTGCATCTTAATGCCTCCCACACTCTACTAGGGTTATAATTCCTAAACAGTAGATTAAATGTGTCTTCACAGGTGATTAGATCTCCTTTTGGACTCAATTGTTTAGAATTCTTCCAGGGTGTTATTATGCATGTGTGTGTACATAACAGTGCATGCACTATTGCATAATAGAGTCAATGCACAAATTATGTGAAGCATTATTTCCTCTGGTCACAGTTTGTCTCAGTTTTCTCAGAGGTTGTTTACAGTCTCTTGATACTGATTACATAAATAATTATTGTTCACAGATTATTGTGCTACAGAAGAAATATTTTTTCCCTTATTTTCCAAGTAATTAACATGTAACATGAAGTTATGATTTCAGCATTAACCTTTGTCATGCTGATGACAAATCCTTCTCTTTTGTGGTTTGTTTCGTAGTTGGTCTTGGAGTGTTTGCATTTTGTTGGCATCTTTTCCCATGCTCATTTAGCTAAATGAACAGTCTGGGTTCAGAGACTGAATCACACAGAACGTTGAGGTTGGAAGAGACCTCCAAGATCATCCAAGTCCAACATTTGACCAGCACCATAATCTAACTACTAAACCATGTCCTTAAGGACCAGGGGGGGGACTTTGGGAAGTAGGATTTGTCACATCATTCAGACTGAATGTGCAATTTTACCTGAGGTCTAGTTTTATTTCTTGTTGGTTTAGCTTGATGGAACTTGGTAATCCATCCATTGATTTAGGTTGATCCTAAAAATAATCTTTTGAAAATTCTGATTGCTTCTGTATGGGTTTGAGAGACCAAGTGTTTCTCCTCTTACCTGCATGGATCAGTTCAGAATTGTCAGCACAGATCTGTGAGGTCAGGAGGGGTTTGGGTGTGGAATCACCCTTACTAGGAATAAAAGTTCTTTGCCCTGTAGCAAGAGCAAAATTAACTTTTTTCAAGTACTAGGAGTAGCACACAAAAATTCAAACTGGTTTCCTAAAATCGTAAATCGTACTTCAGTGATGACATCCTGCCCTCTCAAAGTGCTGTCAGAAGAGACAAACTGGTACAGAGGATTAATCATTATCTCAGTCTAAACCAACCCCCTTGTTTTCCTTGAACTAATTTCAGCTCTAAACAGCTTCACAAGATGTAAAACTACTGCACCGATTTTGATCCAAGGTATAGTTATTAGCATAGATTGCAGTCTTCAGCAGCATCTATAAGCAGATGGCCAGGAAGAGAAAGAATAGGGCAAGGATCATCATCTTCCCTCCCATTCCTGGAGGGAATAAAATATTCCAAATATTTCTGTTTTCAACTCTTCTCAGCTTACATGTTGTTCTGAATGTGGCATAATTTGTTTAATAAACCCTATTGGCACGCTCTTCCAAGTACCCATGAGGTCTCTCCTTTAGGTTGTGTAAACTTTGTCTATATATAACAGTAAGGAATTTCATAAAGCTGCTGTCCATAAATTCTTTTGCTTGTTTTGAACATCAATACAAAATGTGTTGTCATACTGTGGTTGACCAGTCTACTATGTCTAGTAAACTGAGACATAAAGCTTTTGAAAAATATTTTCTGTATAGTACTTTTTATGGATGCTTTAACAAAGTTCAAACATTTTTTTATTCAGAACTAATTCAAAACAGTGTTCTAAAATGCCTGTATTTCTATTTACAGTGTTTGAGCAACACACCTCCCCTTACAGAATACTTCCTCAATGATAAATACCAAGAAGAGCTGAATTTTGACAATCCCTTAGGAATGCGAGGTGAAATAGCAAAATCTTATGCAGAGCTTATCAAGCAAATGTGGTCAGGAAAATACAGCTATGTTACCCCAAGAGCATTTAAGGTCAGTGGGGAATTTAACCTGAATGTACATTGCCATTTTTGGTTTGTAGTTTAATAAATATATGTAAATTTACAGTAATAAAAATTTAAAGGAATATTAGTCTATATGCAGTCCATTAATTATTAAAACACTTGGATCTATATTTAAATGTATCAGTTGTCCTTGTCCTTTGAGAACTAGTTTTGGCTTCTTATCTCTATTGAAAAGCTTTTCTTTTATGACCTTTTAAGTTTTACCTTTTCTATTTTCTGTTGTAGAATCTCAGAAGTATCTATTATTTATAACAATTAAGGTACCAGAAGTATTTGTGTTTATTTTTTTTAGACACAAGTAGGACGATTTGCACCACAATTTTCTGGTTATCAGCAGCAGGATTGTCAAGAGCTACTGGCTTTTCTCTTGGATGGATTACATGAGGATTTGAATAGAATTAGGAAAAAGCCTTACATTCAGTTAAAGGATGCAGATGGGAGACCAGACAAGGTAATGTTTATGGTGTTGATCTTTACCTTAGTCAAGGCTATATGATGCAAGATACTTCTACATGATTGTGCACTGGAATGTTGGGACACTGATCAGCTGTTGCTTTTTCTGGAAGATATTGCAGAAAACAAGCCAAGACTTAAAAATGGAGATCTTGTTCAAGTACTTGTGTAAATTTTTGGTTATTTGGAATATAATTAAGTGGGTGGGAGGGTGTTAAGACTACATTAAGTACTTTTTGTTCAACTTAATGCTGAATTCAGTTGGAAAGACAATTTCCATTCTGCTGTTCTTTTATATCTGCAGTATGCAGTATTCTGTCTCTCCAGTTCTTTTTCTTTAGGGAAACTCCCACCACTGAGCTTCAATCATGTAGATAATTTCTCTTGTTACAAGCATGGGTCAGTTCAGATGGAATTTTTAGTTTTATTTGCATCAGTCTTACCCCAGTCCACTTAAGATCTCTCTCAGACTGTAATTTAATACCACCAACAGAGTCTCTGTCCTGGGAGAAACATACACCTTTTAACCTTTGATCCTTATAGGCATAACGTATCTTACAGGGTTGTTTGGAGTGATATTTTTAAGTTTAGGGGGTAACTGAGAATTTTCTTACTGATAATTCTCACTATTAATTTCTATTACCTTGTCATAACCCAGATCATGCTTTAATTACAGGTGGTTGCTGAAGAAGCCTGGGAAAACCATTTAAAAAGGAATGATTCCATCATTGTAGATATATTTCATGGCCTTTTTAAATCCACCTTAGTTTGTCCTGAATGTGCTAAGATATCTGTAACCTTTGATCCTTTTTGTTACTTGACACTTCCATTACCCATGAAAAAAGAACGCACTTTGGAGGTTTATTTAGTTAGAATGGATCCACTTGCAAAGCCTATGCAGGTAAGCCTCTTAATTTATGCACAAAATTTGTGTAGCATTAACACTGAACTCGAGTTCCTTTACATTTTTAAAATTTATAAATACAATAAGCAAATCCAAAGAGCTTTAGTTTTCTGGAGTTGTTCTGAAGTTTGCGTTAGAATGCCTGTCAGTTTCAAGGAAGATACTGGTAATTTCTTTATGGTTGGGCTCATAAGACTTTTCAATCATGGAAATGTATGCTGTCCTCATGTTTTATTTTAATGTTGATGTAATTAATTTGTAGGGTTATTGAAAATATTTATACACTTAACACAAACTTAATTCCTCAGTTTACTAGGGAAATATTCCAGAAAAGGCAAATATTGATATTAGGTGATACAGAGAAAGTCTCTAATCATATTAGGTAGTCCTTAATTTTTCCATGCGATCTCTATGTCAAAAGAAGACATTTCAGATGAGATTTCTTTGTGAAGAGTATCCCTTTTGCCTTTTTTTTTTTTTTTTTTTTTTTTAGGAAGGATGGTGTTAAACACCTTAGAATGACATGAAACAATGCACATTGATTATGATAACAAAATCTTATGAGTTAGCAAAGTCAAAGGGAAAGTGACATAGAATCATAGAATAGGCTGGGTTGGAAGGGACCTCAGAGATCATCGAGTCCAACCCTTGACATGTTAACTAGTGGGAGATATGCCTTCTGGATATTTAATTTAATTTAATTTTAATTTAATAATTTGTGAGAACAGGTTTGCACAAGGGACAGACAGCAGTTAAAGATAACCCTTTATGACAAGTGAGATGGTTTTGCAGGAATGAGTAGAGACTGAGAAGAGTACAAGTTCTGTTGTGAGTCTAAGACTTAAGGAGATACCAAACACATGCTGCACTTGGCAATTAATTACAAAGTTACAATATCTTATTTCTAATTAATCCTGTCTTTGTTTATTATGCAAATATCAGGTAAGAGTCCTGTTTGGAGTTTCTTTACAAACTGCAGGTGTATTGCCCTAAGGGAAGCCACAGAGACTGTTAATCATCAGGTTTTCTCTCTGCATGTAAAATTAGACTTCAGTCTTGACCCTCTGCCTGCCTTTGCTTTCTTCCCCCAGTAATACTTGATAAACAACTTGTGTTCCAGATTTAAGAATCTAGTCAATAGGATGCATACTATTTAAAGGCTTAAATAAATAGGTGCTATTGAAATATAAATCTAAGTAATCGTTGCTGTTAGTCTTCCATTGGGGAAGGTAAAATAACATTAAAAAGAAGTATTGTACAGATTAATAAATGTATTCAAAGTGTGCCTGTTTGACTGAAGTTGTGAAGGTACTACTATGTTTTCAGCCAGTTATGGAAATTTTCAGAGCTGATTTACATTCTGTATACCTTAAGTTCAAGAATTCAAGTATGTGAAGTATGCTCAACAAATGATCAGTTGTTTGTGTTTTTCTCACACATATTTGTTATCTTGCAAAAATTAAAGTGACACTTTATTTTTTTTAGTACAAAGTAGTTGTTCCCAAAATTGGAAATATGTTGGATCTTTGCACAGCACTATCAGCTTTGTCTGGGGTTGCTGCAGATAAGGTAAGAGTGATTTCTTATATGAGTCACAATGAACATTTTAACCCTTAGTATACATCATTAAATCAGGTTATTCTCTTTTTAGATGATTGTTACGGATATATACAATCACAGGTTCCACAGGATATTTGGCATGGATGAAAATCTAAGTAGTATTATGGAACGTGATGACATTTATGTGTAAGTACAGTTAACATGCTTCATGTCTCTTTGTAATTTAGTTATTAAAAGATTAAAACCTAGACATAATATAAAGACAAATCTTGGAGGGTTTATTATTTTTAATTTTTCCCCTTCTTAGCCTTTTAAATGACAGTGGTCCTTTGTATTTCTGATTGTTTTTCTTTTAGGTTTGAAATCTCTATCAATAGAACAGAAGATACAGAACAAGTCATAATTCCTGTTTGCTTAAGGGAAAAATTCAGGCACACAAGCTACAGCCATAGTGGTGCTTCACTGTTTGGTCAACCTTTTCTCATAGCAGTGCCTAGAAACAATACTGAAGATAAACTGTATAACCTGCTGCTTCTAAGGATGTGGTAAGGTTATTGTTTAAAGAATGATGCACTTGTTATGAATAACACTAATAATGGAATCAGTAGGCACTTGTTTTTACATACATTCCTAATAATACTGAGTAATAGTCAATTTTAGGCACTTGAGATGTGAATTAGTATGCATTTTAATTTGATTTTTTGTTAGCATTGCCTTACCAAGAATGATTTGAGCAGACAACAGAGAGTCAATCTGTATTATAAGTTTAGGGAATTAATTCTGCTGTATACAGAACTACTGTTAGGGCTTACTAAAACAGAAATGTTTCATCAATTATTCTGCTGTGCTTTTGCCTCCTCTATCTACTGTCAATAGTAATTTATGTTGTAAAACTACATGATAGACACTTCTAAGACTAGACTGGAATAAATATCGTTATGTAGAAGAAATTAGAATCATGTAGCCTCCAATTTAAATTTATTCTTCATTTTCTGTTGATGTAACTTTCCCTATAAGTGAACCCGTATTTTGTTGTGTGTAAAAAAATACAGCTAATGAACAGTTAGAGAAGTGATTTCTGGATGTACAGAGACTAACACCAAGAATCAAGTTGTACACAATCAATTAACTTGCTCCAGTGGGAGATGTCCCAGCCTATGCAGAGGGGTGGAACTAGATAATCTTTAAGATCCTGTCCAACCGAAACCATTCCGTGATTCTATGATAGAAAGTAAGTGCCAGAAAAATAAGATCAGAGATGAGCAGGTATACCTGTAACAGTAGACATGTTAGACAAAAAACCTATTCATCCTGAATAAAATCAGAAAGGGATGCAGGAATGCAGTACACTTAAAAAGTTTATAGCAAAGCCTTTCTAATTATCTGGCTTGAACATTGTAGATATTTAAAAATCCATTGATTCTAACTCTTGCTTTTATTTGGTGCATTCAGCCGATATGTAAAAACATGTACTGAAACTGAAGACACTGAAGGATCCCTACATTGCTGTAAGGACCATGGTATCAATGGTAATGGCCCAAATGGAATACATGAAGAAGGATCTCCAAGTAAGACTGGAATATCTAAACTTGTTCAGTATTGTGTGTTCAATTTGAAACTGAAATTAATTCTGTAGTGTCTTTCACTTATGGTTACTCTACCTCATTTATTCCTCCTCATTCTTCCAATGGTTTTAGGTGAAATGGAAACAGATGAACAGGATGATGAATCCAGTCAGGATCAGGAACTTCCTTCAGAAAATGAAAACAGCCAGTCAGAAGACTCAGTTGGAGGTGACAATGACTCTGAAAATGGATTATGTACTGAAGATACTTGCAAAAGTCAACCACTCATGGGACACAAAAAGCGACTGTTTACATTCCAGTTCAATAATTTAGGCAATACTGATATAAACTACATCAAAGATGATACCAGGCATATTAGATTTGATGACAGGCAACCCAGGCTTGATGGTAAGTCATGGGGATCAGGTTGGGGCAACATCTGATTGTGATGATTTTTTGTATTACTCCACTTGCATAGAAATGTTTCACTCTCTCTGGGTGCCATTTGATATGTCTTCTTTTCCAGTAGTAAATTTAGGATAGTTAATTTGTTACTGTAATTAACTCTTAGAATGCAGAAATTCTGGGTGCCTCAATTTTTCATCTTAAATTCCTGCTAGCACTGTTCTGTTTCATTTATGGGAGAGTTTGACCACAGTTAATACAATCTCATGCAAAGACAGAAATAATATTAAGAGAAAATATGGGGTTTTTTATTTTAGAAAGATCTTTCCTTGCCTTGGATTGGGATCCTGAATTGAAGAAGAGATATTTTGATGATAGTGCAGCAGAGGTAAGCTGTTTATGTTGCTCCCCTTTCCAGCACTTACCAAATTTAATGTGAAACACAACTTAATTAGTGTGACATTAGAGATTGTAAGTTTTCAAAAGAAGAAGCTAGTATATCTTTTTTTTTTTTTTTCTTCCCATTTCTGGTAAATATGTTGTCATAAATAAACTTCATTTGCACATCTAAGTAATTAGCAAGTCTGAAGCTTACTAATTCGGAAGTAAAGCTGAAGCTGTCAAAACATTTTACATGAATGGTTTCTGATCAGTTTTTCCATATATAGGAGCTTTGTAGTTGCCGTTTAAAGTTAAGACGACATCACTAAAATGAGTTTTGTTTCATTTGTTCTCTTAACTCAAGAAATACTTCTCTTTAGGATTTTGAAAAACATGAAAGTGTGGAATATAAGCCTCCCAAAAAGCCTTTTGTGAAATTAAAAGATTGCATTGAGCTGTTCACAACAAAGGAAAAACTAGGTGCTGAAGACCCATGGTAAGGACAAAGAATGAAAAGTACTGTTTTTCATGGTGTATTTCTCGAAATATAAGCAAAACCACACTTGACCATTAACAGAGATACCTACATAACTTCTTACTGGTGTTTTAATGCTGTCATTTCAAGTGTAGCTTGAATTCTCAAAATGTTTTCTATTTTGATCCATTGCTTACCTAAAATTATTACCATATATGGAAGGTTATGTTTGTATGGAAAAAGATGGGTTCAGAATTTGGAGGAAGGGTAGATCTAAAGGTGTTCTGGTCTGTGAACTGTGATCCACAATGAGTTAATAATATTGTGCCAAATCCAACACAATGGTTTAAGCAAATATGTCTTTCTGAGATGAGAAAGTTTGGTGCATACTGAAATTTTTTTTTTTATGCAAATACATAACTTACCTTACCATAGATGTGTGATATGAGGACGTGCTTAAACAACAGGATTGTAGGATGGACAGTGTCTGTGGTCAGTAGAACCTCTCAAAGTTATGTGACCTTGGCACATCTCTTGTCCAGTACGGTTCATATTCCAGCTAGGAAAACAGTTCTTCAGCTATAGCCTTCCCTTAAAGCTCTCCTAATTTCTTGCCTGTATCTGATTTTTCTATGTAAAGATATTTGTGCAGTCTTTTTTAATTTGCACTCATCTCTTTTTTTTACTTGATCTTTACTTGTTAAATACCAAGCTGTAGAATATTCTTAGACCTCTTCATAGAAAAGTTGCTTTCATGCATTCTCCATGCATCTTCCTCTCTGAGCCTCAGCTTTTGAAAGATTCAAGTATGCATTGCAGGGATCAGAAATTTGCAAGTCACAGCCTATTTAGTATTCACGTGCTAAGTACTCAAGTTTTTCTAGTTTTTTCAGGTTCCAGTAGTCATTGTTATCTGGATGGGGTGGGAGATGGATGAATTTGGAAATTGAAACTTGGAAGAACCACAGTTGTCTGTAACTCATGGCTTGTCATATAGTCAGTTTTCCTGAAATATTTTCATAATCCTTTGTCTTTTTATACAAAACACAAGAAAACTCGTCCCCATAAGGATATGGGGACTACTACAGGAGACAAGAATGGTTTATCAGGGCTTGCTATGTTTGTGTTTAAAATGTTGTTGAGCTTCACTGTGAGCACACGTACTGGCTCATTGCATTTTAAGCTGTAAGAAATGTCAATAACATTAGCAACAGAAGATGGAAAATGTGTATTTTTTTCCTCTTTCACTCATTCAGTTCTTCCCATGCTACTGGCTTTCACTGCAGTAATGTATTTTAACATGTGTACCACCTTCAGTTGTTCAAAATTGTTCATGGTTTGTTTTTCTTTTCCTTTTAGGTATTGTCCAAACTGTAAAGAGCATCAGCAAGCTACCAAGAAGTTAGACTTGTGGTCACTGCCCCCTGTGCTGGTAGTTCATCTAAAGCGCTTTTCCTACAGCAGATACATGAGGGACAAGTTGGATACATTGGTTGACTTTCCAATAAAGTAAGAAACCTAAATATTTTGGTGCTAGAAGTGCAAAAGTTGGCATGAATAGGACATGTTTAGTCCAGAAATTATGTAAAGCGGTGGTGTTCTCAGCTTGGATGTGTGTATCCAGTAGTCACAGATAACAGAATTCTTGTAGGTGAAAAGTATGAACTTCAAAAAATAATATAGTAGATAAATGTGAAGGAACACTATTGAACAGTTTTGGTGAAGATTACTGGTTCCTGTTCCTTGTTCCTCACAGAGTGAGCAAGATGCGCTGTCAGTGTAGTGTGGTGTATGTGTTTTTTGTGGGGAATACAAAGTAAAGGGCTCAAAGACCACCAAATGTGAAATGGTTAAAAAGACTATTAACATGACATTTTGTTTTGGGTTTTTTTGTGTTGTTTTTATTTTTTTAAACAGCGACTTGGACATGTCAGAGTTCCTTATTAATCCCAATGCAGGGCCGTGCCGCTACAACTTGATTGCCGTCTCCAACCACTATGGAGGAATGGGAGGAGGGCACTGTAAGTTGATGTCAAAGCCCATCATTCTACCTGTTAGTTTTCTTTCCATGTTTATTTTTATTTAGGGACTGGTCACTTTTAATCAATGGCATTTTTTAACGAATGAGGGACAATTTTTTTCATTACCCTGAAATGTTTTCAGAAGTATTCTAACACAAAAATCTATATGAAATGAACTTTCAAGGATAAATGTAGATTCTTTGGCACTTCTAGTTATGCATTTTGTGAAAAAAGAAAACATAAGAGCTACTGTACTCTTGACAGCTGATGCTTGTCTTAATTGTCTGTATTTTTCTACGTTCTGTGTCTCCTTGAAAGAAGAGAGAAAAATGAAAAATAACTGAGATTTTATTTTACCTATCCTTTTTCATTATACATTGTCTTAAGAGTATTATTGTTTAAGCTCTCTTTGCTTAAAGAAAACAGTATGAAAATGAGATTAATAGAGATAATAGGTTTTTGTTACTGTCAGACACTTGACATTTAACTGATTCTAGCCACTGATGGTATTACATCTATGGAAATGAAAAGTCCTTAGACATTGTATTTTTTTATGTTCTAGATACTGCTTTTGCAAAAAACAAGGATGATGGAAAATGGTACAACTTTGATGACAGTAGTGTGTCCACTGCGTGTGAGGACCAAATAGTGGCAAGTACCTTTTGTGTTTATAAAAATGGGACTGGTAATGTTTTCTTCTTAAAAAAAAAAAAAAATAAGAGTAAATCCTTAACCATGCAGTAAATTTGTAGGTAATAGTTTGTGTTCTTTCAAACAACAGTACAAACCAAAAATGGTTTGTTCCAACAGGCAAAAATAACTGAGATGAAAGCTTTGGATTTCTTTGTAATTTTGCTTTATGGACTTGGAAGAAAGGAAAAAAAAAAGAAAGTGATAACTTGGATCCTACATGCTTTGCTGGAGCCTTATGAGCATATTACACTTTTCTCTTTTACAGTCCAAAGCAGCTTATGTGCTCTTCTACCAGAGACAGGACACAATCAGTGGAACTGGCTTTTTCCCACTTGACCGGGAAACTAAACAAGGTGCTTCAGCTGCCACAGGCATCCCACTAGAAAGTGATGAAGACAGCAATGAAAATGATAATGATATAGAAAATGAAAATTGTATGCACACTAACTAATGGAAGAACTAGAAGCCATAAAAGAGACTTTCCTACCGGGGATACCTATTGGAAGAGTGAAATTGCCCACCAAATTAAGAATAAAAATCTGAGATGGGGAGTTTCAGATAACAGAATGTAAATCTTTATTACGTTTTAACATGTGCAGTACTTGAAGTGAAACAATAAAAACTTTAACAGAAATTGTCTCTAATGCATTTACAGTCTTGTATTCACAAGCTATATATAGGAAATCACAAATAAACCCCTTTTAAGTTTTCTGCTGCTTTTCTGATGGATTATGTTTTATTTTGTTTTCGATGTGAGTTAATAAGTAAAATGTTAAATCTGTGGACTTCTGACATTTATTTTCTTAGTACTGCAAGAATACTACTGCCAAGTCTAGTTTCTGGATGAGTATATATCTGTTCCTTAGGCTGTCACACAGGCTACAAGTAAAAATGTCATAAATATATAAGCAGTAGTTTTCTTGAAACAGCAAATTTTTGTTTCTCCCTAAATTTTTTTTTTTCATTTTGTAATTCGGCCAGAGTAGAAGAAATAGCTTGAAAAGGTGTTTTAACCTTTTGTGATATAGTTGAGCATCCAGAATATTATGTTCATCTTACTGCTGCTGTGGAACAGGTTCTGGATTTCATGCTGCATTAACAAAAAGTTTTTCAATTAAATGTAAGTATCCTTTGTTGCTTGTTGGAATCTACTCTGCAGACATAATTCCTGTTATCTTGCTTATCAGACATGCATAATTTTAATCTGGTGTCAGTCCAAAATTTAAAATTGTGCTCTAAGTTTTCTCTCCCCGGTTTATGTAGTTTGGCAGCTTCCAAACTACATTGTAATAAGGGTCGGAGTTAATAGTATTCTGTATCCATAGTAATGACTGTGTATTGGGCTTAGATGAGAATTTTTTCATTATTACCTGCCTTTAAATTGTTAACGAACAAAATGGCTTTAAAGGTAGGCCTGTTAAGTTTCTTTGTGTGTTCCTGATGGAATTCACCATAGCCTTACAGCATATCTGAAAAGGTAACTCATTATAAGAGAATTGGCATTTGCATGTTCAAGTCAGAACCTGTACAGTATATAAGGCATACAATCTTTGAATTGGATTTTAGTTGACTATGTTCAGGGGTCCAGGATGCCAAAATAAGTGTGACAGTTTGATACCTTTTTTTTTTTTTTTTTTTTTTTTTAATTTGCTGCTTTCCCTTTGATCTAGTTGGAAGAATGTATTGTTGATTTGTATACAATACTGCCTTTGAGAGAGGCTTCTAAGTGTGGGGGCACACTTCACATATCTACTACCTGGAGAATTGCTTTGTGTCCCACTGTTAAATAATTTAAAAAAGCAAAAAGTATGATGTTCTTCACTTGAACTAATCAAATACAATAGGTTATAAATTGTGTATTGTAAATAAAAGTTCACTCTGTGAGTGCACATTTTGGTAAATTATTTATTTATGTTAGCATTAAAAAGTTTAAAAAATTGCATTTGACCAGGATATAAATGAAATATGTTGGACATGGCTTTGCTTTATACCTTGATATTAAAAATGGTGTTTCATCCTGGTATTTTAAAGCTGCTTTGAGGTTGTTTTGTTTTTTTTTTTTTTAAATGTAAACTAACCTCCTGCATGACAGAGGTTAAAATTTTGTCTGCACTTGAGTTCACTTGGGTTTACATTTGAAATGCGCATGTTTATTTATACAGATTTCAATAAAGCTATTCAAGGCCTTACTTAGTCTTCCATGTTCTTACAAATCCTGTTCCCACAGTCTTTGTGTAATGGGCAGTCTTTGTCTGAAACATTATTGGTTACAAAATAGCTGTCTGAGGACTAACAGAGTATGGTTAATAATATTTCCAGAAGATAGTATATATAAAAGGGATTCTATCCTATCCTTATCTAGCTCTAAAACATTTATAATCCTGAAAAAAAAAAAAAAAAAAAAAAAAAAAATTATTGTCATAAGAACCAATACTTGCTTTATTAAACTAATACTGTAACAATAATTAATCTAATTGAAAGATACTAAGTGAGGTGGTTGGTGAAATGGGGCAATATATTTAAGATTAGACAAACCCAATATGGTAGAGGGAAATTGATACAAGGTTTTGGCTTAAAACCTTGTATTTAGATGTGGAATACAGTAACCCAATACAAAGCTATGTACAAGATTAGCTTGTGAGTTTAACTTGCTTATTTTACTCAGAGCACTTGAGATGTAACATTGATCAATGGCATATAGGAAGTAATCCTAGAAAAACAATCATCTCTTTAAATAACACACACAAATGCCCCCCTACGTTCATATCCTCATTGGTTTTCCCATATCATGTTAGCCCAGAGCTTGCTTGGAAAAATCACCGTGGAACAAAGGATCTGCTTTGACTTAACCAGAGTCTGACTTTGGATTTTGTGGACTGGAGCTTTAGAATCTGATAATTCAATCTCCTAATGCACTTCCTTCCCCCTTTAAAAATACAGGTATATACTATACATTTATGGGACCTTACATTTGAAGGAATGTACTCTCCTACTACTGGTTGGATCATCCAGATAGAGTTGTCAAATTAACATTTATTTAAGAAAAAAACTGTAAGGTTCCTAATCAGATATTCAAAAATAAGTAACATTTCTATATGACTATCTCAAAGGCTTCTGATAATTCAGCCAAAGTGTGAGTTTCATAAAGCTGTTACGTATTCACAGATAATTTATCCAATGTGGACATGCTTTTAAGTTAAAACCACAGAAGGCATATTCTTTATGGTGTCTGTCAAAAGTTACTGTCTCTCAAATAGTCTTTTCTATAGAGAAGAAAGGGAGACGTAACATCTCTTTTTATGGATCACGTCTAATAAAAATCTACAGTATGATTTCTTTTTCAGTTATATTTATGACAAGCTTTTTGATAGGTATCAGCATACACCCCAAAATTATAAGCTGCTGCTGCCTTGTTAATGCAACAGTCACAGAAACAAAACATAGGAGGAGGAAGGCTGCAGCTTGCAATTCCCAGTTACTTTGTGGATTTTTCAGCAGCAATACATCATTTAAAGCCCGGCTGGGAGGGGAGATGAAGAGATACAGCCCAGGACCTCTTGTTTTAGCTGGCTGCAGACAGCCCTTGGGATGCTTCAGTGCTGGGCAGAAAAGCTGCCAGATAGTACCCTGCCAGGTGATGCAGGAACAGCTCTTGCATCTTCAGCTAATGGCAAGGCCACAACCCATTCTAACTTTCCCAGCACGTTGGTGCTGTATTACAGAGCACTGTATTTTTAAAGTGTTTTGAAATCTTTAAGGGGAAGTCAGTATGATAGGCAAAGAAATTAATTGGCAGACACACCAGTTTTAGCCAAAAATTATGCCGCCTTCTTGACGTCAGGCTGAAATTTCGGGGTGTTGTTTCTTGTGTCTAAGTACTAGTTACTTTGACAAAGACAGTCGGTATAAATGCAGTGAAATGGGATTCATATGAAAGTTATATTTGATAGAATATGCATATTCTGAATCTGCAGGCAAAGTGCAACCTTCAGATTTTTTTGTCCTTTTTCCTTAGGGGGTAAACAAATCGCGAAAACAGTTCCACTTTCTTAGTTCCAACATTGCGTGGGTTGCTGGCACTGCGTGCTCCTGAGGCAGGCAGAGGCCCCTCTTACTGAAATTAAATCTTGAAATAGCATGATTTCCCTCAGAAGAGCCCAGATGTGACAAATTCATGAACATCTATCCCATTAGCTAGGGAATGAACTGGGTTACTATATGCCAGGCAGCAGTAACAGTCATCCTGAGCTAAGTGTACAAAAGCTGATACAGATTCAAATGATAAAAGAGTTCACATTGGTCAGTATGGTTTTAGGAAAATTAAGATTCTTTCTTTGTTACCTTGGGAGTTGTTATTATTTTGCTACTATGGGCTTTTTAATTGAAATAGAGAATTGATAAAGATTATACTTTTAAGTGCATCTAGGATTATTCAAGTGCTTGTCACTTTGTTATCACATTAAGTGTCACATTACTCTCATGTAAGCATGAGTGTTATGCATTATCACACAACACCAGGGTAAGGAGCCAACCAACAATCTCAAAATAGTTTCCTTTAGGATTAAAGGGATTATTGGATAAATTGGTGGCACTTGATCTTAAATTAATGTTTTTATTCAGTGTACAAAATATTCAGGTCATAGCTACAGAAGGTGGGTTATATTCTAGAAAGTAGCAAGTATCACTGAATCCTGTGCAGCTTTGGTGGACAAGTAACTGAGCATGAGCTCCCAATGGGAAACACTGGCATAGGAACTTGTCCCTGGGTGTGTAAGCAGAAATTAAGTTAATTTAATCTTCCTAGTTCTCTGGTAAGGATACTAAGAAAATAAACCATTTGAGTTGTAACCTTTTAAAAGATCAGATTGTAACCTGGGAGACATTATAGAAATGAAGTTGCAACCCCTAAGTAAACATAATTGCACTAATGGGTATAAAGAAAAACTTTTTTCTCAGAAAGGTAACTCTGAAGTGCCTCAGTCTGGATGCAATTCCTTATGGGGGGAGAATTAACTATGCAGGAGGTATTGGAGAGGAGAGAAACATTCAAGGAACCAATGGTTCAAAACTGAAACCAAACAATCTGAAGATAGAGATAAGTGTCTTATGCAGTTACTTTTGATCCAGAAGGAGAATTCCAGCAGAACAACGAGCAAAGGCAAGTGATGGGTTTGATGTTAACCCTGGGCTGGACACCTTCCGTGTCTCCATCCTTCTCCTGCCTGGATGGAGACATCATCTGAGCCATCTGACTCAGCTTTGACATCTATCAATCTGTAGATATCCTGTTCTTCTCAGAGAAATGTTCCTCTTCAGACCAAATGGTACCACCTAAAAAACACTTCAAAATTTCAGATGGAGACCTGTATCAAATGTGCCTTGGTGGTACTCAAGAAGTACACGGTTGAGGACTGCTCATATAGGACTGGTTTCCTTGAGTAATTTGCTAAGAGGATTTAGATCCCATTTGAGTTCTACTCCCGTCATTGCAATTGGTGTCTTCCCATACCAAGGGCTAAGATTCAAGACAAGTTTGCAATAAACTGGTCTTCCATCCAATAATTCCTTCCCCAGCCAAAGAGGGGAATCAGGAAGGGGAATCCTATGGGCTGAAAAAAGAAACAGATCTGAGGAAATCAAACACCGTATACTCAGCCTAGACCTTGGAGGTAGCAGTAGGAGCAGCAGGCTGAGAGGAACCAGGCTCAGGAAGGAGAACTTTCCACCCTCCCTGTTAATGCTGAGCCTTGGATGGTCTGGGACACCCCTGGGAGCCAGCCTGGGGCAACTGCCCTGATTTGAGCTCCCGGCTGACTTGGGGCTACCACTGGCCTGCCCTCCGTGGCTGGCCTGGGATCCTGTCCCAGCCAAACCAGGACACTGTGGAAAGAGCAGCTTCCATAAAACCTGATATAATTCAGCTGCAAAGGAACTGGTCAATAAAAGTTGTTACAGGCAGCATTGCTACCTTAGAGTTGCGTTTGCCAAGTCAAATAAAACGTATCAGTCATGTTGACTGATTTTGCAGTACCAATAGCTGCTCAATAAATGACAGCAGTGTCTGTGTAACCTGCTTATTTGGTGAGACTGATGTCCTGAATAACTCTGCCATGTGTGACACGGATCCTAAATACAGCTCGTAGAGCTGAGACCTAGATTCATTCGTTTTTAAAAACAGTACTAGGGCTGCCAATAACAGCAGTGTGATTTTCACACCTTTTACTCAAAAAAAAAAAAAAAAAATCTCTGTCACCAATGACTTCCTGGCCTCTGACATTATGTGAATATTTTGAGGGGTTATGGTAAAATAAAACCATTTATATGCTAATTTTTTGTTTGTTTTCCAAATTCTCAATTAAGAAAATGTTGTGAACATTTTAGGTTAATGAACTACAGTTGGGCAATAAAGTCAGTGGAAATGTTATGATCATGCCTAATAAAAATATTCACATTTTGACTGCCTGTTATGCACAATAATCACATTCAACAGATGGGACTGAGACAATAAAACTTTCTTCATAAAATATCCTGAGTTGTTGAACTAACTCCAGCTGAGTTGGAGGAAATTAGATGTACCTGTAGCTTTTTAGCATAGGAAATAATGCCTCAGAAGTTGACTTCAGGAAATGTAACCTTAGACGTTTCTGTAATATTTTTTTAGATAAGGTGTCAAAGATTAAGAGATATATCAAACAGAGTTTGCACTTAAATTGGGAAACATTTAATGATCTTCTCTATATAACCTCTGAATTTCTGTTTGGTTAACATCATACTCAGTCTGAGGTTGTCAAGCAGAAAGCTCATTTTTATGACTTAAATTAGTCCCTTAATATCAAGTGTGATGGACTGTAATGTTCCCATTTTCCCAGCAACATTTGACAATATTATTAGAATTTGACAGACATGGTGTTCCTTCCTTGAAATAAAAAGCCCAAATAGACATACCAGTTTCTTCCCAAATCTTCCCAAAGCTTCTGTGAAGTAATATGCAGTTAAAAGTAAACAAAACAAGACAGATTTAAGAGCTGAATTTCCATATTCCATTCTAGAACAAACTTGTAGGAAAAGAAAACAAAAGTCATCTGGTTCCTAGCAATGGATTTAACTTCTTAGTGAAAGATACAGAAAACCAACAGGAAGGAAACAATCTACAGATGATTCTAGCACATTATCAGGACATTTTCAAATAAGACAGTAGTGCAAGTGCCATACTATTTTTTTACAAGTCCTCACCTAGTCACCAGTTTACATGTCAAAGTATTGGAGATGTCTGGAGAGCAGAAGCTGTGTTAATAATTTTGAGGTACAGGTTTACAAAGCAAGGCTCCAAATGTCCTGAAGAGGAAAAATCAAAGCATCAAGTTCTCTGAAACCCTACCATAGTTCTGTAGGTCAGGCTGGTCCTGCCTTTTTATGATCTTTCCTCTAACAATGAGACTTTCAAGCTCACAAGACACTTGGATCCCCATATTGCAGTGCAGCTGAATTGATGAGGACCACAGCCATTTGTTAAAGAATTAGTATATCTTAACTGCTGATTTTATAATTAAATTGTTTATCAAATCTTCTCAGATCATATTATTTTACTTAAGACTGGGACAGGGAAGTAAAGCTCCTAGACATAAACAGCCATAGGAATCCACAGATGACCATGAGGAAATAAGGTCTCAGACTGGCTGAACAAGTTTCATATTCCATTTAATGAGCCATTCAATAGCTCCAGGGCTTGGCTCTCAGCTGGAACACCCAGGGTTCATACCTGGAATTTCCTATGACCCAGCCAGCACCAGTGAGCCAATAGCACATCCACAGAGTGCTGGGAGGAGACCACTGCTCATCCACTGCAGCCTGGGAGGGGGTTTCAGGAAAAGGCTCCCATGGGTGAAACAGTGATTACAGCTTCTAGAAATGCTCCCACAAGAACAGTATTAACTATGAAGTTTTCACATGTATTCACCCTTGGATATGGATATACCTGTTTGCATATAATCCAGGATGTAGATACACACTAGGCATAGCCCTGCTTTACCAGGAATATGTATTTACTGGTGGAGGTAAACTGTAGAGTCATTTTACTATGAAGGAAAGCATTTGGCTCTTTATGATTGGATTTCTTTGGCTGTCTCCCAAATTGCCTGAAAAGTGTGTTCACTCTTTTTATCTGTTTTGACTCAACCTGAATAACAAAATTTCTTTCATGCTGCCACTTATGAACACAGCCAGGCATGCAGTACCCATGCAAATATTCATCTCCTGGGCAAAGTCCCTTGAATGCAATAAGGTCTGTAATTTTCATAACATAGCAAAGATAAGCACAACATTTAAGGTAAATCAAGGTTCCCATACCAAACATTTCTTCATCAGAATCTCTTCTGTAAGAAATCTCTTATCCTCATGGTTTATGGAAAGAACTGCCTGTAAAACAGCATCATGATCATGCTTCAGATATCTTTGCAAACAGTTGTGCTGGAGGCTCTCAGAAAGTACATGGCCATACTGAGTCTTTTCTAGGCTGTTTAGCTACAAATTAAATTGGTCATGCCAGCAGTGTAGTCATTGCAGTGTGAGAACAGAAAAATACCTCTGTAGTGTGCTGGCCTCCATGCCACTTACATCTATGAGTAGAGTCAGTGTATCTAGGTTTATAATTTTTTTTCTGAATTTTATAAATATGAGTGCAATGCCTTGCTGTAGACAAAAGCCAGTGATAACACAAAAGACCAAACTTATTTTCAATAGATGAAAACTCTCCTGTAGTAATGGTATCACTTGGCAGCCTCAGGGCTGCAATCTGGAATTTTTATTTTACAGAAGGGTTCACTAGAGCCTGAAGAAAGCATCCAGCAGCTTCCCCTCCTTGCTGCAGCAGCCAAAAGGAATTATTTTTAGATGGGGGAACACCCTTTTACTCTGCAGTGTTGCTTTATGATTAGCAGATTGTCTGTAGGCTA